>NC_135233.1:523851953-524159036 GCF_051348905.1 Ranitomeya variabilis
ACTCAGAGCGGCGCCAGAATCCACATAAGCATTCACAGTCACAGATGATAAGGTACAAATCAATGTCACGGACAAAAGAAATTTTGACTGCAAGGTACCTGTAGAAAAAGATTTATCAACCTTTTTATCAACCTTATTTATACGTTTAGAGCATGCTGATATAACATGAGCTGGATCTCCACAGTAGAAGCACAATCCATTTTTGCGCCTGTAATTTTGACGTTCGCCTCTAGACAAAACACGATCGCATTGCATATGCTCCAATGCCTTTTCAGAGGTCACCGCCAAATGGTGCACAGGTCTTTGCTCAGAAGACACCGCCATATGGTGCACAGGTTTTTGCTCAGAAGATACCGCCATATGGTGCACAGATTCTTCCTCAGAAGACCCCGCCATATGGTGCACAGATTTGCGCTCCCGCAAACGCCGATCAATCTGGATAGCCAATTTCATGGCATCATTCAGACCTGTAGGCACAGGGAACCCCACCATGACATCCTTCACGGCATCAGAGAGACCTTCTCTGAAATTAGCTGCTAAAGCGCACTCATTCCATTTAGTAAGCACCGACCATTTACGGAATTTCTGGCAGTATATCTCAGCTTCATCTTGCCCTTGGGAAAGAGCTATCAAGGCTTTCTCAGCCAAAATCTCCAAATTAGGTTCTTCATAAAGCAACCCCAAAGCCTGAAAAAACGCATCTACATTTAACAACGCAGGATCCCCTGGCGATAATGCAAATGCCCAACTTTGTGGGTCGCCGCGCAGTAGAGAGATAACAATTTTAACTTGTTGAGTCTGATCACCAGCAGAGTGAGATCTCAGAGACAAAAACAATTTGCAATTTTCTCTGAAACTCAAAAACCGGGATCTGTCTCCGGTAAAGTATTCAGGCAGAGGAATCTTAGGTTCAGACATTGGAGCACGTATAACAAAATCTTGTAGGTTCTGTACTTTTGTCGCAAGGTTATTCAAACCCGCAACTAAACTCTGTGGATCCATGTTTCAGATGGGTGTAACCCAAGCATTCAGAGGTTAAGAGGAGAGGAGAAAAAAAAAAGGCTGAAGACTGCAGTTTAAGCAAGGAATACAAATGATCCAACTAAGGTGCACTTTCAAACACAGAAAAAAAAACCTTTTCTTCTCCTTCCTACTTTAGTGCATATTTTAACACATAGATTTTTTATATGGCCGGCCAAACTGTTATGGTTACCCCAATGACCATGGGAAAAAAATGCAAAACGGACTAGCTCTCGGGTGATGGAAACTAAGGTCGACCGTGACCTGAACCTGACCCAACACTTACAGTAGCCGGGGGATGTACCTACGATGCCCTAGACACCACGCGCCAGCCGGAGATCTAACTACCCCTATAAGAGGAACATACAGGCCTGCCTTACCTCCAGTGAGGAACCCCAAAAAATGATAGTAGGCCCCCACAGATATTGACGGTGAGTTCAGAGGAAATGACATACGTAGGATGAACAGCAGATTTAGCACAGTGAGGTCCGCTTACTAGATAGCAGAAGGACAGGAAAGTGTTACTTCACGGTCGACCTAAAAATCACTATTCAAAAACACCATCCAGAAATTACTTTAAACTCCAGTGACAACTCATGCCACTGGAGTAGTAATTTTCTGTCCACAAGAGCTTCCAGCACTGAAGAGTCACATTGCAGATAGCTGGACAAAAATAGCAAAACAAGAAACAAAATTCAACTTAGCTGAACTGGAACTTGAGGCAGGTGAATGCAACAGAATGCTACTAGCACATTGTTGGCCGGCATGTGACTAACAGCCAAGCAGCCTTAAATAGGAAACTCCCCAAGAGGGTGGCGACAGGTAAACAGAGATGGAGGAAGGCACATAAGAGACACTACCATAACAGACCACCGGGGGAGCCCACAAACCGAATTCACAACACTCCAGATCTCAACCCCATAGAAAACCTTTGGAGGGAGTTGAAAGTCCATGTTGCCCAGTGACAGGCCCAAAACATCACTGCTCTAGATGAGATCTGCATGGAGGAATGGGCCAACATACCACCAACAATGTGTGCCAGCCTTGTGAAGACTTACAGAATACGTTTGACCTCTGTCATTGCCAACAAATGATATTTAACAAAATATTGAGATGAACTTTTGTTAATGACCAAATACTTATTTCCCACCATAATTTGCAAAATAAGTCTTGCCAAATCAGTCAAGGTGATTTTCTGGATTTGTTTTCTCATTTTGACTCTCTCAGTTGTTATCTACCTACAGTGTCAATTACAGGCCTCTCTCATCTTTTTAAGTGGGGGAACTTGCACAATTGGTGGCTGACTAAATACTTTTTTCCCCCACTGTAATGTGTAGTGATTTTCTAACCCAAGACCTCCCAGGACGACGTGACCCACTTTTAGCAGTGCATGCATCTTTTAGATGTCTTTGCAAGCTTTGTGTTCCTCCACAATGCACCTCTAAATATCATAGCCAGAGCAGAGAGTGTCTTTAGCCTTGGAGGCATTTATCATATTCTCTTCAGTGGAATTGAGTTGCAATAGCAGATACGCCTAATAGATTAATATGCTAAAAAGAGAGAAAAATATCAGCTCACCTTCTCCATGGATACCACACAAGGAAACCTGCAGTGCCGCAGTTAGGAAACCATTTGTAGAAATAGAAAAACATCCAGCGTGTTAAAGGGAACCTGTCACCCCCAAAATGGCTGGTGAGGTAAGCTCACCGGCATCAGGGGCTTTTCTACAGCATTCTGTAATGCTGTAGATAAGCCCCCGATGTTACCTGAAAGATGAGAAAAAGAGGTTAGATTATACTCACCCAGGGGCGGTCCCGCTGCGGTCTGGTCAAATGGGTGTCTCCGGTCCGCTCCGGCGCCTCCCATCTTCATTCCATGATGTCCTCTTCGGGTCTTTACGCCGCGGCTCCGGCGCAGGCGTACTTTGTCTGCCCTGTTGAGGGCAGAGCAAAGTACTGCAGTGCGCAGGCGCCAAAAAAGGTCAGAGAGGCCCGACGCCTGCGCACTGCAGTACTTTGCTCTGCCCTGAACAGGGCAGACAAAGTACGCCTGTGCCGGAGCCGCGGCGTAAAGACCCGAAGAGGACGTCATGGAATGAAGATGGGAGGTGCCGGAGCGGACCGGAGACACCCATTTGACCAGACCGCACCGGGACCGCCCCTGGGTGAGTATAATCTAACGTCTTTTTCTCCTCTTTCAGGTAACATCGGCGGCTTATCTACAGCATTACAGAATGCTGTAGATAAGCCCCTGATGCCGGTGAGCTTACCTCACCACCACCAGCCATTTTGGGGGTGACGGGTTCCCTTTAAATAAAATTCAGAAGTCTTTTATTAGAAAATCAAAAAGTCGCACCAGTATACATGGGCAGAAAGTATGTGCACATCTCGCATACGCGTTTCGAAATTTAATCCTTATTCATTGCATACTATTTTAACACTGAATAGCTTTTTATGTCATATCCTGTGCAGTCATGTGGTATAGAACCACCAACCACAGGTCAAGATATATACAATGCATGGTACAAATTCATTATAGCTAAATTAATCTATTGAAAATCATAGCAACATTTAGATGCTCCATGTATTTTTACATTATGTGAAAAATGAAGGAAGCCGAAGCGAAACGCGTGTTGGGGCTAGTGGCGCGTCCTTTCTGCATCATATAATGGGTAAGACTCTGGGAGGTCTGGATGGGGTGTGCTCTTAGAAGCTCTTGTAACTCTGAATACTGATTGCTAATGGAGTCCCGATATATCTTCCTTCCCACATCACAATGCAGTGTCTCAGAGGTATACATATGCACTATCCACTTTTATACAAATGAGTTTATAAACATGGACATATTGCTCCGTTTTTTTCTCTTGGTATATTGTATATGTATTGGCGTGTCCTCTCGTTTAGATCCTGCATTACGCCTTCCCACAGTGTTTTTAGGCTTTTTGGGCAGGCGACAGTTATGGTCTCTGTTTTGGTAGTTATTAACCTCTATGCCATGCAGCATAAGCTAGCTCTGACAATGAGTGCTATCCAGAACTCAGTTTATATAGGAGATGAGAGTGACTTAACAGGGCACAGGTGAGAGCCTTAGCTCCAGGACCATCATCTGAGCAGATTAACCTGTGCACTGCCCAAATAAATTTACACCAGTTAATAAGAAGGTGAAGTGCTTGTTATCAGTGCAGGAGTAGGAGAAATCAGACGCTATGGTATTCTGGCTCCTCTCTGTCGCAGTAAACCCGTGACACATGTTTTGTAATTCTGCAAAAAAATTCCTTTAACCCCTTTCTGCCATTGGATGTACTATTCCGTCCATGTGGGGTGGGCCCTAATTCCCAAGGACGGAATAGTACGTCCAGCACGATCGGCCGCGCTCACGGGGGGAGCGCGGCCGATCGCGGCCTGGTGTCAGCTGCCTATCGCAGCTGACATCCGGCACTATGTGCCAGGAGCGGTCACAGACCGCCCCCGGCACATTAACCCCCGGCACACCGTGATCAAACATGATCGTGGCATGCCGGCGGTACAGGGAAGCATCGTGCAGGGAGGGGGCTCCCTGCGTGCTTTCCTGAGACCCCCGGAGCAACGCGATGTAATCGCGTTGCTGCGAGGGTCTCTTTCCTCCTATCCCTGCAGGCCCCGGATCCAAAATGGCCGCGGGGCTACATCCGGGTCCTGCAGGGATTACTTCCAGGTGCCGTGCAGGCGCTGGTAAGCCTGCACGGCTGTATGTCAGATCGGTGATCTGACAGAGTGCTGTGCACACTGTCAGATCACCGATCTGTGATGTCCCCCCCGAGACAAAATAAAAAAGTAAAAAAAAAATTTCCCACATGTGTAAAAAAAAAAAGAAAAAAAAAATCCTAAATAAAGAAAAAAAATATATTATTCCCATAAATACATTTCTATATCTAAATAAAAAAAAAAATCAAACAATAAAAGTACACATTTAGTATCGCCGTATCCGTAACGACCCCACCTATAAAACTATATCACTAGTTAACCCCGTCAGTGAACACCGTAAAAAAAACAAACAAAAAAAACGAGGCAAAAAACAACGCTTTATTCTCATACCGCCAAACAAAAAGTGGAATAACATGCAATCAAAAAGACGGATATAAATAACCATGGTACCGCTGCAAACGTCATTTTGTCCCGCAAAAAACGAGCTGCCATACAGCATCAAAATAAAATAAAATAAAAAAAAATAAAGTTATAGTCCTCAGAATAAAGCGATGCCAAAATAATTATTTTTTCTATAAAATAGTTTTTATCGTATAAAAGCGCCAAAACATAAAAAAAATGATATAAATCAGGTATCGCTGTAATCGTACTGACCCGAAGAATAACACTGCATTATCAATTTTACCAAACGCGGAACGGTATAAACGCCTCCCCCAAAAGAAATTCATGAATAGCTGGTTTTTGGTCATTCTGCCTCACAAAAATCGGAATAAAAAGCGATCAAAATATCTCCCGTGCCCGAGCATGTTACCAATAAAAACGTCAACTCGTCCCGCAAAAAACAAGACCTCACATGACTCTGTGGACTCAAATATGGAATAATTATAGCTCTCAAAATGTGGTAACGCAAAAAATATTTTTTGCAATAAAAAGCGTTTTTCAGTGTGTGACAGCTGCCAGTCATAAAAATCCGCTAAAAAACCCGCTATAAAAGTAAATCAAACCCCCCTTCATCACCCGCTTAATTAGGGAAAAATTCAAAAATTAAAAAAATGTATTTATTTCCATTTTCCCATTAGGGTTAGTGTTAGGGCTAGGGTTAGGGCTGGGGCTGGGGCTAGGGTTAGGGTTGGGGCTAGGATTAGGGCTAGGGTTGGGGCTAGGGTTAGGGCTAGGGTTAGGGTTGGGGCTAGGGTTAGGGTTGGTTCTAGGGTTGGGGCTAGGGCTAGGGTTAGGGCTAGGGTTAGGGTTGGGGCTAGGGTTGGGGCTAGGGTTAAGGCTACAGTTAGGGTTGGGGCTAAAGTTAGGGTTAGGGTTTGGATTACATTTACGGTTGGGAATAGGGTTGAGATTAGGGTCAGGGGTGTGTCTGGGTTAGAGGTGTGGTTAGGGTTACCGTTGGGATTAGGGTTAGGGGTGTGTTTGGATTAGGGTTTCAGTTATAATTGGGGGGTTTCCACCATTTAGGCACATCAGGGGCTCTCCAAACGCGACATGGCGTCCGATCTCAATTTCAGCCAATTCTGCGTTGAAAAAGTAAAACAGTGCTCCTTCCCTTCCGAGCTCTCCCGTGCGCCCAAACAGGGGTTTACCCCAACATATGGGGTATCAGCGTACTCGGAACACATTGGAGAACAACTTTTGGGGTCCAATTTCTCCTGTTACCCTTGGGAAAATACAAAACTGGGGGCTAAAAAATAATTTTTGTGGAAAAAAAAAATTTTTTATTTGCACGGCTCTGCGTTATAAACTGTAGTGAAACACTTGGGGGTTCAAAACTCTCACAACACATCTAGATGAGTTCCTTAGGGGGTCTACTTTCCAAAGTGGTGTCACTTGTGGGGTGTTTTTACTGTTTAGGTACATTAGGGGCTCTGCAAACGCAATGTGACGTCTGCAGACCATTCCATCTAAGTCTGCATTCCAAATGCAGGGTTAGGGGTGTGTTTTGATTAGGGTTTCAGTTATAATTGGGGGGTTTCCACTGTTTAGGCACATCAGGGGCTCTCCAAACGCGACATGGCGTCTGATCTCAATTTCAGCCAATTCTGCGTTGAAAAAGTAAAACAGTGCTCCATCCCTTCCGAGCCCTCCCATGCGCCCAAACAGTGGTTCCCCCCCCCACATATGGGTATCAGCGTACTCAGGACAAATTGGACAACAACTTTTGGGGTCCAATTTCTTCTGTTACCCTCGGGAAAATACAAAACTGGGGGCTAAAAAATATTTTTTGTGGGAAAAAATTTTGGTTTTTTTTTTATGGCTCTGCATTATAAACTTCTGTGAAGCACTTGGTGGGTCAAAGTGCTCACTACACCTCTAGATAAGTTCCTTAGGGGGTCTACTTTCCAAAATTGTGTCACTTGTGGGGGGGTTTTCAATGTTTAGGCACATCAGTGGCTCTCCAAATGCAACATGGCGTCCCATCTCAATTCCTGTCAATTTTGCAGTGAAAAGTCAAACGGCGCTCCTTCCCTTCCGAGCTCTCCCATGCGCCCAAACAGTGGTTTACCCCCACATATGGGGTATCAGCGTACTCAGGACAAATTGTACAATAACTTTTGGAGTCCAATTTCTTCTCTTACCCTTGGGAAACTAAAAAATTGGGGGTGAAAACATAATTTTTGTGAAAAAATATGATTTTTTTTTTTTACGGTTCTGCATTATAAACTTCTGTGAAGCACTTGGTGGGTCAAAGTGCTCACCACACCTCTAGATAAGTTCCTTAGGGGTCTACTTTCCAAAATGGTGTCACTTGTGGGGGGTTTCAATGTTTAGGCACATTAGTGGCTCTCCAAATGCAACAACAACTTTTGGGGTCCAATTTTTTCCTGTTACCCCTGTTAACAAATTGGAGCTGAAGTAAATTTTGTGTGAAAAAAAGTTAAATGTTCATTTTTATTTAAACATTCCAAAAATTCCTGTGAAACTCCTGAAGGGTTAATAAACTTCTTGAATGTGGTTTTGAGCACCTTGAGGGGTGCAGTTTTTAGAATGGTGTCATACTTGGGTATTTTCTATCATATAGACCCCTCAAAATGACTTCAAATGAGATGTGGTCCCTAAAAAAAAATGGTGTTGTAAAAATGAGAAATTGCTGGTCAACTTTTAACCCTTATAACTCCCTAACAAAAAAAAATTTGGTTCCAAAATTGTGCTGATGTAAAGTAGACATGTGGGAAATGTTACTCATTAAGTATTTTTTGTGACACATCTCTGTGATTTAAGGGCATAAAAATTCAAATTTGGAAAATTGCGAAATTTTCAAAATTTTCGCCAAATTTCCGTTTTTTTTCACAAATAAACGCAGGTAATATCAAAGAAATTTTACCACTGTCATGAAGTACAATATGTCACGAGAAAACAATGTCAGAATCACCGGGATCCGTTGAAGTGTTCCAGAGTTAAACCCTCATAAAGGGACAGTGGTCAGAATTGTAAAAATTGGCCCGGTCCATAACGTGCAAACCACCCTTGGGGGTGAAGGGGTTAATCATTTGACGATGAGCAGCATATACAGTAGAGAAAATAAGTACCATATTTTTCGGACTATAAGACACACCGGACTATAAGATGCACCCAGGTTTTAGAGGTGGAAAATAGGGGAAAAAAAATATTTGAACCAAAAAAAAAAAAATGTGGTAAAATTTAATAACATACTATATATATGTGCTGCTATTATATATAATAGTATGTTATGTTGGAAGCTGCGGGTAGAAGATGCCGCTTCGGCACCAGTGTGGTGTCTGTAAAGTACTATATGAAGACCCTGGAGGGTGAGTATAAGAATGGGGGCACAGGGCTTATATTTAAAGCACCACTCCAGCACTGAAAAATAACACTGGAGTGCTGCTTTAAGATCCCATTGGGAGAACTATAACTCCCCAGCATGTCCTGCAGATCCTATGGCATGCTCGGAGTTATAGTTCACCACAGGAGTGGCAGAGTGCTGTATTGTGTAATGTAAAGACTAACCTTTTAATTGTGCCAGCCAGCCACTGTGGTGAGGTAAAAGCTGGAGCATCCCATGACTGCACACACAGTCCTCCCTGCCTCTCCACAGCACAGGTCATAAGGGGAAGCCAGCAGATTCTAGTGGGGAGTCTGAAGGACCTGTGATGATATCAGAAGAGGGAGGGCTCTGTGCCGTCATGTGATGCTCCAGCCTGTCCACTTCATGACATCACACAGGTCCTTGTGCCTCAGCATCCAGCACAGCCCAGCAGGCAGAAGCTGTGCTGTCAGGTATGCAGCGATCTTGTCCCCTCTGGCCCCTGCTGCTGCCCCCTCCTCCAGTCCACACACAGATGTCCCCAGCTGCTGCAGGAATCCAGCACTGGGGAAACCATGTGTGTTTCAGTGAAGGAGTGTTCATGTGCTGCTCCTGACTCAGCTGACAGGTGGTCGGGGAAGCGGCTAATGAATATTCACTGCACTTTAATCATCGGGACCACATGGTTTCCCCAGTGCTTGATTCCAGGCAGCTGGGTCATTCAGCGATCCCACTCGCCGTTGCCCCCTCCCCACATGCTACATTCACGTGCTACACACCCACACTTTCCTCCCAAATTTGAAGGAAAAAAAGTGCGTCTTATGGTCAGAAAAATACGGACGGTATTTGATACACTGCCGATTTTGCAAGTTTTCCCCTTCAGAGAATGGAGAAGTCTGTTATTTCTATCTTAAACTCTTCACCCCCGGAGCTTTTTCCATTTTTTCGGTTTCGTTTTTCGCTCCCCTCCTTCCCAAAGCCATAACTTTTTTATTTTTCCGTCAATATGTACAAAACAGCTGACATGTTGCAGCTTTGAGGTGGGCTCACCGCCAGAGCCCACCTCAAAGTGGGGGATCTGCCAGCTGACGTACTATTCCGTCAGCTTGCAGAAAGGGGTTAAGTACACTTCAACTGTGAAAGACAGAATCTACAAATAAAAATCAGAAAATCACATTGTACGATTTTTCAATTTTTAAATTGCATTTTATTGCTTGAAATAAGTATTTAATCACCTACCCACTAGCAAGAATTTTGGCTCTCACAGACATATTAGTTTTTCTTTAAGAAGCCACCTACTCTGCACTTTTTACTAGTGATAGGTGAATGTGGCCTGATAATGTCTTATCTGAGCATGCTCGGGTGTTATCAGAGTAACTTGGGCGTCCTCATATATTGTGTTCGAGTTCCTGCAGCTGCATGATTTGCTGCTGTTAGACATCCTCAATACATGTTTGGATTCCCTAACAAACAGGCAATCCCCACATGTATTCAAGCTGTCTAACAGCCTCAAATCATGCAGCCACAGGGATCCAAACTTAATATATGAACACACACGAGTATGCTCAGATAAGATGTTATCCGAGCACGATCGCTCATCACTACTCATTACCTGTATTAATTGCTCCTGTTTGAACTTGTTGCTTGTATAAAATACACCTGTCCACACACACAATCAATCACACTCCATCTTCTCCATCATAGTCAAGAACAAATAGCCATCCAAGGATACCAGGATCAAAATTGTAGACCTGCACAATATTGGGATGGGCTACAGGACTATAGGCTAGCAGCTTGGTGAGAAGGCAACAACTGTTGGCACAATTATTAGAAAATGGAAGAACCACAAGATGACTGTCAATCTTCCTTGGTCTGGGGCTCCATGCAAGATTTCAGCAAGGCAATGACCCCAAACACACAGCCAAGGAAACTTTCAATTGGTTTCAGAGAAAGAAGATAAGCCAGTCATCCGACCTCAATCCAATAGAAAATGTATGGATGGAACTAAAGCTCAGAATTCAGAGACGGAGCCCAAGGAATGTGAAGAGTGTTTGTGTGGAAGAATGGGCTAAAATAACACCTGAGCAATGCATGTAACTACTTTCTTCATACAGGAGGCGTCTTCAAGCTATCATCAACAACAAATGCTTTTGTACAAAGTATTAAATAAAGCAACATAGACTTTTTTACCATTCTCCTGTCTTTCCCATAATTGTCGCTTGTATGGAACAGTGCAGGCTGGGTCAATAGGGTTTTGGTGCGAGGGCGCCTCTATTGCTCTCCTCCTTAAGCATCCAAAACACCAGATCTAATTATACAGAATACTGTTTCAACATAGGCCTGCAGTGTTCTTTGCAAGCAACAGTTGTGATAAATACCCGAGAAGGGTTGAAGCGGAATAAAGTCTATGTCACTCCCCTACCGGCACCATTACTATCTATTTGCCTGTTTGCGTATTTTCACTTGAAATAAAACTATGCAAATCTGGAATAAGAGTGTGCAGTGAATTTAGTACTCCTGTTACCATAGGCTCCACACCCTGTTCCACCGGCACCTAGCAATTTGGACCGAGTGCACACTAATCTTCTTTTCTCAACTAAGCATGAAGAACAGAAAGAGGAGAAGAGATCTGTCTGAGGACTTGAGAACCAAAATTGTAAAACAATATTAACAATCTCAAGGTTATAAGTCCATTTCCAGGGATCTTGTTGTTCCTCTGTTCACGGTGCACAACATAATCAAGAAGTTTACAACCCATGGCACTGCAGCTAATCTCCCTGGATGTGGCCGACAGAGATAAATTGATGAAAGGTTGCAACACATGATAGTCTGAATGGTGGATTAGCAGCCCCAATGAAGTTCCAAAGAAATTCAAGCTGTCCTGTATGTCCAGGATGCATCAGTGTCAGTGCAAACTATCCGGTGATATTTGAATAAACTGAAACGCTATGGCAGGAGACCCAAGAGGACCCCAGTGCTTACACAGAGACATACAAAAGCTAAACTGCAGTTTGCCAAAATGTATATAGGCAAGCCAAAATCCTTCTGGGACAGATAAGGCCAAGATAGAGCTTTTTGGTGAAGCACTACTGCTGTTTACCGAAAAAGGATTGAGGCCTACAAAGAAAAGAACACCCCACCTACCGTCAAATGTGGTGGAGGTTCAGCGATGTTTTGGATTTTATCTTACTGCCTCTAGCACTGGGTGCCTTGAGTATGTACAGTAATTAATAGTACTCCGTGGCACAACCATACAGGTGTGCAAGTAGGTTCCCAAACCCAAATATGTAACTTAGGCTGGCGTCACACTAGGCGTATGAAAATACGGTTTGTTTTTTTACGGCCGTAATACGCAGAAAGTGTCCCAAAACACTGTTCCGTATTCAATGCGATGATGCAATTTTTACGCAGAAATTTATCCGTGTGCCATCCGTATGGCATCCGTATGGCTTCCCTACGGCGTTTTTTTCACGCAGGCTTGCAAAATGGACATATCATGGATCCATCGGCTCAAATATTCTTAAAAACATATATAGTCTACATATATATATGTGTCAGTGACACACACACACACACACACACACACACACACACACATATATATACTGTATATATATATATATATATACAGTACAGACCAAAGGTTTGGACACACCTTCTCATTCAAAGATTTTTCTGTATTTTCATCACTATGACAATTGTACATTCACACTGAAGGCATCAAAACTATGAATTAACACATGTGGAATTATATACGTAACAAAAAAGTGTGAAACAACTGAAATTATGTCTTATATTCTAGGTTCTGCAAAGTAGCCACCTTTTGCTTTGATGACTGTGTTGCACATTCTTGGCATTCTCTTGATGAGCTTCAAGAGGTAGTCACCGGGAATGGTTTTCACTTCACAGGTGTGCCCTGTCAGGTTTAATAAGTGGGATTTCTTGCCTTATAAATGGGGTTGGGACCATCAGTTGTGTTGTGCAGAAGTCTGGTGGATACACAGCTGATAGTCCTACTGAATAGACTGTTAGAATTTGTATTATGGCAAGAAAAAAGCAGCTAAGTAAAGAAAAATGAGTGGCCATCATTACTTTAAGAAATGAAGGTCATTCAGTCTGAAAAATTGGGAAAACTTTGAAAGTGTCCCTAAGTGCAGTTGCAAAATCCATCAAGCGCTACAAAGAAACTGGCTCACATGAGGACCGCCCCAAGAAAGGAAGACCAAGAGTCACCCCTGCTTCTGAGGATAAGTTTATCTGAGTCACCAGCCTCAGAAATCGCAGGTTAGCAGCAGCTCACATTAGAGACCAGGTCAATGCCACACAGAGTTCTAGCAGCAGACACATCTCTACAACAACTGTTAAGAGGAGACTTTGTGCAGCAGGCCTTCATGGTAAAATAGCTGCTAGGAAACCACTGCTAAGGACAGGCAACAAGCAGAAGAGACTTGTTTGGGCTAAAGAACACAAGGAATGGACATTAGACCAGTGGAAATCTGTGCTTTGGTCTGATGAGTCCATATTTGAGATCTTTGGTTCCAACCACCGTGTCTTTGTGCGACGCAGAAAAGGTGAACGGATGGACTCTACATGCCTGGTTCCCACCGTGAAGCCTGGAGGAGGAGGTGTGATGGTGTGAGGGTGCTTGCTGGTGACACTGTTGGGGATTTATTCAAAATTGAAGGCATACTGAACCAGCATGGCTACCACAGCATCTTGGAGCGGCATGCTATTTTATCCGGTTTGCATTTAGTTGGACCATTATTTATTTTTCAACAGGACAATGACCCCAAACACACCTCCAGGCTGTGTAAGGGCTCAAGAATAAAAACGTATATACACTGGCGCTTATTCACCTGGAAGGATGAGGTAGGAAGCCACGGAAGCTGCAGGTGGTTATAACAGGTTCTGTGCAAAACTCTGTTAAAAATTAAACCAGTTGATTAATAATACTATTAACCACCGCGCTAAACCGAAACTGGAATATCAATGTACTTACTTTTGATATGGCTATTACTATGTTGTCTGGGGTCCCTTGTGAGTGAAGGGTTACACCTGGTTACAGTGGTTTGCTGAAAGGTAAAGTGTGCAGCAGAGTGATATATTATTTGATTTGGACCTTACAAAAAAAAAAAAAAAAGGTGTTGGTTACAAACACTTACTCTTTTTATGAGGCTGTATAGGTTGCACCTGTGGTGTTTCAATGTGGGGTTAATAGTTTCTCTTTCCACAGTGTAGTGAACCGATACTGGAAGGCAAAGTGTGTAAAACCTCGGTATATTGTTTATATTGTACACACAAAGTATCAAGGGTATTAGCTGGGTGCACTTACTCCTTATATAAGGTTGTACAGTTTACACTTGGGATGTTCTTATGTGAGGTTTTGGTATTTGTCTTTCCACAGTGTGGTAAACTGATGCTGGTGAGTAAACAAAGTAGAGAATAAAGTGATTTGCAAGCAATACACTAGAATAGTAGGAAGTTACTGGCCACAATAATTGCAGTGGTATAAATAGGAATTAGTTGGCACTCACCACATGTTTGCTTATGAAGGTACCCGCGGTGAGGTAGGCAAGGTAGTCCACTGGATACGGTGCCGATAAAGTAACCCGCTGAGCTGGGAGGGTTAGAGTCCGGTGCGCGTGCCAGAGGCCGCGGTTCCTGGACGAGAACGTACCGGCGAGTGGTGAGGAGGTACCAGCGCCTCGCGTGCCCCGGCCGGAAGCAACGCTGAGGATGTGGTGCCGAGATGGGGCAGAGCTAGTGTGACGTCACAGAAAGCAGGGACGGGTGCGCGAGAGAGACATATATATATATATATATATATATATATATATATATATATATATATATATATATATATATATATATATATAGCGTGTAGGTGTTTATTGAACCCACATCTTCATGCAACGTTTCGGCTCAACTGAGCCTTTCTCAAGCTTGAGAAAGGCTCAGTTGAGCCGAAACGTTGCATGAAGATGTGGGTTCAATAAACACCTACACACTGTCTCAAAAATCATGGAGTGCTGCCTGCTTTTGTGAAAAATATTGACAGGAAACAACCAAGGACAGGTTGTCTGGGCTCTGCACCCGAAGATAAGTAGTGAATTTGTGCTGTTCCAATTTTTTTCTTCATTATATATATAGCAGAAAAGCCGGTAATTCAATTGCCGGCTTTTGCTATCTCCTTCACAAACCCGACAGGATATGAGACATGGTTTACATACAGTGAACCATCTCATATCCCTTCTTTCATTACATATTCTTCTTTACTAATGTATCAAGTGTCTCTGTGTAAAATTTGGGGTCTCTAGCTATTAAATTAAAGGGTTAAATCCCGGAAAAAATTGGTGTGGGCTCCCGCACAATTTTCTCCGCCAGAGTGGGAAAGCCAGTAACGGAGTGCAGATATTAATAGACTAGAGAGGTACCATGGTTATAGGACCCCCCTGGCTAAAAACATCTGCCCCCAGCCACCCCAGAAAAGGCACATCTATAAGATGCTCCTATTCTGGCACTTAGCCTCTCTCTTCCCACTCCCGTGTAGCGGTGGGATATGGGGTAATGAAGGGTTAATGTCACCTTGCTATTGTAAGGTGACATTAAGCCAGGTTAATAATGGAGAGGCGTCAATTATGACTCCTATCCATTATTAATCCAATAGTACGAAATGGTTAATAAAAGACACAAACATTATTAAAATGTATTTTAATGAAATAAAAACATATGGTGTTTCAATATTTTATTATACTCTTAATCCACCTGAAGACCCTTGTCACCTGAAATAAAGTTAAACAAAACAAACAACAATATTCCATACCTTCCGTCGTTCAGTCTTGTCCCACGCTGTAAATCCATCTGAAGGGGTTAAATCATTTTACACCCAGGAGCTCTGCTAATGCAGCTGTGCTCCTGTATGCAAAACTTTGTGATTGAATGGAATGCAGGGGAATGTCCTGTAGTTACCTCGAGTCACGGTGATGTGCCCCTTGCTGGATGAACTCATATGAACTCGAGCCTGGGAACTTTTCAGAATATTTCCCACGCATCTTCCAGATGTGCCTTTTCTGTGGTGGCTGGGTGCAGATGTTTGTAGCCGGGGGGGGGGGGGGGGGTGTCCTATAACCATGGTCCCTGTCTAGGCTATTAATGTCTGCCCTCAGTCACTGGCTTTCCCACTCTGTCAGAGAAAATTGCGCGGGAGCCCACGCCATATTTTTTCCGGGATTTAACCCTTTAATTTAATAGCTAGAGACCCCAAATTTTACACAGAGACACTTGTTACATTAGTAAAGAGGAATATGTAATAAAAGAAGGGATATGAGATGGTTTACTGTATGTAAACCATGTCTCATATCCTGTCGGGTTTGTGAAGGAGATAGCAAAAGCCGGCAATTGAATTGCCGGCTTTTCTGCTATCTGGCGCTATATGAAATATAGATAGATAGATAGATAGATAGATAGATAGATAGATAGACAGATAGATAGATAGATATATATCTATAGATATATATATATATATAGATATATATAGATATATATAGATATATATCTATAGATATATATATATATATATATATATATATATATATATATATATATATATATATATATATATATATATACATACAGTATATATGTACATACACTGTGTTCCAAATTATTATGCAAATAATATTTCCTCATATTTTCTCTAAATTACCTATCTGAATTGCAGTCATTGTTATTTTCCAGTCATCTACTATTCTAGTATAATTGCAATGTTTTGGAACAAACTGCCTATGAAAACAGTATCTTTTTAATAAAATAAACACTCAAAATGCATGTTCCAAATTATTATGCACAGCAGAGTTTTCAACCTTTTTTGTTTTATTTTGAACAAAACAATGGTCAATTGTAAAGTTATAAGCATTATCAGCTTATTACAAACTGAAATCAAACAGTTTTCAAGTGAAAACGTTATTCTAGGTGATGTTACATTTGCACATAGGTTTGAAAGAAGCTTCTGAGCTCTCTCGTCCATTGAATTTGTCCGTTTTTGGATGCTTTCTGCTTCAATTGTTTTGCATGTGGACAGAATATCCTCCCAGAGCTGTTGCTTAGATGTGAACTGCCTCCCGCCATCAGACACTCCTTTTGATGATGCTCCAGAGGTTCTCAATAGGGTTAAGGTCAGGGGAAGATGGTGGTCACACCATAAGTTTGTCCTCTTTTATGCCCATAGCAGCCAGAGATGCAGATGTGTTTTTTGCAGCATGAGACGGTGCATTATCATGCATGAAAATGATCTTGCTGTGGAAAGCTCTGTTCTTCCTCTTGAACCATGGCAGGAAGTGTTGTTTTAGAAACTCCACATAGATTATGGAGTTCATCTTTACCCCTTCAGGGATCATAAAGGGGCCAACAATCTCTCTCCCCATGATTCCAGCCCAAAACATTACTCCACCTCCTCCTTGTTGGCGCCTTAGCCCTGTTTTCATTCGGTGTCCATCAACCAGCCATCCTCCACTCCATCCATCTGGACCATCGAGCGTTGCACGGCACTCATTGGTGAACAAAACAGTTTGGAAGTCAGTCTTCATATATCGTTTGGCCCACTGGAGCCGTTTCTGCTTGTGTGCAGTGGATAGAGGTGGTCGACAGGATGGCTTACGCACAGCTGCAAACCTCTGAAGGACCCTGCATCTTGTTGTTCTGGGGACGTTGGAGGCACCAGCAGCTTCAAAAACTTGTCTGCTGCTATGACAAGGCATTTTTGCAGCTGCTCTTTTAACCTTACCCAATTGCCTGTTGGAAAGAGTCCTCCATTTTTCCTTATCAGCACGCACACGTGTGTGCTGGGAATCAACTACATACTTCTTGATTGTGCGATGATCACGATGAAGTGTCTTGGCAATGTTGATTGTAGTCATGCCTTTACCTAAATACTCCACAATTTGTTGATTCTCAGCAGCCGACACATCCTTTTTCTTTCCCATTTTGGCAAAAAATGTAGGCTGCTTAATAATGTGGAACAGCCTTCTTAAGTAGTCTTGCCTTTATTTGGACACACCTGCCAAACTAATTTGCACAGGTATCTGCAATTGCTTTCAGTGATATAAAGAGCCCTGACACACATCACCATCAATGAGTTTAAATGACAAACAAAAAAATTCTAACCTTATCACTCATAAACTCTTTGTGCATAATAATTTGGAACACTGATATATACCTATTCTATGTCTACACATTTATTCTACCTATTTACCTATTCTAACCTGTCAGTGTGATTTTACTGTACACCGCGCTGAATTACCGGGTTTTCTATAGAACACCGCTGCGTATTTCTCGCAAGTCACACTGCTGGTCCGTGTGTAATCCGTAATTTTCTCGCCCCCATAGACTTTCATTGGCTGATTTTTTGTGCAATACGGTGACAAACACAGCATGCTGCGATTTTCAACGGCCGTACAAGACCGTATAATACAGATCCGTAAAATACGGCAGATAGGAGCTGGCCCATAGAGAATCATTGTACCGTATGCAATCCGTATTTGCTGCGCCTCTCATACGTCCGTAAAACACGCCAGTGTGAAGCCGGCCTTAATAAAACTTGGCACTCCGCTTGATGATATGAACTTTAATGCAGTCAAATGGATAGTACATATATTTCAGACATTTTGGTCATGTGGTGACCTTCATCAGTATACCGACTGCTCTGTAAAGTGGATTATGTATTAAACAGTAGGAGTAAGTCAGAGCTGACACCTGTGGTAACACCACTCTGTTATGAGAAAAGTTATTTAGGGATAAGTGCCCGCTGGAGTTAGTTGTCTTAAGGCCAAGGTCCCAATTGAAAATAGAAAACGGTGTGTGACGATATGGATCCGGTATCTACCGGGTATCCAGTATTATAGTATATCAGTGGTGTTCAGTGGATTGCACGTCCGGCTCCAATAGGGTGTCTGCCGCTTGTTAGAGCACTCCAACAAGCGGCAAACACCCTATTGGAGCCTTTCATGCACCCCACTGATATGCTATAACATTGGATACCTGGTGGACACTGGATCCATGTCCTCAGACACGGTGCATAATCCACTTTACAGGTCAGTCAGTATACTGATGAAAGTCACCATATGACCGAAGCGTATGAAATATATGTACTATCCATTTGACTGCATTAAAGTTCCTTGCATATCATCAAGCTGAGCGCCAAGTTTTATTAAGTTGATTATGTGCAAGGCATGAAATCTGAAGATTACCAAAGGATTTGGGGTTGAGATGGAGTGCCCAGTGTCAGAAGCTGGGTTTGCGTCCTAGATTATGGGTCTTCCAGAAGGACAATGACCCCAAACATAAATAGTGAAAAAAATTACTTTGTTAAACAATACAAAAAATACAGAGCACTAAGTAAAAACATAATAAAAAGTGTTGGATAATGGTGATGACAGAAAAACCGGAATCAGGGACACCATATACATAAACTTATTTGCACCCAGTAGCAGAGAAAAAGGGACACTCAGTGCATAAAATGCACATAGTAAGATGTGAATGCCTGTGCGGCATAACATCACAAATCTCATAATTTAAAATAGTAGCAGGATCCCAATACAAAGTACCTATTCATTGTTCAGAGAGGTGACTGTTTTCCTTCCCCGTAAATATCCCATTTATGTGAGGTTTAGAATTTCTCAAAGTTTAGGTCATGTAAGGAAGCGTCCAGGTCATTATTGTTTCACTAGATGGAGGCCAGATGCTATCGCATCTGTAGAGCTGTAATGCCACGATGGGGGCAGGCTTTGCAGCGTTGAGAATCTCCCCCCCATGTGCTCACCCACCTATCCACTCTTTCTTTCCCCATGTGCTGACTTCTCCCGTCTGTGTTCTCTTCTTTGACCTGTCTACACCATGTTCTATCCCCCCTGTCTGCTGTCTCTCTCCTTCCTGTGTTCTCCCTTCAAAGACAATAGTGACATTACAGCAGGAGATCGCAGAGGATTTCTTTTGTGAGGTAAAATATTGTTTAAAAACAGTCAGTGAAATATTTTACCTGACAAAAGAAATCCTCTGTGATCCCCTGCTGTAATGTCAGTATTGTCTTTTGCTTCCTCCCCTTCCCAGGAGATGTGGTATTCTCCATACACGGTCAGACACAGACAATTTTTAAAATGAACATTTGTTCGTGGGAAAACTCCTTCAATGTGACCAACTTCCTCTGCCTGTAGACACGTCACGCATCTGCCGCCGGTATATGCCGAATGATTCACTGCACCTGCGAGGAATTCACGCAGGTGCAGTAAATCAGACCACCGCCGTCTTTGTGCAGACAGATAAAGGCGGTTACATTAAAACTGCGCATGCGCTTCTCCTGTACAAAGGTGGCGGTGGTCAGTGAATCATGCGTCCAATCCCGGCGGCGGCGTGTTCGCGACAGTGTTCTGTTCTGTGTGTGGTACGTACAGCATATACAGTGTGTTTGTGTGTGTGTGGTGCGTACAGCGTATACAGTGTGTGTGTGTGGTGCGTACAGCATACACAGTGTGTGTGTCCCAATATGGAGGCCGGTGAACTTCCACTGCATGGGATCTGGACGGAACAGAATGTGAAGACATTACAAGGTAAGTATATATATATATATATATATATATATATATATATATATATATATATATATATATATATATATTTTTTTTAAAGGCCTTTACTGGAATCCAAGTGGCTGGGACTTTGATGCTACCATGAAGCAATACCCCACTTCCATCTTGCTGGTGCCTGAGTCAACGTAGAGGTATCTTCCCATTACTGATTAAACTATGGGCCCATCCATCTAGTCCGGCAAGGGTAACTCTCATCTCATCCGTCTATAAAACCTTTGGAAACTCTATAGATGTTTCTTGGCCCCATATTCACGATTCAACTTCTTTGTCTTGCTCAGTGGTGGTCTGGTTCATCCCTTCTTACCTTAGCCATGTCTCTGAGCACTGACCACCTTGAGCTTCTGGGCTCTCCAGGGATGTTAGAGTTCTGGAATATGACAGCCCTGGAGGATAATAGCTTCCTGGTTGCTTCAGGTTCGATTCTTCTCAAAACTCAGGCAGTTGACGTGCATTTTTTTTCTATAAAACATGTTTTGCGACCATGTCTACTATTTGTAACAAAACATTTGATGCTTCTATGATCATGCCCCATGCTTCTCTGATCATGCACTAATGCCTCAGCAATTTGAAAAGTGCTGCATCCATCTGTAGACTTTAAGTGATTTTTGACTTTTCAAAGTCAATTAAATCTCTTTTTTTTTCTCCCATTTTGTCTGAGGAAAAGAAACTGTGTGTCCATGCAAAAATCATAGAGACATGTCCGTTTTTTGACGACATTATAGATGAAAATGGGCCAATATAAGTCTATGGGTCTGTGATAAACTCGTACAGTGCATGGATAGCATGAGTGTACAGTCCGTTTGCTGTCTGTGATTAATATTGGAAAGGATTGGAGAAGCTGTCATCATATGACATTAATGGTGGTTGAGCGAGGAATACTACATGACTATAGACATCATCTGTCCACAAATTTGATGCAATATTACATTATGCACAATTACGCTACGTGTCAGCATATTCGTGCAGTTGCGTCATGTATTTCATTGATTATCTGTGATCCGTCAGGGTCTGTCCGTGATCACAATGTATAATGTAACTGTTTGAGAAGGTGTTCTGGCCATTGTTACATTAATGAACCTGAGATTGACACTTCGAGGTAAGGTGAGCCCCGAGCACTGAAGTTGGTAACAGGCCACTGGAATAGTTGAGTGATATCTCAGGTGAGGTGATACAAAGTTCATTTTCTAAATCTGTCAAGCTTCAGGTAACATTTGATTTTTTAGGAGGAGACATTCGGGAGGCTGCTGGTAACCTGAGACTAAGGTCAAGCTGCTTAGCATAGAGATTACAGTTTGTAGGAGTTTCTTGAAGAATAGTAGAGTAATTAAACAAGGAACCGTGGCGGTATACAGATGTCTTGGTAGGACACTTAAGACTTCTTTAATGAGAATGCTTAGTCATAGAGACCTTGAAGGTTCGCTAATGTGAATGTCTATCAGACGTCCTAGGGCCATTCTAACTTAAATGAGTTGTCTCATCTTTTTAAATGGTTAAATATTTCAAAGAGCAATTTATCTATTATTAAAAATCTTCTTTGTTCAACAGTTTGCTGCTCGTTGCCTTGGTTACCGGCCACCTTTGCAGTCTATGAGAGTGGACAGTTCCCTATGTAATGGGCACGTCTTTATAAGCGGTTTGCTTGGATCCGGTCAGCTTCAGTGCCCCTCCGATGCTGCAGACAAAACCGTCTCTGATCGTAGCATTAGACAACGAACAGGTCAAACCCATAGTACGACTGTGCCACTGGTCTGAATTGTCAATCTTGAGGATCACACCGCCCCCGGCAGTCAGAAACCCGAGAGGCAGAGGGTTAGGGCATTATTGAAGGTAGAACATTAGTACAATCTTTTAACCATACTTCTTGAACAATTAGAGGACCTGTCACCAGGCAACAAGTGGCTAGTTTTGCTCACATTTGTCACTACTTTACAAGAGGGTGGTGTTCACGGGGTAAAACCGCACACTCCAAGGAAAATCCTGTGAGCCATACCCTGCTGCAAAGACCATAAAAATTGTCATTAATTAAAAAGGCCAATATCTCTGTAATTAAAGGGTGATTTGAAAAAAAAACCCCAGCAAATTAATCAATGGAGCAGCAGGAATAAAGTAAAACAAAAATCTAAACACTTTTGACCAGGTGAAAGTCCGGAGTAATTTTTCTTACATTTATCTCATAATAGTTACCTGTTTTGGCATTTGTGGGATCCATAACTCTAATATTTTCTCCATCAAAACTGATCGTTGTATGAGACCATAAAAAACGTGCTGCACCCTACTATGAAAATAAACTTTAGGGGTATATGGGTATTTTAGTGCCTACTTGCTGTACTAATCCAAAGGCTCCTGAAAAAAAAAAAACAGTAACAGAGATGACAGTGTCAGTGTGTGTAATGCTTGCAACACACGTGTGGCAACTGTGTGCTGCATCAGTAGCACACGGATGGGCTCCAGGGAAGAAGCGCTACAATGAACGCTGTTCCCCGGCGTCGGGTGCTGAAGACGCTCTCATCATTCTCCCCTGCTCTGCCGGCAATCAGCGCGAGCAGAGGAGAATGATGAGAGTTGTATTCAAGAGATAACAATTTACCGCAAGCGACGGCTGATGGGACTATTACTACCATCAGCCTACACCTGCTGCTGCTAATAACCGTGACAGCAAGAGTGGCTGATGAGAGTATTCCTCACACGCCACCTGTGCTATAAATAAATAAATAAATGAAAAAACCTGGCATGGGGACCCCTCTATTTTCTATAACCAGCCAGGCAAAACTGACAGCTGGGGGCTGCAACCCTCAGCTTTCAGCTTCAGCAAGGCTAGTTATCGAGAATAGAGGGGTTCCCATGCTGTTTTTTAATTATTTAAATAAATCATAAAAAAACAATGTGGGGTCCCCCCCCCATTAATATGACAACCAGCCTTGCTAAAGCTGACAGCTGGGGGCTGGTATTCTCAAGCTTGTAAGAGGCCATGGATATTGACCCCCCCCCCAGCTTAAAAATAGCAGCCTGCAGCTGCCTAGAAAAGGCACATCTATTAGATGCACAAATTCTGGCGCTTTGCCCGGCTCTTCCCACTTGGTCTGTAGCGGTGGCAAGTGGGGTTCATATTTGTGGGGTTAATGTCACCTTTGTATTCTCAGGTGACATCAAGCCCACAACTTAGTAATCTAGAGGCATCAATAAGACACTTATCCATTACTAATCCTATAGTTATATGGTAAATAAAGACACAGCCAGAATCAAGTCTTTTATTAGAACTAAAACAAAACACTGTTTTCCATTTTTATTTAAAAATAATAAACACAGTTATAATCACATAACACCTAATTCCACCGAAGCCCTCGTCTTCTGTAATAAAACTAAAATAAAAAACAACAATATTCCTCGTTCTGACCCCCGCTGTAATCCAGTGCCAAGATGTGCCACAATTAAATGTGCAGCACTGTGCCTAGTATGCAGTAAAGGAGACCCAGTACTCATGGAAGTGCCGCCGTCATCAATATGAAAACCCGAGAAAATCCCTTTAAAATGTACTTTTTTTTATCCATGCCAAATTGCACAGACTGGGCACACACCTTTTAAAGTATTTGTCTGTGACTAAAGTATTGGTGACCTTTGTGTGGGCACCACTACTAGCGCTCAGTCCATAGTGTACACAGTTCACTTCAATAGGAGTTGTACTGCAGTACCAGAGAACGGCCATTATGCGGTGTTCGGGCTCCATACACTGCTCTTCCTGCGGACGCAGCGCCAGGTATTAGCTTAGTGGTTGGGGTGAAAAGTGTCTGACAGGTCATCAATATCTTAGTCCCTGACAGCTCTGCTGATCCATATTGAGAAGTTTTCTCACAATTAAAGAATTGATTCATTGTGCAAGAAAACCACATATAAAGAAAATTCACCAAGTTTCAAAGTGTCTACAGCACTCAAGATTAACAGCTTCAGTTTTGAGTCTGTGAAATCTTCTTATTTCCTCCTGTCAGTTCTGTGGCACTCGGCAGCCCCTGTCAGGACTGAGAGGGGAGACGCAGTCACCCAACATGAGTGTTGACGTTGGGAGTATCGGAAGCGATACATAGCTCTCCATTGAGAGCCTGAAAGCCTGACTGAGCACTACTTATTAAATCCCTCTAGTGAAAGTATTGAAGCACGCTGTTGACTTGCTTAACCAAGTGCGTAATAAGTAAAGTAAGCACTTGAGATTGTATCAGCCTCACTGTCACTAGAAGCTAATCGCTGGGAAGTCAGCCTGCAAGAAGCCGGCACAGTGGTCACTGCTTCCACAGCCGCCAGTGTGGTGTTATACATGTCCTTGGGCTAGGTAGGATGCTGCAGCCTGGCGACGTTCTCTGGTGGGCCCGTCTGCTCCTACCTACCTGTCCTGATCTTCACATCACACTGCATCGTTGGACAATTGCTTTTCCAGCTAACGATGTATCTAAGCTCCACTTCAGGATACCTGGCGTTCCACCAGAGCCTTTCACTTCCGGCTGTTTTTATTTAATTTTTTTCTGTCTGAACAAGTTTTTGATTTGGAGCTTCGAACCACAGATGAAGAAGATTGCCCTGAAGGGGGGGGATCCGGGCAGGGTTTGGCATGTTTGGGTATCTGCGGATTTGTGCAAACATGGGAAGAGTTTTTTATTACCCGCTGCTTACATGCCATCTAAAACAGCCGCGGGCACCTCACATCATCTCATTTTATTAAGGAGAAAGCCAGAGCACACCTGTCAGCAGGCACTGTCTTTGATTATTGATGGATTTTCTCAATGTTTTTATTTATTGTACTCACTTATATAGCACCAAAATATTCCGCAGCGCTTTACAGACATCATCATCTCTGTCCCCATTGAGGCTCATCTAAATTCCCTATCAGTGTGTATTTGGAGTGTGGCAGGAAGCAAGATTACATGGAGGAAAACCTCACAAACATACAAACTCCTCGCAGATGTTGTCCCTGGTGGGATTAGAACCCAGGACTACAAGGCTGCAGTGCTAACCACTGAGCCACCATGCTGCCCTGTAGAAACATCTGTTAAGTGGCTTGTTATTCTGTTGAAAAAGTGACAGTGTTCTTCTCTTCTAATTGTCCATGTATAGTGGTAGTTTTTGTTTTACTTAAATGCATGTATTTGGGGCTAGGAATGATTTTTACAGTTGGATTTCATTACAAATAGTGCACGGTTTTCCTTCTATAGCCTCTGTGTAAGGCCACAACCAGTATTTGGTCAGCATTTTATATCAGTATTTGTAAGCCAAAACCAGGAGTGGGTGATGAATCCAGAAGTGGTGCATATGTTTCTATTCTACTTCTCTGATTGTTCCACACTGAACGTGTCAACATGACCTCACACCGTCTGTGGCTGACTGCAGAATGTGGTACAAAAATGTTATTAAATGTATCTATGGAAAAATGTTTCTTTTTACCACTCCAGACTTAGTCTACTTTCACACTAGCGTCGGGCCCGGCCCGTCGCAGTGCGTCAGGCCGAGGTTCCCGACGCTAGCGTTCTCTGCGCCGCACAACGGGGGCAGTGGATGCATTTTTCCAGCGCATCCGCTGCCCCATTGTGAGGTGCGGGGAAGTGCGGGGAGATGGGGGCGGAGTTCCGGCCGTGCATGCGCGGTCGGAAAAAGATCATGTGCTCCAGAGAACTTCTTTCTTTTCATTCATGCCATGTATTGTCATGGTCATAACATTACCCCAGCAGGTCTGCATTTACTGATGGTCCAGATAGGACAACCCCATATACGACTGTCTTTGACAGCTCCATGTGATATTAGTGCAGTTTCACTTTCAAACATTATATTGGCCATCATAGCCCTCCCATTTGTTTTATTTTCATTTATTTTTAGTGAGTACACAGGTTATCCTTCATTACATTGTGCACAATCAGTTTTCATCTCAGTTAATTACTTCTGCAACAAAATATTGAAATATTGTATGCTTTACTAGTAATTTCTGTTATTGATTCTCGGTAACTGACAGGACACATGACGATGGTCTTACGTATCCCTTAGGCCATGTGCACACGTTCAGTATTTTTCGCGTTTTTTTCACGTTTTTTCGCTTTAAAAACGCGAAAAAAACGCTAACATATGCCTCCTATTATTTACAGTGTATTCTGCATTTTTTGTGCAAATGTTGCATTTTTTTCCGCGAAAAAATTGCATTGCGGAAAAAAAAGCAACATGTTCATTAAAAATGCGGAATTGCGGGGATTCCGCACACCTAGGAGTGCATTGATCTGCTTATTTCCCGCACGGGGCTGTGCACACCATGCGGGAAGTAAGCAGATTATATGCGGTTGGCACCCAGGGTGGAGGAGAGGAGACTCTCCTCCACGGACTGGGCACCATATAATTGGTCAAAAAAAAAGAATTAAAATAAAAAATAGTCATATACTCACCTTTGATGGCCCCCGGAGTGTTCCCGCCTCTCACCGCTGCATGCTACCGCTTCGGTTCCTATAGATGATGTGGTTCAGGACCTGCGATGATGTCGCTGTCTTGTGATTGGTCACGAGACCGGTCATGTGACCGCTCACGTGACCGCGACGTCATCGAAGGTCCTGAACCACACCATCTAGGAACGGACGCCGCTGAGGATATCGGCTGTCTGCAGAGGGTGAGTATAACCATTTTTTTTATTTTTTTATTATTTTTAAACATTCTATCTTTTACTATAGATGCTGCATAAGCTGCATCTATAGTAAAAAGTTGGTCACACTTGTCAAACACTATGTTTGACAAGTGTGACCAACCTGTCAGTCAGTTTTCCAAGCGATGCTACAGATCGCTTGGAAAACTGTAGCATTCTGCAAGCTAATTACACTTGCAAAATGCTAAAAAAGACGCGAAAAAAACGGGAAAAAAAACGCAAAAAAAATGCGGATTTCTTGCAGAAAATTTCCGGTTTTCTTCAGGAAATTTCTGCAAGAAATCCTGACGTGTGCACATACCCTTATATGTGACCTGGGCCAAACCATGGTCAGCCAGGCATCTAATATCTGCATACATAAAGACCATTGATTAAACCTTAGGCCAGAAAGTGTACAGTGCAACAAAGATAAAGTAATAACTATTTTTATGACAATTCAGGTTAAAAGCTCAACAATTAAAAGTGATAATGTGTCTCATGCCAAAACGGGTGCAGAATAACTCAAAGATAATGATAGATATTATACAAACCCGATGGCAACTCTGAGCTTAAACTGCCTCCATAAGTTTTCTATGGGATTAAGATGTGGAGACTGACTAGGCCACTCCATGACCTTAATGTGCTTCTTTTTGAGCCACTCCTTTGTTTCCTTGGCTGCATATTTTGGGTCATTGTCTTGCTGGAAGACCCAGGCATGACCCATTTTTAATGTCCTGGCGGAGGGAAGGAGGTTGTCACTCATGATTTTACAGTATATGGCTCCAACTATTCTCCCATTGATGCGGTGAAGTAGTCCTGTGCACTTAGCAGAGAAAACCCCCCAAAACATAATGTTTCCACCTCCATGCTTGACAGTGGGGACGGTGTTCTGTGGGTCATAGGCAGCATTTCTCTTCCTCCAAACATGGCAAGTTGATGCCAAAGAGCTCAATTTTTGTCTCATCTGACCACAGCACCTTCTCCCAATCACTCACAAAATCATCCAGGTGTTCATTGGCAAACTTCATACGGGCCTGCACATGTGCCACAGCACCTTCTCCCAATCACTCACAAAATCATCCAGGTGTTCATTGGCAAACTTCATACGGGCCTGCACATGTGCTTTCATGAGCAAGGGGACCTTGCGGGCACTGCAGGGTTTTAAACCTTTACGGCTTAATGTATTACCAATGGTTTTCTTGGTGCCTGTGGACCCAGCTGCCTTGAGATCATTGCCAAGTTTCCCCTGTATAGTTTTAGGCTGATCTCTCACCCCACAAGGTGAGATTTCGCATGGTGCCTCAGATCGATGTCGATTGACAGTCATTTTGTATTTCTTCCATTTTCTTATTATTGCACCAACAATTGTCTCCTTCTCACTCAGCATCTTACTTATGGTTTTGTAGCCCATTTCAGCTTTGTGCAGATCTATGATCTTGTCCCTGACATCCTTATAAAGCCCTTTGGCCTTGCCCATGCTATAGAGGTTAGAGTTTGACTGATTGAGTCTCTGGATAGGAGTCTTTTATAGGAGTGACTACGTAAGACAGACCCTTAAAATTATAGACTGTTCATGTCTTTGTCAGTGAGCAAACTTACAATATCAGCAAGGGATCAATTACTTATTTTCCCCACTGTGTGCATGTTTTTCTTAATATCTGACATGAAATCAGAATAAACCTTTCCTGTTTTAGGTCAATTAGGATTACCATAATTATTAATATTTGCCAAATGCCAGAATAATGAGAGAGAGAATGTTTTAAGGTTTTTTTTTTATTACTGCAAAGTCAAAAGTTTACTTGCACTAAGATTACTATGCCTTCAAAACAATTCTGGACTGCCCATATGATGATATCATGTGTTTAGAAGCTTCTGGCAACATGTGAGTTAATTTGAGTCAGACCTGTGGATGTATTTTTATGCACACCTGAAACACACTGCTTCTTTGTGTAGCATCATGGGAAAGTCTAAAGAAATCAGCCAAGATATCAGGAAGAGGATAGTGAACTTGCACAAGTCTGGCTCATCCTTGGGTACAATTTCATGATACCTAAAGGTGCCTTGTTCACCTGAACAAACAATTTTATGCAAGCACAAACAAGATGGGAATGTCCAGCAATCATACCGCTCAGGAAGGAGACGGGTTCTGTGTCCCAGAGATTAACGTACTTTGGTCCGACATGTGCATATCAACCCAAGGACAAAAGCAAAAGACCCTGTAAAGATGATAGCAGAAGCTTGTAAGATTGTGTCAATATCCACAGTGAAAAGAGTACTGTATCAACGTGGGCTGGAAGGCCACTCTACCAGGAAGAAGTCATTACTCCAAAAGAAATATATAAAAGCCAGATTAATGTTTGCAAATGCACACTGGAACAAAGACCTTAATTTTTGGAGACATGTCTTGTGGTCTAATGAAACAAAAATTGAACTTTTCGGGTATAATGACCATCGTTACTTTGGAGGAAAAAGGGAGAAGCTTGGAAGACTAAGCATCATCCCGACTGTGAAACACGGGGGTGGCAGCACCATGTTGTGGGATTGTTCTGCTGCAGGAGGGACTGGTGCACTTCACAACATTGATGGCATCATGAGAAAAGAAGATTATGTGGCAATACTCAAGCAACATCTGTAGACATCAGCCAGAAAAATAAAGCTTGAATGTATATGAGTCTTCCAAAGTGACAATGACCAGAAGAATACTGCCAAAATGGTAACAAAGTGGCTTAACCCCTTATCCCATATGACATACTATCCCGTCAAGGTGACCTGGGACTTAATTCCCAGTGACGGGATAGTACATCATATGCAATCGGCCGCGCTCACGTGGGGCGTGTGGCCGATCGCGGCCAGGTGTCAACTGACTATCGCAGCTGACATCCGTCACTATGTGCCAGGAGCGGTCACGGACTGCTCCTGGCACATTAACCTCCTGAACACTGTGATTAAACATGATCGCAGCGTTCCAGGGGCATAGGGAAGCATCGAGCAGGGAGAGGGCTCCCTGCGGGCTTCCCTGAGACCCTCGGTACAAGGTGATGTGCTCACCTTGTACCAAGCGTCTCCTCCCTGCAGGCCCCGGATCCAAAATGGCTGCGGGGCTACTTCCGGGTCCTGCAGGGAGGAGGCTTACAAGCGCCTGCTCAGAGCAGGCGCCTGGAGCAGTGCACGTCAGATCACTGATCTGACACAGTGCTCTGCAAAGTGTCAGATCAGCGATCTGTCAATATAGTGTGATGTCCCCCCCTGGGACAATGTCATAATGTAAAAATATATATATTTAGATGTGTAAAAAAAAAGAATTCCTAAATAAAGAAAAAAAAAATATTGTTCCCAGAAATACATTTCTTTATCTAAATAATAAAAAAAAGATAAAAGTACACAAATTTAGTATCGCCATAACGACCTGACCTATAAAACTGTCCCACTAGTTAACCCCTTCAGTGAACACCGTAAAAAAAAGAGGCAAAAAACAACACTTTATTATCATACCACGGAACAAAAAGTGAAATAACATGCGATAAAAAAGACGGATATCAATAACCATGGTACCGCTGAAAACGTCATCTTGTCCCGCAAAAAATGAGCTGCCATACAGCGTCATCAGCGAAAAGATAAGCTATAGTTCTCAGAATAAAGCGATACAATTTTTTTTTCTATAAAAGTTTTTATCGTATAAAAAAGCCAAAAACATAAAAAAATATATAAATGAGGTATCGCTGTAATCGTACTGACCCGAAGAATAAAACTGCTTTATCAATTTTACCAAACATGGAACAGTATAAATGCCCCCCCCCCCCCTCCCTCACCCCAAGAAATTCATGAATAGCTGGTTTTTGGTCATTCTGCCTCACAAAAATCAGAATAAAAAGCGATCAAAAAATGTCACGTGCCCGAAAATATTACCAATAAAAACGTCAACTCGTCCCTCAAAAAACAAGACCTCACATGACTCTGTGGACCACAATTTGGAAAAATTATAGCTCTCAAAATGTGGAGACGCAAAAACAATTTTTTGCAATAAAAAGTGTCTTTTAGTGTGTGACGGCTGCTAATCATAAAAATCTGCTAAAAACGGCTATAAAAGTAAATTAAACCCCCTTCATGACCCCCTTAGTTAGGGAAAAATAATAAAATTAAAAATATGTATTTATTTCAATTTTCCCATTAGGGCTAGGGTTAGGGCTAGGGTTAGGGCTAGGGTTGGGGCTAAGGTTGGGGCTAGGGTTAGGGTTAGGGCTACTGTTTGGGTTGTGGCTAGAGTTAGGGTTAGGGCTGGGGCTAAAGTTAGGGTCAGGGCTAAAGTTAGGGTTGGGGCTAAAGTTAGGGTTAAAGAAGTTGTCCACTACTATAACCTTTTTTTTTTTTTTTTTTTCATAAATCTTGCTATTATGGGCCACTGAAAACATCTACTGTGTTTATTTTAGCAATATTACCTTTTATCATGCTGTAGCAGCACATTTTAGTGCTGGATTCAGCTCTCATGGGGTTAATCGACAACTTCCTTTCTCCTGAGTCATTGTGCTCTAATACTACAAGTTCCATGATGCATTGCACTGCTACTAAGCCTGAACCTAGCACACCCTCTCCAAAACACACCCAACCCCTCCCTCCTCTCCCTCCTCTAGCTTCAAAAAGATTTGTGATGTCATTTCTGTCCGACCTCCTCTTTTACATTTGTCCAACCCACACTCCATTACACACAGATAGAGGGATAGATAGATAGATAGATAGATAGATAGATAGATAGATAGATAGATAGATAGATAGATAGAGGGAAAGATAGATAGATAGATAGATAGATAGATAGATAGATAGATAGATAGATAGATAGATAGATAGATAGATAGATACAGATATATATCTATCTATCTATTTCCATAGATATGTCCATATCCATGTTTCTAAACCCCTTCACCCCCTGGAGCTTTTTTTGTTTTCGTTTATCGCTCCCCTTCTATCCGGAGCCATAATTTTTCCGTCAGTATGGCCATGTGAGGGCTTATCTTTTGCAGAACAAGTTCTACTTTTGAACGCCATCATTGGTTTTACCTTGTCGTGTAGCAGAAAATGTTAAAAAAATTCAAAGTGCAATGAAATGGCAAAAAAAGTGCAATCCCACGCTTGTTTTTTGCTTGGCTTTTTGGCTAGGTTCACTAAATGCTAAGGCTGTGTGCACCCGTTGCGGATCTGATTGCAGATCTGCAGCGTTTTTTGCTGCACTGAATTGCATCAAATCCGCAGTGTAGTGCACAACCAATGTAAGTCTATGGGAGCCACAGACTTGTGCACAGACTTGTGCACATGCTGCGGAAAAAGCCGCACCGAAACCGCACCAAGAACTGCATCAAAACCGCACCATGCAGTTTTTGGTGCAGTTTTGATGCAGTTTTTGGTGCAGTTTTTATGCTTTTTTGGGTGCGGTTTATGCACGGTTTTAATGCCGTTTTTGGAAATAAGTAAATAAACGGAAAATGTGCATGATTTGAATGGAAACATGCATGAAAAAAACGGATTTCCAGGCCGGATTCATCATTTCACAGCTCAGTTTCATACTTTTTTTGCCGGATCCGTCGCTGTGCGTTTTTTCGCCGGACAGAAAAAACGTTCCTCTGTATGTGTTTTCCATCCGGCGGAAACAGCTTTTTTGACGGATCCGGCAAAAAACGGATGAAACTCTATGAGAAAAAGACGGATCCGTCGGAAAAAAATGGATCCGTTTTTCTCAAAACTCGCCGGATTGTGCCTCACGGCAAAAAGCTGATGTGTGAAAGCAGCCAAATATATGGATAGATACATTTATGTATCTATAGATATATCTATAGATAAATATATCTATAGATAGATATATCCATAGATATATAATAGAAAGGCCGATGTTTCTATAAGGCTACTTTCACACTTGCGTTTTTCGCAATCCGTCTTTTTGGGAAAAAACGGATCCTGCAAATGTGCTCGCAGGATGCGTTTTTTACCCATAGACGTGTATTAGTGAAGGATCGCGACGGATGGCCACACGTCGCGTCCATCGTGCAACGGATGCGTCGTGTTTTGGCGGACCGTTGGCACATCCGTCACGTCTGCCATTTTCTACCGCGCATGCGCGGCCAAAACTCCGCCCCCTCCTCCCCGGACTTCAGAATGGGCAGCGGATGCGTTGAAAAACTGCATCCGCTGCCCACGACGTGCACAAATTTCACAACGTGCGTCGGTACGTCGGCCCAACGCATAGCGATGTACCCGTGCCGACGCAAGTGTGAAACAGGGCTTAATGAGCGTTTAATTTAATAAAAAAACTGAAAAAAACGGCGTGGGCTCCCGCGCAATTTTCTGCGCCAGAGGGGGAAAGCCGACTGCCGAGGCCAATATTTGTAGCCTGCTATGAATATCAGCCCGCAGCTGTCTGCGTAGCCTTTACTGGCTATTAAAATAGAGGGACCACCCCAAAAAAATGACGTGGGGTCCCCCTATATTTTATAGCCAGAAAGGCTACGCAGACAGCTGCGGGCTGATATTAATAGCCTAGAGAGGGGCCATGGATATTGGTCCCCCCCCCCCCCGGCTACAAATACCAGTCCGCAGCCACCCCAGAAATGGCGCATCTGTAAGTCTACGTTCACATTAGCGTTCGGCGCCGCAGCGTCGCCGCATGCGTCATGCGCCCCTATATTTAACATGGGGCGCATGGACATGCATTGTGCTGCGTTTTGCGACGCATGGGTTTTTTTGGCCGCAAGCGTTGGGCGCAGAGGACGCAGCAAGTTGCATTTTTTTTGCGTCCAACTTTCGGCCAAAAAGGACGCATGCGTCGCAAAACGCAGCGTTTTAGCGTGCGTTTTGTTGCGTTTTTGTTTGCGTTGTGCGTTGCGTCTCCGACGCTGCGGCGCACAACGCAAATGTGAACGTAGCCTTAGATGCGCCAATTCCGGCACTGAGGCTGGTTTCACACTTGCGTTTTTGGACGCTGCGTTTTAGCGCTAAAAAACGCATGCGTTTTTTTCCTATACTTAACATTAAAAACGCATGCGTTTTTTCGCATGCGTTTTGACGCGTTTTCGGCAACGCATGCATTTTTGAACGCGCGCGTTTGTTTGCGTTAAAACGCATGCGTTTTTATAGAAAAAAAAACAGAAAAAACACTGAAAAACCACCCACCACCATCAGGGTGATAAAGGGATCCAAACCCTAACCCTACCCCTAACCTCACCCCTAACCGTTTAATGAACATTTTATGACATAGTGCCACGATATTTCAGTGCCACGTATGTAAGTGCAACGTATGTAAGTGCCACGTATGTAAGTGCCACGTGCCACGTATGTAAGTGCCACGTATATAAGTGCCACATATGTAAGTGTCACGTGCCACGTATTTAAGTGCCACGTATGTAAGTGCCACGTATGTAAGTGCCACGTATGTAAGTGCCACGTATATAAGTGCCACGTATGTAAGTGCCACGTGCCAAGTATTTAAGTGCCACGTATGTAAGTGCCACGTATGTAAGTGCCACGTATGTAAGTGCCACGTATGTAAGTGCCACGTATGTAAGTGCCACGTGACACGTATTTCAGTGCCACGGATTTAAGTGCCACGTATTTCAGTGCCACGTGCCATGTATTTCAGTGCCACCTATGTAAGTGCCACCTATGTAAGTGCCACGTATTTCAGTGCCACGTATTTCAGTGCCACGTGCCATGTATTTCAGTGCCACCTATGTAAGTGCCACGTATTTCAGTGTCACGTATTTAAGTGCCACGTATGTAAGTGCCACGTGCCACGTATTTCAGTGCCACGTATTTCAGTGCCACTTATTTCTGTCACGTTTAGGGTTAGGCCCTAACCCTACCCCTAGCTATTTCTATTTATAGTGGGTTTTCTTGTGGATTTTGATGATTGGCAGCTGTCACACACTTCTCAGCATGCGTTTTAAAAACGCAAACGCATGAAAAAACGCATGTAAACGCGGCAAAACGCTGCGTTTTTTCACACATGCGGTTTTTAAAAAAACGCATGCAGATAAAAACGCAAGTGTGAAACCAGCCTAAGCCCCTCTCTTCCCACTCCCGTGTAGCGGTGGGATATGGGGTAATAAGGGGTTAATGTCACCTTGCTATTGTAAGGTGACATTAAGCCGGGTTAATAACGGAGAGGCGTCAATAAGACGCCTATCCATTATTAATCCAATATTAATAAAGGGTTAATAAAACACACACACATTAGGAAAAAGTATTTTAATATTCTTCATTTCACCATACTTACCATACTTCAGCCCCTGCAAAAAACGTAACATAATAAACCGTATACTACCTGTCCGCCGTAGTCCAATTAATAAGGAGTGTCCCACGACGATCTCCCCTATAGAACAGTGACATTGGGTGATGTCACTGCTCTATAGGACCCTCAGTGACACACTGACAGGAGACAATGGCTCCTGCAGTGCATCACTGAGGTTACTATAGTTCACTGGTCTCACTTTATGGCAAAAAGCTGCGTGGGAACTTTCTCATACAGCATACCATAAAGTGAGACTAGGGACTATTTTCTCACAGGGGCGTAGGAATACATTGTGGGGAATACATTGTGGAAGGATACCTTCCTCCCCTCATTGTCTTCCTGGAGCCCCTGGAGAGTGGTTGCATCAGCAGATGCTCCTGTTCTCCACGGGAGATCGTCGTGGGACACTCATTTTAATTGGATTTCTGCGGATCAGGGAGTATATTGGTTGTTTATTATTTTAATATTTTTTATGACACTGGCTTCGGGGATCAAAGTGACAAGTGATGGTGAGTATGTAATCTATGTTATATGTACTGTATGTCTGTATGTATGTACTGTATGTGCATGTCGTCGCATGGCGCATGTCGTCGCATGCCGTCGCATGGCACATGTCGTCACATGGCGCATGCCGACGCGTGGCGCATGCCGTCGCGTGGCGCATGCCGTCGCGTGGCGCATGTCGTCGCATGGCGCATGTCGTCGCATGGCACATGTCGTCGCATGGCGCATGTCGTCGCATGCCGTTGCATGGTGCATGCAGTCGCATGGCGCATGCCGTCGCGTGGCGCATGTTGTCGCATGGTGCATGTCGTCGCATGTGGTCGCATGGCGCATGCTGTCGCATGGCACATGTCGTCGCATGGCGCATGTCGTCGCATGTGGTCGCATGGCGCATGCCGTCGCGTGGCACATGTCGTCGCATGGCGCATGTTGTCGCATGGTGCATGTCGTCGCATGTGGTCGCATGGCGCATGCTGTCGCATGGCACATGTCGTCACATGGCGCATGTCGTCGCATGTGGTCGCATGGCGCATGCCGTCGCGTGGCGCATGTCGTCGCGTGGCGCATGTCGTCGCATGGCGCATGTTCTGTATGTGTGTATGTACTGTATATGTGTGTTTTTTGTTTTTTGTTTTTTTTTACATTCAACACATTAGCCGGATGATGGGACTACTACTGTCCCATCATTGGCTAATGTGTCACTGACTGTCACTGTAGCAGGCAGAGCACGATGGGACTTGTAGTCCCATCGGACAATGCCTGCACACACACACACACACACACACACACACACCAAAGACCACCCCACCCCCCGCAGCCGACCCGGCACATACCGGCAGCAGAGCCCCGGCGCCGGCCCCCACCCCCACATGCCGGCGCAGAGCCCCGGCGCCGTACCCACATTCCGGCGCTGGCACGCAGAGCACCGGCCCCCACCCCCACATGCCGGCGCAGAGCCCCGGCGCCGTACCTACATACCGGCGCTGGCACGCAGAGCACCGGCGCCGGCACGTACATACAGACCTCAGCGCCCGCACCTTCATCATCACTGCCTAGCCCCGCCCGCCCCCAGCACAGCCCCGCAGGCAGCCCCCAGCCCCGCCCACAGCCCAGTCACTCTTGATGAGTGACTGCTGACTGTGCGGCTGGGACACACCTGCTGCTGACGTCACGTCGATTTCCAGAGCCTGGAAATTGACGTGACGTCGGCGGAAATAAGCGGCGGCTGCAGCCTGGGGGTCACGTGACCCGGACTCAGCCGCCGCTACAGCGCCGCTCACAGGCGAAAACGGCAACAAAAGGTATTTGCACAATTCATCAGGGGCCCCGGGGGGATACATTGGGGGGTTAATTGAAAGTAGTGGACAACCCCTTTAAGGCTACAGTTAGGGTTGGGGCTAAAGTTAGGATTGGGGCTAAAGTTAGGGTTAGGGTTTGGATTACATTTACGGTTGGGATTAGGGTTAGGGGTGTGGTTAGGGTTATGGTTGGGATTAGGGTTAGGGGTGTGTTGGAGTTAGGGGTGTGGTTAGGGTTGGGATTAGGGTTAGGGATGTGTTGGGGTTAGAGGTGTGGTTGGGGTTAGGGGTGTGGTTGTGATTTTGGGTTAGGGGTGTGTTTGGGTTAGAGTTTCAGTTACAATTGGGGGTTTCCACTGTTTAGGCACATCAGCGCTCTCCAAACGCGACATGGCGTCCGATCTCAATTCCAGCCAATTCTGCGTTGAAAAAGTAAAACAGTGCTCCTTCCCTTCCGAGCTCTCCCATGTGCCGAAACAAAGGTTTACCCCAGCATATGGGGCATCAGCGTACTTAGGACAAATTGGACAACAACTTTTAGGGTCCAATTTCTCTTGTTACCCTTGGGAAAATAAAAATTTGGGGGGCTAAAAAAAACATTTCTGTGGGAAAAAATATTTTTTTATTTTCACGGTTCGGTGCTATAAACTGTAGTGAAATACTTGGGGGTTTAAAGTTCTCACAACACATCTGGATAAGTTCCTTGGGGGGTCTAGTTTCCAATATGGGGTCACTTGTGGGGGGTTTGTACTGTTTGGGTACATCAGGGGCTCTGCAAATGCAACGTGATGCCTGCAGACCAATCCATCTAAGTCTGCATTCCAAATGGCGCTCCTTCCCTTTCTAGCTCTGCCATGCGCCCAAACGGTGGTTCCCCCCCACATATGGGGTATCAGTGTACTCGTGACAAATTGGGCAACAACTTTTGGGGTCCAATTTCTCCTGTTACTCTTGGGAAAATACAAAACTGGGGGCTAAAAAATAATTTTTGTGGAGAAAAAAAAATATTTTTTTATTTTCATAGCTCTGCATTATAAACTGTAGTGAAACACCTGGGGGTTCAAAGCTCTTACCACACATCTAGATAAATTCATTAGGTGGTCTACTTTCCAAAATGGTGTCACTTGTGGGGGGTTTCAATGTTTAGGCACATCAGTGGCTCTCCAAACACAACATGGTGTCCCATCTCAATTCTTGTCAATTTTGTATTGAAAAGTCAAACGGCGCTCCTTCTCTTCCGAGCTCTGCCATGCGCCCGAACAGTGGTTTACCCCCACATATGGGGTATCAGCGTACTCAGGACAAATTGCACAACATCTTTTGGGTTCCAATTTCTTTTCTTACCCTTGGGAAAATAAAAAATTGGGGGTGAAAATATCATTTTTGTGAAAAAATATGATTTTTTATTTTTACGGCTCTACATTATAAACTTCTGTGAAGCACTTGGTGGGTCAAAGTGCTCACCACACATCTATATAAGTTCCTTAGGGGTCTACTTTCCAAAATGGTGTCACTTGTGGGGGGTTTCAATGTTTAGGCAAATCAGGGGCTCTCCATACGCAACATGGCATCCCATCTCAATTCCAGTCAATTTTGCATTGAAAAGTCAAATGGTGCTCCCTCCCTTCCGAGCTCTGCCATGCGCCCAAACAGTGGTTTACCCCCACATATTGGGTATTGGGGTACTCAGGACAAATTGTACAACAACATTTGGGGTCTATTTTCTCCCGTTATCCTTGGTAAAATAAAACAAATTGGAGCTGAAGTAATTTTTTTTGTGAAAAAAAGTTAAATATTCTTTTTTTTTTTTAAACATTCCAAAAATTCCTGTGAAACACCTGAAGGGTTAATAAACTTCTTGAATGTGGTTTTGAGCACCTTGAGGAGTGCAGGTTATTTTCTATCATATAGACCCCTGAAAATGACTTCAAATGTGATGTGGTCCCTAAAAAAATATTGTTCTAAAAATGAGAAATTGCTGGTCAACTTTTAACCCTTATAACTCCCTAACTAAAACAAAAAAATTGGTTCCAAAATTGTGCTGATGTAAAGTAGACATAGGGGAAATGTTACTCATTAAGTATTTTGACATATCTCTGTGATTTAAGAGCATAAATATTCAAAGTTGGAAAATTGCGAAATTTTCAAAATTTTCACCAAATTTCAGTTTTTTTCACAAATATACTTTTACCGCTATCATGAAGCCCAATATGTCACGAGAAAACGTTCCAAAGTTATAACCTCATAAAGGGACAGTGGTCAGAATTGTAAAAATTGGCCTGGTCATTAACGTGCAAACCACCCTTGGGGTTAACGAAAATAAAGTCAATGTTCGGAGTGGCCATCACAAAGCCCTGATCTCAATCCTGTTGATAATGTATGGGCAAAGCTGGAAAGTCTGGTACGAGCAAGGCAACCTTTAAGCCTGGATTAGATACACCAGTTTTGTCAGGGTGAATGGGACCAAATTCTGACCAACTATTTTGAGAAGCTTGTGGAAGGATTTCCCAAAGTCCGTCCCAAGTGATTCAGGTTAACCACTTAACGACCGCCGATACGCCTTTTAACAACGGCAGTTAAGGGTACTTAAACCACAGCGCCATTAATTAACAGCACTGTGGAAAAAATGTATAGTGCCCCCCAGAGTCTGAATTTCTCTGGAGTCTCGTCTACCGGGGGTAGCTGAGGCCCCAGAGAACATGATTCGAGTCATTTGTTACAGACCCCGGTGTTGCAATCGTGATTAGGGTTAGCAGTGTTTTGGGGTTAGGTTTGTGGGTAGGGTTAGGGTCGTGATTAGGGTTAGCAGTGTTTTGGGGTTAGGTTTGTGGTTAGGGTTAGGGTTGAGATTAGAGTTAGGTGTGTTTTGGGGTTAGGGTTGGAGTTATAATTGGGAGGTTTCCACTGTTTAGGTACATCAGGGGGTGTCCAAGCACGACACGGATCCACCATTGATTCCAGCCAATTTTGTGTTCAAAAAGTCAAGCGGTGTTCCCGTGGCTATGGCTGTAAGATATGGCTATAATTGCTACAGCTGTAAGATATGGCTGCAATGGCTATGGCTGCAAGATATGGCTATAATGGCTATGGCTGTAAGATTTCGCTACAATGGCTATGGCTTTAAGTTATGGCTATAATGGCTATGGCTGTAATGGCTATGGCTGTAAGTTATGGCTATAATCGCTATGGCTGTAAGCTATGGCTATAACCGCCATGGCTGTAAGATATGGCTATAATGGCTACGGCTGGATGCTATGACTATGATGGATATGGCTGTAAGTTATGGCTATGATGGATATGGCTGTAAGATATGGCTATGATGGATATGGCTGTAAGTTATGGCTATGATGGATATGACTGTAAGTTATGGCTATGATGGATGTGGCTGTAAGTTATGTCTATAATGGCTATGGCTTAGAGATTTGGGTTTCCAGTGGGGAGCCTTATATAAGACCTCCATGTGCCCTTTTAGAGCATGACACATCCCCTATTTCAGAGAACTAGAAGCTTTAATATCTTTATATTGTCCCTGGATCTTGGGGTCTCTGACTACAAGAGGGGTGGAAATACTTTTTATGTCCAGCTGCTTTGGCCAGTAAGTAATTTATGCTTCTATGTACAGTGCAGGCCAAAAGTTTGGACACACCTTCTCATTTAAAGATTTTTCTGTATTTTCATGACTATGAAAATTGTATATTCACACTGAATGCATCAAAACTATGAATTAGCACATGTGGAATTATATACTTAACAAAAAAGTGTGAAACAACTGAAATTGTCTTATATTCTAGTTTCTTCAAAGTAGCCACCTTTTTCTTTGATGACTGCTTTGCACACTCTTGGCATTGTCTTGATGAGCTTCAAGAGGTAGTCACCGGGAATGGTCTTCCAACAATCTTGAAGGAGTTCCTAGAGATGCTTAGGACTTGTTGTCCCTTTTGCCTTCACTCTGCGGTCCAGCTCACCCCAAACCATCTCGATTGGGTTCAGGTCTGGTGACTGTGGTCAAATAGCCCTTACACAGCCTGGAGGTGTGGTTGGGGTCATTGTCCTGTTGAAAAATAAATGATGGTCCAACTAAATGCAAACCAGATGGAATAGCATGCCGCTGCAAGATGCTGTGGAAGCCATGCTGGTTCAGTATGCCTTCAATTTTGAATAAATCCCCAACAGTGTCACCAACAAAGCACCCCCACACCATCACACCTCCTCCTCCGTGCTTCACGGTGGGAACCAGGCATGTAGACTCCATCTGTTCACCTTTCGTGTGTCACACAAAGACACGGTGGTTGGAACCAAAGATCTCACATTTGGACTCATCAGACCAAAGCACAGATTTGTCCATTCCTTGTGTTCTTTAGCCCAAACAAGTCTCTTCTGCTTGTTGCCTGTCCTTAGCAGTGGTTTCCTAGCAGCTATTTTACCATGAAGACCTGCTGCACAAAGTCTCCTCTTAACGGTTGTTGTAGAGATGTGTCTGCTGCTAGATCTCTGTGTGGCATTGACCTGGACTCTAATCTGAGCCGCTGTTAACCTGCGATTTCTGAGGCTGGTGACTCGGAGGTGACTCTTGGTCTTCCTTTCCTGGGGCAGTCCTCATGTGAGCCAGTTTTTTGTAGCACTTGATGGTTTTTGCCACTGCACTTGGGGACACTTTCTAAGTTTGCTCAATTTTTCAGACTGACTAACCTTAATTTCTTAAAGTAATGATGGCCACTCATTTTTCTTTACTTAGCTGCTTTTTTCTTGCCATAATACAAATTCTAGCAGTCTATTCATTAGGACAATCAGCTGTGTATCCACCAGACTTCTGCACAATACAACTGATGGTCCCAACCCCATTTATAAGGCAAGAAATCCCACTTATTAAACCTGACAGGGCACACCTGTGAAGTGAAAACCATTCCCGGTGACTACCTCTTGAAGCTCATCAAGAGAATGCCAAGAGTGTGCAAAGCAGTCATCAAAGCAAAAGGTGGCTACTTTGAAGAATCTAGAATATAAGACATAATTTCAGTTGTTTCACACTTTTTTGTTACGTATATAATTCCACATGTGTTAATTCATAGTTTTGATGCCTTCAGTGTGAATGTACAATTTTCATAGTCATGAAAATATGGAAAAATCTTTAAATGAGAACGTGTATCCAAACTTTTGGTCTGTACTGTATATACTGGGGGAAGAAAGGTCCTATTTGGACATTAGTTACAAAAAACCTCTGAGTCACTTAAACCACCGATTATAAGGAAGATAACTAGAATCTACTAGCTTTACCAGGACATTATTGGTTTCAAGATCATGCCTTAAGGTACCGTCACATTTAGCGACACTGCAGCGATCTGGACAACGATGCCGATCGCTGCAGCGTCGCTGTGTGGTCGCTGGAGAGCTGTCACACAGACAGCTCTCCAGCGACCAACGATGCCGAAGTCCCCGGGTAACCAGGGTAAACATCGGGTTACTAATCGCAGGGCCCCGCTTAGTAACCCGATGTTTACCCTGGCTACCAGTGTAAATGTAAAAAAAAAAACCTACATACTCACATTCCGATGTCTGTCGCGTCCCCCGGCGTTCTGCTTCCCTGCACTGTAAGCGCCGGCCCTAAAGCAGAGCGGTGACGTCACCGCTGTGCTCTGCTTTACGGCCAGCCGGCGCTGACACAGTGCAGGGAAGCAGAACGCCGGGGGACGCGACAGACATCGGAATGTAAGTATGTAGTGTTTGTTTTTTTTACATTTACACTGGTAACCAGGGTAAATATCGGGTTACTAAGCGCGGCCCTGCACTTAGTAACCCGATGTTTACCCTGGTTACCAGTGAAGACATCGCTGAATCCGCGTCACACACGCCGATTCAGAGATGTCTGCGGGAGATCCAGCGACGAAATAAGGTGCTGGCCTTCTAGCTCCGACCAACAATGTCACAGCAGGATCCTGATCGCTGCTGCCTGTCAAACACAACTATATCGCTATCCAGGACGCTGCAACGTCACGGATCGCTTAAGATATCGTTGTTAAGTTGTTCAGTGTGAAGGTACCTTAAGTCTGTCTCCAATGCTTGTACTTAAAAGGTACATTTTGCAATCTCATATCAACAGGAAAGCCATTTCCCACTATGTTTCCAGACAGACTATCAGCAAGGGGTTTGCTCTAGACTTCTTTTCTGCCAAACTTTTACAAGTATGGCTTTGAATTGCATTCAGATATGATAAATCTTATCTGATGGCAGAAAAGGGCTTTAAGCAATAAAAGATAACCCCTGACTAAATCTGCATTGAAAGCCAGCAGCTGTATTATGAAAGGTATTTTGTGCCGCTGCCAATTTGATGCCTTTCTGCAGATTGGCTCGCAGGAATGTAGTGAGGGACAGAGCTGACCCGGGTAAGTCACACAGACTCCGTGGCTTTCTCTTTTGCACTATGATTCTGCTAAGACAGATTACTTGTGCTTATTTGAGTCAGGTAAGTCTTTGCAAGCTTCCCCGCCAGGCCTGGGAATTGAGTATATTGAGGAGCCATTCAGAGGCTTCTGACATAGACCAGTCTTTTATTGCATGGTGTTACATTCTGGCTAAATCCTTCTCCACCCAGTTTGTAAGCACTATGGTTTTTCTCTTCAATCAAAAGAGGTTATCACCTACCTTAATCCACGGAGCAGCATGAATTAAACTCCGCTATGTGCCCCAGGATTCCCAAAGAGGATCCACAAGTAGGAAAAAAAAATACTTGTTTCGACTTTTTTTTTTGAGTGTCTTTACTAACTTCTCTTGAGCTTTGCTGGAGGATTAACATCTAAAATAAGCAACCCCGGTGTTCTCATCAATGAAGACATCAGATGAAAGTTCACTTAGTCAGGGCCTATGTTTCTTCAACATAAAGAGGTGCCAGAGCTCCACAATAAAAAGATGAGCTCTGCTAGACTATGTAGTGAAAACATTCTGATCGCTAATCCGGATAAAAGATAGATTAGAGACCAGAAACAGACCCTTTTTAATTGGTTTTAGGTTTGTTAAGTACTGTTATAGCAACATTTTACATTGAAACTTGATGTGTTAATAAAAAACATAAAATAATATAAAATTAAAAGTACCGTAAATATCCAATGAAATTTAGCTATTTTATACTAATTATTATTGTTTTTCCAGCCTATTATGTTACCATTAATATTATTTTTTTTGCAACTCTTTACACCCACTAATCCGTAGTATTTAGCACGTATTTAGTGTGTTAGATTTAAAAAAAAAAAAAAAAATATATATATATATATATATATATATATATATATATATATATATATATATATATATATATATATATATATATATATATATATATATATAGTTAGGTCCATATATATTTGGACAGAGACAACATTTTTCTAATTTTGGTTATAGACATTACCACATTTAATTTTAAACATAACAATTCAGATGCAGTTGAAGTTCAGACTTTCAGCTTTCATTTGAGGGTATCCACATTAAAATTGGATGAAGGGTTTAGGAGTTTCAGCTCCTTAACATGTGCCACCCTGTTTTTAAAGGGACCAAAAGTAATTGGACAATTGACTCCAAGGCTATTTCATGGACAGGTGTGGGCAATCCCTTCGCCATGTCATTCTCAATTAAGCAGATAAAAGGCCTGGAGTTGGTTTGAGGTTTTGTGCTTGCATATGGAAGGTTTTGCTGTGAAGTAAACATGTGGTCAAAGGAGCTATCCATGCAGGTGAAACAAGCCATCCTTAAGCTGCGAAAACAGGAAAAAACCCATCCGAGAAATTGCTACAATATTAGGAGTGGCAAAATCTACAGTTTGTCCATCGTGAGAAAGAAAGAAAGCACTGGTGAACTCATCAATGTAAAAAAATCTGGGCGCCCACTGAAGACAACAGTGGTGGATGATCGCAGAATAATCTCCATGGTGAAGAGAAACCCCTTCACAACAGCCAACCAAGTGACCTACACTCTCCAGGAGGTAAGCGTATCAATATCCAAATCTACCATAAAGAGAAGACTGCATGAGAGTAACTACAGAGGATTCACTGCACGGTGCAAGCCACTCATAAGCATCAAGAAGAAAAAGTCTAGACTGCACTTTGCTAAAAAACATCTAAAAAAGCCAGCACAGTTCTGGAAGAACATTCTTTGGACAGATGAAACCAAGATCAACCTCTACCAGAATGATGGAAAGAGAGAAGTATGGCGAAGGTGTGGTACAGCTCATGATCCAAAGCATACCACATCATCTGTAAAACACGGCGGAGGCAGTGTGATGGCTTGGGCATGCATGGCTGCCAGTGGCACTGGGTCACTAGTGTTTATTGATGATGTGACACAGGACAGAAGCAGCCAAATGAATTCTGAGGTATTCAGAGCCATACTGTGTGCTCAGATCCAGCCAAATGCAGCCAAACTGGTTGGTTGTCGTTTCATACTACAGATGGACAATGACCCAAAACATAAAGCCAAAGCAACTCAGGAGTTTATTAAAGCAAAGAAGTGGAATATTCTTGAATGGCCAAGTCAGTCACCTGATCTCAACCCAATTGAGCATGCATTTCACTTGTTAAAGACTAAACTTCAGACAGAAAGGCCCACAAACAAACAGCAACTGAAAACCACTGCAGTGAAGGCCTGGCAGAGCATCAAAAAGGAGGAAACACAGCATCTGGTGATGTCCATGAGTTCAAGACTTCAGGCAGTCATTGCCAACAAAGGGTTTTCAACCAAGTACTAGAAATGAACATTTTATTTAAAATTATTGAATCTGTCCAATTACTTTTGGTCCCTTTAAAAGCAGGGTGGCACATTTTAAGGAGCAGAAACTCCTAAACCCTTCATCTAATTTTAAGGTGGATACCCTCAAATGAAAGCTGAAAGTCTGAACTTCGACTGCATCTGAATTGTTTTGTTTAAAATTCATTGTGGTAATGTCTATAACCAAAATTAGAAAAATGTTGTCTCTGTCCAAATATATATGGACCTAACTGTATATGTATATATATATATATATATATATATATATATATATATATATATATATATATATATATATATATATATATATATATATATATATATATATATATATATATATATATATATATATATAGTGGGCTTATTATTTCAGACAAGGAACTGTCAAAATATGTTAAAGTATCGCTGTCAGTTTATAAAACTTTATATATTAAATGTACTTCACAGTGTTACTGATTGGTGGTGGTCTGGGTTTCACTGATCTGTCAAAACACGGAAGTCCGCATCTCCAACATGAGACATCGAAGTCTGCATCTCCAACATGAGACATCGAAGTCCGCATCTCCGACGTGAGACATCCAAGTCCGCATCTCTGACATGACACATCCAAGTCCGCATCTCCGACATGACACATCCAAGTCCGCATCTCCGACATGACACATCCAAGTCCGCATCTCCGACATTAGACATCCAAGTCCGCATCTCCGACCTGAGATATCCAAGTCCGCATCTCCGACATGAGCTGCGCACAGTACAGTGTTGGGGATCAATAGTAAGTCCATGGCTCTGTTCCCCTCTGTATGAGAGTGAATGGTTGGACCCATAGATGTACTATTGAACCGTGCACCTCTCTGTGCGCAGACCTCATGCAGAGCGGTGTTGTGACTGAATAGAGGGGGACTCGGAACCCAGACTACCCCTCATCAACAACACTATTCAGAGCCTGTAATGTATAAAACTTTTATAAAATGACAATTACACTTTAAAGTCCTCTTTTTCATAAATTTGCGAATAATGTCCTAAGCAGAAGGCATCAAAAATGGAAAAAGTTGTTAAAAATTAGCAAATGACTTATTAGTTCACATTTAAAATTATTTTATTAAATGAGGAATATAACACTACTGCTCCCTTTATCTGCTCACACGCTGATACATCTGCACGGCAGTTAGCAATTAATCCCACTCTTCTAGCAGTTGTGATGCTGATAGTGCCCAATAGCTGTCCACCAACTATTTCCTTTTGAGCCTTGTGGACTCATGAATGCTTAGTTCACCTGGGCATGCATGTGTTTTGAATAGGGACAGTGGAGGAATCTGCTCTTAGACACTTCTAATAGCTGTGTCTCACCGGAGAACAAACACATCAGGAGTTGAAATCATGTCTGTTTCTTCTTGTCTCCAACATTATCTTTCAGAGAGGTTTGGTGGCTCCAATCACAGCTTATAATCAGACAGTCATGCTTTTACGTGTCCAGAAATCGGAGCAATCTTCTAACGGGGTTGCTCTGCAGATGAGTAAAACGTACTAAACTTTTTCTACAATGCAACCTCAGTGCTCTCTTCCAGAAAACATAACTTCAGACAACTCTCTGGCCATCGTAGGAAATCCGACCAGTTCATTTTAATGGTTTGCATCAGATTCTGGCATGTGGTCCTTGCTTGGAACTTAATTTCTAAGCTGGGCAGCCAGAGAATCTAAAAATCTAAAGAAGGAAAGTAATAAGTAGAGATAACACGTATGGGAAAAAGTATATGTGCAAATCTACATGTTGTTTCAATAGAACAGTATTTCCCAAAATCCAGTCATCTCGGACCCCAAGGCGAATATGGTTAGTATTGCACAGTATTAAGGCATCAGAAGCTGCCACAGGTTCTCACCTAAGCAATACTAAGGAGATCCTGAAAACATGATCTGTTGGAGGGTCGTAAGGCTGGAGTGTGGAAAGTACTATAATCGAGGAAGGGTTAACAATGGCTGTGTGACACACAACATCTGTGACACTGCTTATAGTATCTCTAGGGAAAATTATCTGACAGGTTAAACTCAATGGAAGAAGTTGTCGGGAAAGCAGCAGAGACCACTTGGTTTGAGGAGATTCAGCCTAGTATGGGTAAAAATCTTCTAAACTTATCACCCACATGCAGCTGGAGATGCCCCTCACATCCTCTTAAGATTGTTGCTGTGTCGTACCATGATCAACACAATCCACCTACTAATGTGCATAGCATGGTAGGCTGTAGGGTTCAACAAGTATAGACAAAACCTTAAATCACCTATGGCAACTAGTCAGATTTCATTTTCAGTTTTTATTAAAAGCTAAAAAAAAATGTGTGATCTAAATCTGTTGCTTTTGGAAATATTTATCTTTTTTGTTGCATCAGTTGTTACAGATGAAGACCAGGTATTTTATGAACAGTATTAAGTCACGGTCCGTAGTCATTGGTGGTAATTTCTTGCCATTAGTCACACGTTAATCTAATCAGTAATCTATTCTCCAGTCAATGAACATGGATAATGAATAATGCCTTTTCTATTTTCTTTATCTGTACAGTCTGTTCCTTTGTCGTCCTCAAGATTTGGGCATTATTACGATATGTCGAAAACGATGTCACAAGACATTCTGCAATCTGCCAAGACACACAGCTTCTACCTTCCCAATATAATACCTCTGGATGAAACATATGGGTAACGCATTTTTCATACACTTTCCATATATATATATATATATATATATATATATATATATATATATATATATATATATATATATATATATATATATATTTATAAATATGATAAAAAATATGCATCTCATTCAGCTCAGAATTAATCAGTTTGTTTTCAGTAATTTGAAAATGTGTTTTCTAATCCAGACAATTCATTTGATATACTGATGTGTCTTTGTACAGTGCTTTGACTTCCAGAAATACAGATACTTATTTTTTAAAATGTATATTTAAAAAAAGAAAAATCCTGCTTCTATAAGAATTAAGAGGCTAAGTAGCAGCCAGGCACTGTTAATAAAATGCCTCGGATTTAATTGTTTATCAGCAAGTGTGACAACCTCTATAATAAAAGTATAGGTTTTGGCAATTTGCTGTTCGAAAACTTTCAGACACGTGTTGACATAATGCCAAGGAGGAAAACCATCAGGATTGATCTCAGAGAAAGAAATGTTGTTGACCATCAATCTGGGAAGGGTTTCACGGCCATTTCCAAAGAATTTGGAGTACATTAGTCTTCATTTAGAAATATTATTCACAAGTAGAAAACATTCAAAATAGTTGACAATCTTTCTAGTAGTGAATGTCCCAGCAAATTCACCCCAAGGTCAGATCGGGCAATGCTCACAGAAATTCCCCAAAAACCCAAGGGTTTCAACTCAGACTCTAAAGGCCTCAGCTTGCATGTTAAATGTTCAAGTTCATGACTGTACAATTGGAAAACCAATGAACATGTTTGACTTGTTTTATATAGTTGCCAGAAGAAGGCCTTGTTTTATTAAAACACAAAATCATGGCTGCACAGCTAAAGTTTGCAAAGTTGAATCTAAACAAACTAACAAATCTTCTGGAACAATGTTTTTTGGACAGGCATGACCACAATGGAGATGTTTGGTTATATCGTCACGTGATCTACATTTGGTGAAAACCAAACACAGAATATCACCAGAAATACCTTATGCCAGCTATGAAGCACACTGGTGGAGAAGGGATGATTTGGCCTTGTTTCGGGCTTGTTTTGCAGAATCCAGTGTGAGTCCATCTATTCAAAAGCTAAAACTTGACCGAAACTGGGTTATGCAAAAGGAAAATGATCCCAAGACCACCAGCAAGCCTACATCAGCGCAAATGAAAAAGTAAAGAATCAAGGCATTAACACATCACAGTCCAGACCTCAACCCAATTGCAATGCTGTAGCAGGACCTTAACAGACCTGTCCGTAAAGCAATAGAAACAAAACCCAATGAACTTAGGCAACTTATAAAGAAGAGTGGGCCAGAATTCCCTGGTACGATGTGAGAGACTGTTAGTCATACAGGAAACTATCACTTCAAGTTATTGCTGCTAATGGGGTACACTTGATTTTTCATACGCTACTTCTGCATTCTGCACTAGTTTTTGTTAAACAGCCACAATGTAATTTGTCATGTATTGTTGTAAATCTGGGGTTGAGTTTATCAAATATTAAGACCAGATGTTTTTTTAAGTCCTGTTCTGGATAAACTGCAGCTATAATAACACAAAATGTTGTATTGTTGTAATAATATGCATGTAATACCCAGACCACATGCCACTTTTTTTTTAACTTGCTTAACATTTCTTTTGACAGGTCGCTGTTGTGGATGCCTTAGAGAGACATCCGTTCCCAATGCACTTCCATGTTAAGGATTCATTTTCCTGCACATAGAAGTCTGCTATGTTATTCAATATTGTCTTTATTAGCAGCATACTGATGTAGAGCCGTAGAAACCTTTTTAACGAGCGTCTGGAACTTTCCTAGTGTTCATCCTAAACATATGGCAAATACCTTATGTGTTCAGGGGTCTGATATATTAACGGGAATGTGACAACTGACTTATTGTGCCGATCCATCAGACAATGGTTCACGATTTCATCCATATGTCTTTAAAGTGAACCTGTCACCAGGTTTGGCCGATAAGACATACGGCCATCAACTTTCAGGGCTTGTCTGGTGCCTCCCATCTTCTTACGATCCCCGTCCTCCTGCTTGCTTTGTGTGGATGATGTGTCCCTTCTTCAACCACACAGTCCCATCGGCACAGCGCTCCTGTGTGGGCGTACTTTTCTGCCCTGTCGAGGGCAGAGCAAAGTACTGCAGTGCGCATGCGCTGGGGGCTCTTTGACCTTTCCTGGCACCTGCTCACTTCAGTACTTTGCTCAGCCCTCAACAGAGCGGAGAAGTGCACCTGCGCAGGAGCGTGATGGTGAGGAGATGAGTCATCCACATGAAGCAAGCAGGAGGATGGCATCCCAAGAAGAAGGGAGGCACCGGACCAAGAAGAGTGACGCCCATCAGACCAGACCACCCTGCAGGTGAGTATAATAAAAGTTATTTTTCTACTCTTGCAGGTCGGGTTGGGGGCTGATATACAGCATTAAGCATTATAGAGTGCTGTATATTAGTCCTGAAAGGTGATGGCCGTATCTCTTACCGGGAAAACCTGGTGACAGGTTCTCTTTAACTCTGAAACACAGTGATGTTCAGAGAAAAACATAGTTTAATAGCCTCCGGGGTCCGATCTGCGCTGGAGACTAGTTGGACAGGTGGGTCTCTAGCGGCTCCTGCCCACTTGCTTTTTTAGAGTGACCAGTCTCTCCCTGCGTATGTTTATAGGGCTAGACCTATGGCTCAAGGGCTGCATGGGAGGAGAAGCCACTGCGGCCCCCTGGTCAGACTAGCCTCCTGCGCAGATCGGTCCCTTGTGGCTATTGAACTGTTTTTCTCTGAGTGATAAAATGTCAAACATACATGTCTAGAATCGTGCAGCCACTTACTTATACATGATGCTCGTGGACTGGTCAGGTTCCCTTTTTATTAGGGGTAAATAGTAGATACTTGTACATAGGTTTGTAATACAGATACAAGTACCGTATGCATAAAAAGCCGACTAATATTGAAAAGCAGGAGAGCCTGCCTTTTGACGTATCTGTTTCTGGAGGTGTGGGGGCAATTTCATAAGCTTTCCTGCCAGCTAAAGCAAACAAGGTTAGTGCTAAGTATTTACCTTCTTCTTAACGCAAACAGCCTGGAAAGAGCTGTTAGGCAACACTACAGGCAATGTAGGACATGGACAAAGGTCGCAGCGATTCTGATCATCCTGTCTGTTAGACCTTTTCTGGTCTGCAAATAAAGCAATCTGTACACCTTTGGGAGATGGAGAAGGATTTTAAGGGTTTTATTTTTACAGTAAATAACATTAAGCCTGTTAACTGCACTTACAGATAAACCTTCCGTACATATCCCAGAAACCTCCTTATCACCTTCCCTTTCCTATGTTTTTTTGTTTTAAATATATTACTGGAAAAATACTAAGATAATCCTATTTTTTTGCCAGTGGAAAGATTGCTGTGTATTATGGTTTACTCCTTTTCATTTTGTCTTTGAGTGATAAAAGGACATAATAAATAATTGTGAATCAGAGTAACCATACCTCTTCCATTTTTTTTTTTTTTTTTTTTTTTTTTTTAATATTGTTAGTTTTAACTATGTGAATCAGGCAATTTGTTCAATGCATTAAAATGTCCATTAAAATGTGAGTAAAGCCCCATTTGCCGCTCCTATCCAGTCCTCCCTATTATTCCATATATATGGCACACAAACTTCGTTTTGCCTAATATTGTTCTCTTCAAGCAAATTTCTACCTCCAGACTCAGTTAGGCCGGTTTCACACGTCAGTGGCTCCGGTACGTGAGGTGACAGTTTCCTCACGTACCGGAGACACTGACACACGTAGACCCATAAAAATCAATGCATCTGTTCAGATTTCATTGATTTTTTGCGCACCGTGTCTCCGTGTGCCAAACACGGAGACATGTCAGTGTTCGTGGGAGCGCACGTTTTACACGGACCCAATAGAGTCAATGGGTCCGCGTAAAACACGGACCTCACACGGACATTCTCCGTCTGGGGTCCGTGTGGCGTGCCGGAGACAGCGCTACAGTAAGCGCTGTCCCCCCCACATGGTGCTGAAGCCGGTATTCATATCTTCCCTGTAGCAGCGTTTGCTATAGAGAAAATATGAAGAATAGTGTTAAAAATAAAGATCCATGTGTCCGCCGCCCCCCCCACCCCCTGTGCGCCCCCCCCGCTGGTCAGAAAATACTTACCCGCTCCCTCGCTCCTTCCTGGTCTGGCCGCGCCTCCTACTGTATGCGGTCACGTGGGGCCGATCATTTACAATCATGAATAGTCGGCTCCGCCCCTATGGGGGGTGGAGCCACATATTCATGACTGTAAATGATCGGCCCCACGTGACCGCATGCAGGAGAAGCCGCGGCCAGACCAGGAAGGAGCGACAGCCGACGGGGGACCCGGGTAAGTATTTTCTGACCAGCGGGGGGGGCGCACAGGGGGTGGGGGGGCGGCGGACACCTAAATCTTTATTTTTAACACTATTCTTCATATTTTCTCTGCAGCAAACGCTACTGCAGAGAGGATATGAATCGCAGCTTCAGCAGCTTCAGCACCATGCAGAGTGGGTACCACACGCTCCGTGTGGTACCCACTCGCCATACGGGCGGCACACGTGTGCCGCACGTATGGCCTCCGTGAGTTCCCAGGCACACGGACACGGATAACTCCGGTACCGATTTATTCCGGTACCGGAATTGTCTGGACGTGTGGGACAGCCCTTAGGTGTGAAAAAAGCAATCTGAATATAAGGCTATGTTCACATTGAGGTTTTTTTGAGGAGTTGAAAAAAACATCAGTTTTTGAGGTAGGAACCGCTTCAGAAAATAGGAAGGTTTTGGAGGAGTTTCTTTCTTCTCAAAGCAGTTTTGAAGAGTTTTTTCTTCCTGAAGTGCTCTCTGCATCCTTTTTTATTGGACACTTCCTAGTTTGGAGAGGTCTTTGTCATGATCCTCTTAAATTAACTATTCTTATGTCCTCTTCATGCGCTTCAGGTTTTTGAGGAAGACTTGGAGATGAACCAGTTACAACTTTTGCTGGCTGTGGGCTAATTAATAGTTGCTTTCTATATATAATCTTTTTTTTTTTTTTCAACAACTATTTTTTAGAATTACAGCTTACATTTGTTATTACTACCCTGCCATCCTATATTGCAGTATTAGGGTATGTGCACACATTGCAGATTTCCTGCGGATCTGCAGCGTTTTTTTTCTGCACAGAAACGCTGCATATCTGCAAGTGATTTACAGTACAATGTAAATCAATGGCAAAAATGCTGTGCTAATGGTGTGGAAAAATCTGCACGGAAAACGCAGCTTATTTAAAAAAGGACCATGTCAATTCTTGGTGCAGATCTGCAGTGTTTCTGCACCCATTGCATTATAGAAATCCGCAGGGGTAAAACCGCACAAAATCCTTAGGAAAACCGCACAAAATCCGCAAGAAAAACGCATCAAATCTGCACCTGCGTTTTCTGCCAAGAGATGCAGAATCCACACAGAAAATTCCAGAGGCAAATCTGCAACGTGTGCACATACCTTTACAGTAAGGGTACCGTCACACAGTGCAATTTTGATCGCTACGACGGCACGATTCGTGACGTTCCAGCGATGCATTTACGATATCGCTGTGTCTGACACGCTACTGCGATCCGGATCCCCGCTGAGAATCGTACGTCGTAGCAGATCGTTTGAAACTTTCTTTCGTCGTCTAGTGTCCAGCTGTGGCGGCATGATTGCATTGTGTGACACAGGTTGTATACGATGTGAGCACAGTAACCAACGGCTTCTACATCGCAAATACGTCATGAAATTATCGCTCCAGCGCTGTGTATTGCAACGTGTGACCGCAGTATACGACGCTGCAACGTCACGAATCGTGCCGTCGTAGCGATGAAAATGGCACTGTGTGACGGTACCCTAAGGTGCTATAATGTGATAAAACTGGTTACCATTATACAGTCTAAATACGGCACAGTGCAACCAGACCAGGCATCCAAGGAGTGAGCTGGCTCTCATAAAGTGATGATGACAAGGTGAGGGCCTCGGGGCTGCTGAAGCGCCATCCAGGAGCTGCCAAGTATCCACTAGAAACATGCGGCAAGACATTTATCAGTCTGATATATCCTTAATTTACTGCTACAGAAGGTGTGTCATTCTGGTGTAATTATGACGGTCTGCTGCAGCAATCAGTCCATACACTATATGGAGAAAGGTTTTGGGACATGCTGCGTAATCATTGAATGTAAGTTTTTCATTGGGTCCCATTGACATATGAGTATAAAATCCCGCACCTCGTCATGTAGTCTTCTTTGGCTAATGTTTTCTGAGAGAATAGATCGTTATAAAGAGCTCACTGAATTAAGGTACCTTCACACGAAGCGACGCTGCAGCGATAGCGACAACGATGCCGATCGCTGCAGCGTCGCTGTTTGATCGCTGGGGAGCTGTCACACAGACCGCTCTCCAGCGACCAACGATGCCGAGGTCCCCGGGTAACCAGGGTAAACATCGGGTTGCTAAGCGCAGGGCCGCGCTTAGTAACCCGATGTTTACCCTGGTTACCAGCGTAAAAGTAAAAATAACAAACAGTACATGCTCACCTGCGCGTCCCCCAGCGTTTGCTTCCTGACACTGACTGAGCTCCGGCCCTAACAGCAGAGCGGTGACGTCACCGCTGTGCTTTCACTTTCACTTTAGGGCCGGCGCTCAGTAAGTGTCAGGAAGCAGACGCTGGGGGACGCGCAGGTGAGTATGTACTGTTTGTTTTTTTTTACTTTTACGCTGGTAACCAGGGTAAACATCGGGTTACTAAGCGCGGCCCTGCGCTTAGTAACCCGATGTTTACCCTGGTTACCAGTGTAAAACATCGCTGGTATCGTTGCTTTTGCTTTCAAACACAACGATACACGGCGATCGGACGACCAAATAAAGTTCTGGACTTTATTCAGCGACCAGCGACATCACAGCAGGATCCTGATCGCTGCTGCGTGTCAAACTAAACGATATCGCTAGCGATCCGTGACGTTGCAGCGTCCTGGCTAGCGATATCGTTTAGTTTGACACGCAGCAGCGATCAGGATCCTGCTGTGATGTCGCTGGTCGCTGAATAAAGTCCAGAACTTTATTTGGTCGTCCGATCGCCGTGTATCGTTGTGTTTGAAAGCAAAAGCACGCTGCAACGTCACGGATCGCTAGCGATATCGTTACAAAGTCGTTTCGTGTGAAGGTACCTAGAGTGTGGTCTTGTAATAGGAAACCACCATTGTAACAAGCCCATTTGAGAAAGTCGTTCCTAAATATTCTTGTAAAATTACCTAATGGGATCACTTATTGCTGAGGAGCATAGTTCATAAAGTCATCTACCCTCCACGGACTCGAGAACTGCAGAGTCAAAACCTCCTCTGGGATTAACATCGGCAAACTGCGCCGGGAGCTCCATGGCATGGATTTCCATGTCCGAACAGCTGCATGCAAGCCTTGCATTGTCAAACACAATGTAATGGATCAGATGGAGTGGTGTAAAGAATGACGCTACTGGGGTTGAGAGCAGTGGAAATCGTTCTTCTCCACCTAGCAGTCTGATGAACAAGTCTGAGTTTAGTGAATGCCAGGAGAACGTAAAGTTTGTGACCTCATTGTGCCAGCTCTAGAGTTTTGGGCTAATTCTATGAGGATATTATTCTGAATTTAGACCAAGCCCTATAGTTCCAGTGAAGGGATATCTTAATAAATCAACATATCAAGAACTACTCTTTAGACGTTCCTGGTCACTCTGCGCTCTGGACTAAATCTAATTCAGTGGACTACCACAGACATCAGAACCGCAGAACTTTTCTTTCTAATAAATTGGTGAATGAGGGAATGTTTTGGGTAGTGTTTATCTCAATAAAGTATTTTTGTGTGCGTTTTTCTTTTTTTCTTACTGGTTTAGTAGTGGGGATGTCTCTGGGGACCACTCCATTACTAACTCCAGGGGTTGATGTCAGCTGTGTGATTACCCGGATCGGCAATTCTCCAGGGCAATCAGGAAGAGTCAGGCAAAGCCCCAAAATTGGTGCATCTAATGTGATGAGCCACTAATGAGGCACCTGTGGGCTGGAATTTTTAGGCTGGGAACCATGGACTTTCCCAGCCTGATAATATCAGCCCCCAGCTGTCTGTTTTACCTTTGCTGGTTATCAAAATTGGGGAGACCACCTTTTTTTTCATTTATTTAATCATAAAAAGTTGTCCCATAAACTCCACCGGGTGCAATTTTACAATATGTTGGGGGATGTGCAATTAAATGTCTGTCTGTTTATCTATATCTGTTATCTATCTCTCTCTATTATCTATCTCTATAGCAATCATTGCTGTCCAAAAACAAATGCCAAAAGGAAAATGCACATTGAAATTGCAGCAAAATGCGTGTTTTTGCAGCTTGTCCTGTTAAGAGATGAAGAAATGGTACAGAAATTTCTGCATCCAAATACTCAACATTTTCACATAGCTTAATAAGCCACAGGAGCCAGTGTGAAAATTGGAAGATTTATTTTTTTTATTTTGAATGTAAGTTGTGGTGTGTCCAACAAAAAACAACTGATAAAAATAGATATACAAATATATTTAACATGAAAACCTGATTTACACAATGGGTCACTTTTTGATGGAGCCAGTGAAATGCTGCTGGCAATCTATGACAGCGGCATTTACAATGCGCCGGGGGAGGCGTGTCATCCTATGCATCTATCGGCGCTCCCATGACGTGATCGCGGTGCGCTGAAGGGTTGCCATGACGGCCAGGGATGTGCCGGAAACCCCTCTGTCTGGTATAACCTATTCTTGTGAAAGCCAGCCTTGGCTTTTGTTGATAGGAGACTGTGGTTTTTGTGCTGTGTACCGCAATACTGTAACATTGCTGAACATAGCACAAGTGATTGGATGATTCCAGGTTCAAGTCTTCTAACGGGACAAACAAATATAGTGAAAAGTAAAAAAAAAAAAAAATGTATTTAAAAGTTCAAATCATCACCCTCTTCCACCAATAAAAATTAAGAAATAAAAAAAACTCACATATTTGGTTTGTTTGCATTCGTAAAAGTCTAATTATCAAAATATAAAATAATCCGATCGGTAAATGGTGTAACGAAAAAAAAAATCAAAATGCCAGAATTGAAGACTTTCAGCTACCACAACAATACGAAAGAGTGCAATAAGGGATCAGAACATGGTATCTACCCTAAAATGACATCAATAACATCATCAGCTTAGGGCACAATAAACTAGTCCTCACACAACTCCATATCCTGAAAATTTACTACGTTACGGCTGTCAGAAAATGGCATCACAAGCACATTTTTTATTATATATATATATATATATATATATATATATATATATATATATATATATATATATATATACACATACATTTCTGAATTATTTTCCACCACTTAAAACAAAAACTATGCATTTTTGTGATCTGCGTAATCTTACTGACATGGAGAGTCATATTTGCAGGTAATTTTTACAGTAACAAGATCGCTGCAAATATAAGAATCCAAAAAACAATTGTGGAATTGCCCCTTTTTTTTGCTATTTCAGTAATCATTGAAGAGATTTAGCATCATTGCCACACCTTTTCTTGCACAGGAGCTCGTTATATAATTACATTTTTGAATAGAGCCTTATGTCTACTACAAGTAAATAATTGCTCCTTAGTGTAAAATCCTACAGTGGCCTCTTTAACAAGGTGTATTGGGAATAACTTGACCACTCAACTCTGTAGCCTCCATTATCTTCAAGTGACACTTCTAACCTGTTTCCCCTTGTTTAGAAAAAACAGACAATGTGACAAAAGCAAAATTAACCTGAATGACCTGGGCTTGCTGTTTAGGTAGCATGACAATAGATAGATTCATTAGCAATCATGGGAGCAAATGACCGCCTGGGGAGTGACAAGGCAGGCGTCCTCTCACTTGTGCATATGTCTGAGGACTACTCTGCCTGCTAATACTGCGGAGAAACAAGGTGACTTGATCTTTAGCCAGGTTTCGTCTAAAGGATCCAAATGTGGATAAAGACAGTGGCTTGGCCTGGATGTCGGTATATGACGGCCACTTCAAGGTTGGAGGGAGACTAGATGTGGACAGAGTGGAGTTCAAAAGAAGGGAGGATGAGGGAGGGTTTAGGTGAGATTGGGTTGAAGGTGCAGTTGGTAGAAAGGAGAAGACCAATTCCTCCACCATGTCTGTTACCAAGGCAATTAGTGTGGATGAAGTGGAGGCCACCATACCACAGTGCAGTAGGGGAGGCAGTGTCGGAGGATGTCAGCCATATTTCTTTGAGGCCCAGGAAGGAAAAATTGCGAGAGGTAAAGATGTTGTGAATCACATGGAGCTTATTGCAGACAGAGTGGGCATTCCAGAGTGCTCCAGAGAGCGGGAGCAGAGGGGTGATGCACAGGTTTTACATAGTAGAGATTGCGGTAGTTCATATTAGGTAGGGAGCGATAGGAGGGGAAATTAATGGGAAGTATCAGCTGTGGGGGTCCAGGATTGGGAGATGGGAGAAGGAGAGAGGCCGGCCTGTTTTATGTTTTAGTAAGAGAGATCTGAGATTGAGTAGTAGGTTGGCTGAAGAGGTCAGTTGGGGAGGTAAGAGGGAAGAACAGATAATTATTTTATGTGTATCTGGACCTCCTTACTCTCTGACAGATGAAGAAGAATTGGACATGTTGAACGACAACTCTCTCACCTCTGGTTCTGAGGAGGAATAGGCCTCTGGAGAGATATCTGCCAGCGTGTTATTCCCTTATTGAAATTGCATGCATGATTGACTGAACCAAGCAGCTGGCTGATAGCTATTGAAAGTGTAAGGGGACCCTGAATTTATCTACCGGACTCTGTATTACATGGGCAACAGAGTGGCCCAGTGGGCAACACGGTGGCTCAGTGGATAGAACTGCAGCCTTGCAGCGCTGGAGTCCTGGGTTCAAATCCCATCAAGGACAACATCTGCAAGGAGTTTGTATGATAAAGACATACTGATAGGGAATTTCGATTGTGAGCCTCATCGGGGACAGCGATGATAATGTGTGCAAACTGTAAAGCGCTGTGGAATATGTTAGCACTATATACCAATAAAGATGATTATTATTATTATTACAGTGATATGATATAAAATTATACAGGAACCAAATTTTATGTTAGTAAAACTTGCCTTTATTCCCAAAAATTGGCAACCGTTGAAACTTTTTTGAAGTATTCTTTAATTGCTGGAAAAAGACTTACAGTAAATTGCCTACCTATCAGTTTTTTTCCAGTATTGGCAAATTGTCAATCTTCTTTGGTACATCGATATGGATGAGATGGACCAAACTGACAGATGCCCAGTACCAGTTGTACATTCCTTATTGGAATGCGGTGACAGAAAAATAAAGCAATGACCTTTTCAGAATTACCTTTTCAGTTGACCATTGGGCCTGATTCTAATTCTGGCTTAAAACACCTTGAAACATTGCAAAATTTTTGTGCAACTTGATGCTACTCAAAAATGTTGCAATTTTTTTCCTATTTTAGGTCAGTCGGAACTGGATTCACCAAACTGGACAGAACTGTGGACGGACAGGGTGTGACAAAGCCCGCCCACAAATTTGTCAAGTTTTCCGCCACTTTATCAACTGCTTGCTGAATCTCTTTTCCATTCTACTACAGTACCTGGAAGGACTTTTGGCTACAGCATTTCTAATAAAAGACATGTTGTCTTGGTTGTTGTGCACAACAACATCAGGTTAGCAGATACTGATAAGTTATCTATGTTATATTTTGGGTGATTCCCAATATGCGTCTGTGTTATCTCTTTTGTCTTTTATCCATCTCCATCAAAGAGGACTCATCATGACGTCTGGTCACTGATACCCACCACCTTAGCAGAAGAGGTTATCAGCTGTGGTCATATACAATCTACACGGTTAAACCTTCGATCCTGCAATTTAGACAGCCTTGCAATAAACATATGAAGTACCTACTGTGACCTACCTTGAAAGTAATTGTGTACTGAAGGATGCACAATAGCTGCATATTGGTTCAGGTGAAGCCTGAAAGGGCTGTGTATGCAAGACACTTGCAGATAACTTAAGGGTAGAAATAGGCCACAATGAGGACCTATAATAAGTTGCTGATAAGAGCCAACAATCCACCAATCTGCATCTGTTTTTCAGTGTAATTAATCTACACGATACATCCCTCTCTGCTGTCTGCAAATACTCTTACCTCCCCCTAAGTGAAGCCCATAAACATGGTCGTATGTACTTATACTTTCTCTACTTCTCCAGTTTCCAGATACATTTGGTTGAAGCAGCTTAGGCAACAGTTCCTAATGGAGTCCACCTCCTGATAATAACCCTATTTGTCATATCTTTGATAAACTAACCTTTCACGAATGCTTGGAAACTGTATCAATAAGGAAGTTGAAGTCTTGCGTGTCGCCTGGTTACTCTCTTGCCAACTTATGTGTTATCAGTTACTAGAATGCTCGGCTAAAGAATAAAAGTTAATTAGCTTAAAAACCATTGTTAAATAGGAGATGTTTAGTTGTAAAGTGGACTACTAAATGGGACAAAACACACTGGAGCTGATATGCATTTTCTCGTGTTTCCAAAGCATCTGGAAATTTTGGAAGAGTCTTTCGGCTTTTAGTAATCACGCAGTTTTGCAGAATTGGTTAGCTCGCTTTCTGTTCTCCTTTGGGAAGAGAAGACTTTGGGCTGTGTTTATTAAAAGGTTACCTGTATTTAGTTTTCTATTTTATTTTATACTTTTGTATTGTATTTTTAACATACTTACATATACAGTGTGTCCGTAAAGTCATGGTGCACTTTTGACCAGTCACAAGATCTATTTATAGTTTAAATTTTGGCGCCCTTTTTCTGGCCCAATCATATCAGACCTGTTCATGAGGAGAGATAACAAGAACCATTCAAGCAACACAAACTCATTTAAGCTGTTGCTGAGCCCCCAGTCAGATTAACCCCTGATAAACTGAACTCTAATTAATACACTGTCAGGTCTGTGACATCATGCAACCACAAGCTTATGCCAGCTGTGTGGTTTTCCATGGCAATCGAGATGTGGATGGTACAGAGGAAAGTTCAGTGTGTTCTGTGTCTCACTAAATTTGAATCCGTGACCAAAGTGCAACGTGAATATCGGCGCTTTTATATCGAAGCACCACCACATAGGAATTATGTTACTCAGAGGGATATGCAATTGAAGGAAACCTGTAGTTTGGTGGAGAAACCTGTTCTGGTAGGCCATCAGTCAGTGACGAGTCTGCAGAGGCTATACGGGATAGCTACCTAAGGAGCCCTAGAAAATCTGTGCGTACGTGTGCTTGACAATTACACCTAAGCACGACTACAGTTCATAAGGTGTTAAAGAAACATCTCTGTTTTACGGGGTACAGATTGCGGCTGTGGCACACTATCAAACCGGCGGATAGACCCAAACGATGCTCGTTTGCTACAGATATGCTTCATGAGATTGACAATGATGCAAGATTTTTGCAGAAGATTGTGTTTAGCGTTGAGGCGACCTTCCATATCAATGGACATGTTCATCGCCATAACATCCAAATATGGGCTTCTGAACATCCTCATGCTTATGTTGAGTACGGACATAACACCCCTAAAGTGAACGTGTGGTGTGGCCTGATGCATGATAAGGTGATAGGCCCATTTTTTTTCGCGGAGCGGTCTGTGACGGCAAACACGTATCTTGACATGTTGGAATTGTATGCAGTGCCACAATTTCCAGAAAGTGTCATCTTTAAACAGGTCGGCGCTCCTCCACCCTATGCCATCATTGTTTGTGAGTTTCTGGATAGAACATTCCCCTGGCGGTGGATAGGCAGGGGTTCTGTTAAGCCATGGCCACCACGATCCCCGGATCTGATTCCCTTAGACTTTTACTTTTGGGGTTATGTGAATCAACATGTGTACATTGAACGTATCAGTGACATTAATCATTTAAAACAGAGAATCACACACGTTATTCACTCTGTTACACCAGACATCCTTACCCGTGTGTGGCAAGAACTTCACTATCTTTTGGATGTGTGTAGGGCAACAAATGGAGCCCACATCGAAATGCACTGAATAGGTATGAAACTACGAGAGTTTTTATTTTATTTGGAGCAGATTTCACATTTCTATAGTTTTTTGTTGCTTTCCAGTGACTGGTCAAAAGTGCACCATTACTTTACGGACACAATGTATTTAAAAAAGTCTGGGGTCCATCATCCTTTCTCCACCAGTTCTACATTCTATACCTCTACGTTATTTATAACCCATAATGACATTTGTTATGAGAAAAGCATCCAGCCATTTTTTAAATGCTGTTATAGTGTCTGCCCTTACTATAGTGTCTGCCCTTACTATAATGTCTGCTGTTAATATAGTATGTGCCCTTATTATAGTGTCTGCCGTTACTATAGTGTTTGCTGTTACTATAGTATGTGCCCTTACTAAAGTGTCTGTCCTTACCATAGTGTCTGTCGTTAATATAATGTCTGCTGTTACCATAGTATGTGCCCTTACCATAGTGTATGCCGTTACCATAGTGTCTGACCTTACTATAATGTCTGCCCTTACTCTAATGTCTGCTGTTACCATAGTATTTGCCCTTAGTATAGTGTCTGCCATTACCATAATGACTGCCCTTACTATAGTGTCTGCCGTTACCATAGTGACTGCAGTTACCATAGTGTCTGCCCTTACTATAGTGTCTGCCGTTACCATAGTTAGTTTCCGAAATAGCTTTTTTTTTCCCACACTATATTTAAAAAAAGTTTGTCTCAACAGGATCTGACCATTTTTGTAAATACTTTTTCCCCACTGTATGTACAACTCTCATACTGAAATATATTACAGCTGTCTCACATCAGAATACTTCCGCAATACGGTGTGTAAAGTTGCCGTAGCATTGTACGCAGTGAAGAAGCAGTGACCCACAAATTCAAACACAAAAGTCTCTTTTATTGTGTTTCTTCACAGCATTAAAGTCCAATTCACATAAATGCATATAACTTAAGTGGATATTAACAGTGACCAGTTAACACCGGTTCAAAGCAACACATATCACATGGCTTTAGATTTGCGGTCCCTAAACAGGCCAGACTTCCCTTGTCCAGTTTTCCTGGGCGACCGCACGCCATCTCACAGTCTCTATATGTCTCCATACACACAGCCTCATATGTTGCAGACACTGCACATGCCAGCCCTCCTCTGACTAGTTCTCGTGGGTGTCCTGCATCGCTGTATCACAGTCTCTTTACTCACACAGTCATACACAGTTCAGGATATCCTCCGGATAGCAGCCGGGCACCATATCCACCTGTTTGCAATCGTTGCACATGCTAGTCCTCTTTCGGGCACAGGATATCCACCTCCGGGCACAGGACTGTCCACATCCGACTCCTACGGGCACAGGACATCCACCTCCGGGCACAGGACTGTCCACATCCGAGACCAGTACCATGGACGACTTGCATCTCTGTGTACGCTGCGGGTGCCGGGCTATTCAGCTGCCCTGGGTGCTGGCTCTGCTGGCCTCCATGCACTCTGCAGACCAGCACATACCAGACTGACACTGACGTGCACCTCGCACACCTGGCCTGACCTGGCCAGACACCTGACACGGCATGACACCTGACCCACCCATACCCCTTACTGCAGGGTTTTTAAACACGCACAAACCTGTGGCCTTCAGCCACTTGGAAAACCCGGACCGGAAATCATTGACTCTCATGCACACCTATGGACTTCATCCGTCTGCATGCACATTCTGGGGAGAACAAACAGCGCCCCCTAGCTGTATCAGAGGCCACAGCCTCACAGGTGCTATATGCGGCACCATGTGGCAGCACATGACACTTTGGGAAAAAAATAAGGGTATTGCTAACTTATTTTTACTTAATAGTTTAATACATGATGCTTTGTATGTTTTGCAAAAATTCATATGGGATTGTTATACAAATTAATATTAATTGACTTAAATTAGATTTTTTTAAATTGTAATATTTTAAAAGACAATGATAACGCTCCAATATGTAAATAATGCTGTTATATACTGTACTTGGTATGGTGCCCCTGATGTGTTTTTGATTCCCTTCCTTATGTGTCCAGTGGTGGTCACACATGCTCAGGAGCTCCATACGCGAGCAGCAGAGTTATTCTTACTATTATACTTGGAATAATTGCTATAGAAGCAGCTTCTGTTTGCGAGTACTGGGCACATATGGTTGAATTAATGAAAATGAGTTTTAAAAATAAGTAAATGGGTGCTCCATAAAAAGTCTGTAACGGCAATATGGGTCCTAAACACAGCACCGAATCACCCCAGTTGGACACTTGTTATACTTTGTATGATCTTATAAAGTCATTTATTTTTTAGTATTATCTGACAACCCCTTATAAAATTAAAAGCATAATTTTTGAAAAGTGTTCCCTTTAATCTAGTGATCTGATGAGGGTTTTGAAGTGTGCACTATCTCTTATGGAGCGTTCATGTACTCCGCTCCTTCATCTTCTGTAGTGTACCACTTATCAGATACTAACAAGGGTACAAAAGGTGGCACCAGGGACCCGCTGTCTGACGGCCCGAGGCCTCTACAGGACACATTGTACGTGTGATTCTGTATTGGAGCCGTTCATAGAGTACGCTGTGTTAGAATGTGTATCCTCTAGTTGTATGTATTGGTTGTGGTTTTAGCTCCACATTATGGAGCCTACTAACAATGAGAACGATGTGTATAGATATTACAGCAAGTTCATTTATCATTCAAGTCTCCTCTCAGCGGTGGCAAACTGTGGACTCAGAGGTATAATGATCAGGTGTACTTGGGGTAGCAGCTCATTAACTATGTGTTAATTATCTGTGATTACTATTTAAATGCAATGGCGGTTTCATTACATGCTCCATTGTGAGACTGGTTTGATCTAATTAAGTCATCCCAGTTTCCAACGCCTTCACCTATAACCCTTTCTTTTCTGCTGCCCCCAAAGCACAAGCCTCCGCTCCCTCCGCAGGGACATCTCTATTGAATTGATAAACAAGTCTGCTTCTCATTTGCAAACATCCTAGTATTGGCTATTGATGACTTTAACCTTCACATCCAAAAGTTATACCTTATTAACGCCAATGGAGAAACAAAACCAGATCAATTAATATATATTTTTTTTTCCAGAAACTCATTATCTGTGTTGTCTATTTTCTTTTTTCTTACAGAAATGGCTTAAACTGGGGAGGGGGGGGGGGGGGGGGGGGAGATTTTGATACATTTTGTACCTAATATGGTAACATATTTTCTGCATTCTGCTGATGGCATCATGGAGAGAAGATATGGCAGCTATGACTGAGACTAAAGTCTCTAGGTCTGTCGTATCTCACAAAGGAGATCCTTTCTTGTCTGATCACTTGTGCCCCCTTCATATTAGCAACGGGCAGGGGTCTTAGCTTTTGAACTTCCTCTGATCAAAACTTCTGACATAATTCCAATACTTTAACACTTGTTTTGTCCGGCCAATGGAATTATTTTCCAGTGGTTACCACTGTTGCTTTACAAGGGTTCAAATCTCACCACGTAAAACATCTACAAGTAGTTTATGATCTCCCTGTGTTTGTGTGGGTTTACTACGGTTTCCCCCAACACTCCAAAAACATACTCATAGGGGATTTATATTGTGATCCTCAATGGGGACAGTGATGATAATGTTTGTAAAGCGCTGTGGAATATAATATGCAGTCGGAAAAATAAGTATTTGATACACTGCCGATTTTGCAAGTTTTCCCACCTTCAAAGAATGGAAAAATTTGTAATTTTTATCATAGGTACACTTTAACTGCAAGAGACAGAATCTAAAAATAAAACAAAAAAATCACATTGTATGATTCTTACATAATTAAATGTCATTTTATTGCATGAAATAAGTATTTAATCATCTGCCAACTAGCAAGAAGTCTGTCTCTCACAGACCTGTTAGTTTGTCTTTAAGAAGTCCTCCTACTCTGCACTCATTGCCATTATTATTTGAACCTGTTTGAGCTCGTTACCTGTATAAAAGACACCTGTCCACACTTTCCATCTTTCACACTCCAACCACCATGGCCAAGACCAAAGAGCTATCTAAGGACACCAGTGACACAATTGCAGATCTGCACAAGGCTGGGATGAGCTGCAAAGTAATAGCAGCTTGGTGAGAAGGCAACAACTGTTTATTAGAAAATGGAAGAAACACAAGATGACTGCCATTCTTCCCCGGTGTGGAGTTCAATGCAAGATTTCACATCGTGAGGTGATGGTAATTCTGAGAAAAGTCAGGAATCAGCCCAGAACTACATGGAAGGACCTGGTCATTGACCTGAAGAGAGCTGGAACCACAGTCTCAAACATTACTGTTAGTAACACACTAGGATGAGTACAACCCCAAGAACACCATCCCACCCATGAAGCATTGTGGGGGAAACAACATACATTGGGGTGCTTTTCTGCAAAGGAGATAGGAGGACTGCGCCTTATTGAATACAGGATCGATAGGGTCATGTGTCGCGAGATTTTAGCCAACAGCTTCCCTCAGTAAGAGCAAAGAAGGTGGGTCGTGACTGAGTCTTCCAGCATGAAAATTACCCAAAACACACAGCCAGGGCAACTAAGAAGTGGCTCCATAAGAAGCATTTCAAGGTCCTGGAGTGGCCTCTCCAGTCTTGAACCCAATAGAACATATTTGGAGGGAGCTGAAACTCAATGTTGCCCAGTGACAGCCCCGAAACCCGAACGATCTGGATAAGATGTATGGAGGAGTGGTCCAAAATCCCTGCTGCAGTGTGTGCAAGCTTGGTCAAGAACTACAGGACCCCTGTAATTGCAAACAAAGGTTTATGTCCCAAATGTTCTGTTTTTCTATTGTATCAAACACTTATTTAATGCAATAAAATGAAAATTCAATGTAAAAATCATACAGTGTGATTTTCTGGAATTTTTTTCTGGAAGATTATGTCTCTCTCAGTTGAGGTGTACCTAGTATAAAAGTTTCAGTTAACTTGCAAAATCGGCATTGTATCAAATGCTTTTTCCCCTGTCTTTAAGTATGGAAAATAAATAGCTGATGCATTAATGCAGTGTTCCCCAAAGGATGTCCTCCAGAGCCACCAACAGATCATGTTTTCAGGATTTCCTTAGTACTGTGGTGGTCCATCCTATCATCTGTGCATTACTAAAGAAGCCCTGACAACATGGTCTGTCGGTGGCTCTTGAAGACAGGCTTTGGGGAACACTGTATAGGTACCTTCACACTAAACGACTTTGCAACGATAACGATAGCGATCCGTGACGTTGCAGCGTCCTGGATAGCGATATTGTTGTGTTTGACACGCAGCAGCGATCTGGATCCTGCTGTGATATCGCTGGTCGTTGCTGAAAGTCAAGAACTTTATTTGGTCGTCAGATCGGCGTGTATCGTCGTGTTTGACAGCAAAAGCAACGATGCCAGCGATGTTTTACAATGGTAACCAGGGTAAATATCGGGTTACTAAGCGCAGGGACGTCACCGCTGTGCTCTGCTTTTACTTCACGGCCGGCCGGAGCTCACAGTCAGTGCGGGAAGCAGACGGCCAGGGACCTGACGGACATCAGAAGGTGAGTATGTACTGTTTTTTTTTTTACATTTACAATGGTAACCAGGGTAAATATCGGGTTACTAAGCGCGGCCCTGCGCTTAGTAACCCGATGTTTACCCTGGTTACCCGGGGACTTCGGCATCGTTGGTCGCTGGAGAGCTGTCTGTGTGACAGCTCTCCAGCGACCACACAGCGACGCTGCAGCGATCGGCATCGTTGTCGATATCGCTGCAGCGTCGCTTAATGTGACAGTACCTTATTTCAGCATTGAGTCAACAAGCGCTCCACGCAGTAGCCCTCGGTGGCAGCCAGATTGGTGCACTTTAGTCTGATGGCTGTACTCGAAGTAACCTAAAGCAATGGTGCTCTGTTTTGTACCCCCACCAACTTCCAAACCTAGGTTTTCCCAGAAGGATTAACATGTTTAACTAAAATCGCTTTATTTAGCATACTTGTTCTCTTAAGATTGCATGTGCTGTAAATGGTCATCTTCAGAACACAATGTCTTATTTTCACTACAGTTTTTCAAGTGAGATGTCATGTGACTACACACAGCTTCTCCAGTCGTTACAGAGCGTGGTTCACCAAGGAAGCTTTGACGGATCCAACCCCCAGGTATCAATCCTCTTTACTATCTGCCATATTCACATAACTAATTGTATTGTGGCCATTCTCAGCGGACAGTCTCAAAAAATACGGAGCAGTGAGTGAGCAGTGACCAGGCACTGATATTGTAATCAGGGGATAAAGGCCAAGTAGTGGCCATGTTAATGTGTAACATCTTCTGTGTGGACATGACATGACAACATGACAGCGTGGGCTGAATATATCTGGGTGCTACCTAAAGACCCTCAGGAGCTAAACAGATATATTAACCCCTTCCCGACCTGTGACACAGCGTATGCGTCATTAAAGTCGGTGCCAATCCCACCTGTGACGTATATGCTGTGTCACAGAATGATCACATCCCTGCAGGTCGGGTGAAAGGGTTAAATCCAATTTCACCCGACCTACAGGGACAGGGGGAGTGGTACTTCAGCCCAGTGCCGTGGCTACGATCGCTCTGATTGGCTGTTCAAAGTGAAACAGCCAATCAGAGCAATTTGTAATATTTCACCTATGAAAATTGGTGAAATATTACAATCCAGCCATGGTTGATGCTGCAATATCATCGGCCATGGCTGGAAACCCTGATCTGCCACCGCCACCGATCTCCCCAGTCCTCCGTCCTGTCCCGTACTGTCCTCCGCTCCCCTCCGTCCTCCTGTCCGCTTCCCCTGTGCTCCGATCCACCCCCCATGCTCCGATCCCACCCCCTCATACTTACCGAGCCTCCCGGTGTCGTCCGTCTTGTCCATGGGAGCCACCATCTTCCACGTACATTTTGATAAAACCTATCACAGTGATCAAAATAAAAAAAATAGTAAATGAAACTCCCCCTCCCCCTTTATCACCCCCATAGGTAGAGACAATAATAAAATAAAGAAAATGTATTTACTTTTATTTTTCCACTATGGTTAGGGCTAGGGTTGGAGTTAGAGTTAGGGTTAGAATTAGGCTATGTGCACACGGTGCAGATTTGGCTGCGGATTCGTAGCAGTTTTCCATCAGGTTTACAGTGCCATGTAAACCTATGGAAAACCAAATCCGCTTTGCCCATGGTGCAGAAAATACCGCGCGGAAACGCTGCGTTGTATTTTCCGCGGCATGTCAATTCTTTGTGCGGATTCCGCAGTGTTTTACACCTGTTCCTCAATAGGAATCCGCAGGTGAAATCCGCACAAAAAACACTGGAAATCCGCGGTAAATCCACAGGTAAAACGCAGTGCCTTTTACCTACAGATTTTTCAAAAATGGTGCGGAAAAATCTCACACGAATCCGCAACATGGGCACATAGCCTTAGGGTTAGGGTTGGAATTAGGGCTAGGGTTGGAAATAGGGTTAAGATTAGGCTTGTGGTTAGGGTTATGGTTAGGGTTAGGGGTGTGTTGGGGTTGTGGTTAGGGTTGGGATTAGGGTTAGAGTTGGGATTAGGGTTAGGATTAGGGTTGGGATTAGGGTTAGGGGTGTGTTGGGGTAAGGGTTGTGGTTAGGGTTGTGATTATGGTTATGGCTAGAGTTGGGATTAGGGTTAGGGGTGTGTTGGGATTAGTGTTGGAGTTAGAATTGAGGGGTTTCCACTGTTTAGGCACATCAGGGGTCTCCAAACGCAACATGGCGCAACCATCGATTCCAGCCAATCTTGCGTTCAAAAAGTCAAATGGTGCTCCCTCCCTTCCGAGCCCTGACGTGCGCCCAAACAGTGGTTTACCCCCACATATGGGGTACCAGCATACTCAGGAAAAACTGTGCGACAACTATTGGGGTCCAAATTCTCCTGTTACCCTTGCGAAAATAAAAAATTGCTTGCTAAAACATAATTTTTGAGGAAAGAAAAATTATGTTTTATTTTCACGGCTCTGCTGTGAAGCACTTGGGGGTTCAAAGTGCTCACCACATATCTAGATAAGTTCCTTGGGGGGTCTAGTTTCCAAAATGGGGTCATTTGTGAGGGGTTTCTACTGTTTAGGCACATCAGGGGCTCTGCAAACGCAACGTGACGCCCGCAGACCATTCCATCAAAGTCTGCATTTCAAAACGTCACTACTTCCCTTCCGAGCCCCGACGTGTGCCCAAACAGTGGTTCTCCCCCACATATGGGGCATCGGCGTACTCAGGAAAAACTGGACAATAACTTTTGCGGTCCAATGTCTCCTCTTACTCTTGTGAAAATTAAAAATTTCGGCTAAAAAATAATTTTTGAGGAAAGAAAAATGATTTTTTTTATTTTCACGGCTCTGCGTTGTAAACTTCTGTGAAGCACTTGGGGGTTTAAAGTGGTCACCGCACATCTAGTTTAGTTCCATGGGAGGTCTAGTTTCAAAAATGGGGTCACTTGTGGGGGAGCTCCAATGTTTAAGCACACAGGGGCTCTCCAAACGCGACATGCTGTCCGCTAATGATTGGAGCTAATTTTTCATTCAAAAACTCAAATGGCGCACCTTCCCTTCCGTGCCCTGCCGTGTGCCCAAACAGTGGTTTACCCTCACATGTGAGGTATCAGTGTACTCAGGAGAAATTGCCCAATAAATTTTATAATTCATTTTATCCTGTTGCCCATGTGTAACTGAACAAATTGAGGCTAAAAGAAAATTTTTGTGAAAAAAAAGTACTTTTTCATTTTTACCGATCAATTTGTGAAGCACCTGGGGGTTCAAAGTGCTCACTATGCATCTAGATAAGCTCCTTGGGGGGTCTAGTTTCCAAAATGGGGTCACTTGTGGGGGAGCTCCAATGTTTAGGCACACAGGGGCTCTCCAAACGCGACATGGTGTCCGCTAAAGATTGGAGCCAATTTTTCTTCGAAAAAGTCAAATGGCGCTCCTTCCCTTCCGAGCCCTGTCGTGCGCCCAAACAGTGGTTTCCCTCCCACATATGGGGTATCGGCGTACTTAGGACAAATTGTACAATAACTTTTGGTGTCCAGTTTCTCTTTTTACCCTTGGGAAAATAAAAAAAATTGTTAAAATATCATTTTTGTGACTAAAAAGTTAAATGTTCATTTTTTCCTTCCATGTTGCTTCTGCTGCTGTGAAGCACCTGAAGGTTTAATAAACTTCTTGTGGTTGTGGTTTTGAGCACCTTGAGGGTTGCAGTTTTTAGAATGGTGTCACTTTTGGGTATTTTCAGCCATTTAGACCCCTCAAACTGACTACAAATGTGAGGTGGTCCCTAAAAAAAGTGTTTTGTAAATTTCGTTGTAAAAATGAGAAATCGCTGGTCAAATTTTAACCCTTATAACTTCCTAGCAAAAAAAAAAAAAAATTTCCAAAATTGTGCTGATGTAAAGTAGACATGTGGGTAATGTTATTTATTAACTATTTTGTGTCACATAACTCTCTCGTTTAACAGAATAAAAATTAATAATTTGAAAATTGTGAAATTTTCCAAATTTTAGCCAAATTTCCTTTTTTTCACAAATAATCACAAAAATTATCGACCTAAATTTACCACTAACATGAAGCCCAATATGTAACGAAAAAACAAGCTCAGAACCGCTAGGATCCGTTGAAGCTTTCCTGAGTTATTACCTCATAATGGGACACTGGTCAGAATTGCAAAAAACGGCCAGGTCATTAAAGGGACTCTGTCACCTGAATTTGGAGGGAACAATTTTCAGCCATAGGGGCGGGGTTTTCGGGTGTTTGATTCACCCTTTCCTTACCCGCTGGCTGCATGCTGGCTGCAATATTGGAGTGAAGTTCATTCTCTGTCCTCCATAGTACACGCCTGCGTAAGGCAAGATTGCCTTGTGCAGGCATGTACTACGGAGGACAGAGAATGAACTTCAATCCAATATTGCAGCCAGCATGCAGCCAGCAGGTAAGGAAAGGGTGAATCAAACACCCGAAAACCCCGCCCATATGGCTGAAAATTGTTCCCTCCAAATTCAGGTGACAGAGGCCCTTTAAGGTCAAAATAGGTTGGGTCATGAAGGGGTTAAGGTTCTAGATTATTTTTAACTCTTACAGATTGTAAATTAAGGCCGGCCTCACACTCAGCGTATGTAAATACGGTCCGTTTTTTACAGCCGTAATACGCAGAAAAGTCCCCAAAATAGTGATCCGTATGTCATCCGTAGGCAGGGTGTGTCAGCGTATTTTGCGCATGGCATCCTCCGTATGTAATCCGTATGGCATCTGTACTGCAATATTTTCTCGCAGGCTTGCAAAACCGACATCTAATGGATTTATGGGCTCAAATGTTCGTTAAAACATATATATGCAATATATATATATATATATATATATATATATATATATATATATATATATATATATATATATATATATATATATATATATATATATATGTGTCATTGAGACACATATATATATATATATATATATATATATATTCTGTATTTATGTTTAATTCAGCGCGATATATGTGAAAAGCCGGTAATTCAATTGCCGGCTTTTCATTTCTCCTTCCCAAACCCGACAGGATGCGAGACATGGTTTACATACAGTAAACCATCTCATATCCCCTTTTTTTTTGCATATTCCACACTACTAATGTTAGTAGTGTGTATGTGCAAAATTTGGGCGCTGTAGCTGCTAAAATAAAGGGTTAAATGGCGGAAAAAATTGGCGTGGGCTCCCGCACAATTTTCTCCGCCAGAGTGGTAAAGCCAGTGACTGAGGGCATATATTAATAGCCTAGAGAGGGTCCATGGTTATTGCCCCCCCCCCCGGCTACAAACATCTGCCCCCAGCCACCCCAGAAAAGGCACATCTGGAAGATGCGCCTATTCTGGCACTTGGCCACTCTCTTCCCACTCCCGTGTAGTGGTGGGATATGGGGTAATGAAGGGTTAATGTCACCTTGCTATTGTAAGGTGACATTAAGCCAGATTAATAATGGAGAGGCGTCAATTATGACACCTATCCATTATTAATCCAATTGTATGAAAGGGTTAAAAAAACACACACACATTATTAAAAAGTATTTTAATGAAATAAACACACAGGTTTTTTAAATATTTTATTGCTCTCTCAATCCACCTGAAGACCCTCGCTCTGAAAAATAATAAACCAACAATATACATACCTTCAGATGATCTGTCACGTCCCACGAAGTAAATCCATCTGAAGGGGTTAAATCATTTTACAGCCAGGAGCTGCGCTAATGCACTCGCTCGTGCCTGTAAACCCCGGGTACTGAAAGGAAAGCAGGATGATCTGTACTTACCTTGAGTTGCGGTGATGCACCCTCTGCTGGATGTCCTCATATGAACTCGAGCGTGGGAACTTTTCCAAGGCTCCAGTTCATGAGGACATCCAGCAGAGGGCGCATCACCGCAACTCAAGGTAACTACATATCATCCTGCTTTCCTAACTTTTTAACTACTAACATTAGTAGTGTGGAATATGCAAAAAAAAAAAAAAGGGATATGAGATGGTTTACTGTATGTAAACCATGTCTCATATCCTGTCGGGTTTGGGAAGGAGAAATGAAAAGCCGGCAATTGAATTACCGGCTTTTCACTAACACCGCTGCGTATTTCTCGCAGGTCACACTGCTGGTCCGTGTGGAATCCGTATTTTTCTCACCCCCATAGACTTTCATTGCCCATTTTTTTGCGCAATACGGTGACAAACGCAGCATGCTGCGATTTTCTATGGCCGTACAAGACCGTATATTATGGATGCGTAATATACGGCAGATAGGAGCTGGGCCATAGAGAATCATTGGGCCGTGTGTAATGCGTATTTTACGGACGTAGTTTATGCGCTCATACGTCCGTAAAACTCGCTAGTGTGAGGCCGGCCTTATTGCCATCAGTTGCGATGCTCATTTTGTACTATGGAGACCAAGACTAGTCATAAAATGATAATGCTAAGGAACCTTAACACATGACCAATATTTTCATTTTCCCTTTACACATTTGCGAGGGCTTTGAACTTCCTTCAGTGAAAAATTTCAGTTTTAACGGACTTTTTGTATCTATGCGCAACATGTAGTTATTGGTGTGGGTCTTCTGATCACAGTTATGAATATTGGTGTAAAAAAGTGGCATTCAAAATCTAGGAAGTTTTCCTAAATTAATATCTACATGTATGATATGATAATATGATTTATGCCAGGTTGCCATTACTAGTAGTACGGATGTATTGTCATCTTGGGCCTCATGCGCCCAACGTCTGGAGGCACATGAACTGCAATAAATGCCTGCAACCTGGTATTTTAGCTCTTGTGGTTTCTTCGTATTGCAGTATTATGATTATGGAAATTAGAGACATAAGCGTTTCACTCGCCCTCCGCTGCTCTTCTCTCACTCTTTTTGCTTTAATTTTAACCAGACTTCCCTCATGATGTCCTTGCCTACTGCCGCTGCCTTACTGATGAGTTCTCTGGTGCTGCCACAACTATGCATGTGTACCGTATTCCAACCAACCACATACAGGACCACTGCTTGCAAAAGCTCTTCCTTCTTAGCTAATCATCTGTCATCCCAGGCTTACTAAGGACTCTTCCAAATCATTGTGTCTTTGAGGATTAGAGTTTCTTATTTCCGTCTACTGCCTGCCTTGACTTTCTGCCCATCGACTGGTTGAAGTGATTTTGGCCTGCAATAACCTCAGTCTGTCTGGCTATTTTTCATGGTTCTTTCCCTGCTACTTCAAACTGGTATCCACCAACTGTCATATGATGTTAAATGAGGACTACTCTGAGGCCAACGACCTGGAGATCCCTTGTATAGAGATTAAGAAGAGAAAACCTGGGAATCCCTTAAATTTTCCTCCTCAGCAACCCAACAGGTTCTAATCTTTCTTGGTATAGTAGTCCTCATGTCAATATAAAGGTTCAGCAAGGGCTCGTGGAAGAGTATGGACAGCATAATTAGCATCCATATTGCAGGATTGAATCAGGCTTTAGTGAGGCATGTGAATTTTTGTTGTTGAGGTGGATCAGTTCTAGGACGTTTGTGTCTGAATTCTTTATGGTACCCCAGGCTGCCTGCTTTTGGCAATCGCTTCTGTATATCGCCCCAAACCATGTGAACGTCACTCAAAGCTTAATAAAAGTGGAAGCTTTGTCATTTTCTTCTTAGCTTATTTTTTAAAATAAATGATCACTTATTTATTGTGTTGTTATTCAGCCAAGTGTGTACGTTGTGTATCTACTACAAGACCAAGCATGGTTTGGTCACTGCTAGCTCAGGGTACCTATGGACTGACCTGTTGGTTACTCAACCATAATATCTAAGTATTTTGCCTCTTAATTTGATTTTTTGGTGCCTTTGCTTTTCCTCATGTTTTCTTCTTTGAGTTGTTTTTATTTTATTTTTCAGTTTTTTTCCTCTCAAGCAGTGTGGAATATCTGAGCTCATTTAGCTTGCTGCTCAGATTTCAGTCTGCAGAGACTCGTGGGCAATGCATGCTTTGCCTTTGGTGGCAGTGCCCCTCTGGAGAAGTAAATTGGTCCCTGACAGGAACCTCTCCCCACTTGCTGCTGTAACTATGGTAACAGACATGTCATAACACTTCCCACAGTACATCGTGCAGAATTTTGCCTTTTCTGTCGGATGACAGGTCATCTTAAATTCAGGACAAGTTGCTAGATGTACAGTGTAAGGGAAAACAAGACAATAGCTGCCCCCATCATTAGGTAGACGCTGTGGTGACTTGCAGACGTCCGTTCTTTGGATGGTGATATGTGCAGCATTTTTACTTCTTTTTAGCATCTACAAATAAACATAACATCTTATACACGGGATTACCTGTAATGCAGATACAGTGCAGTCAGCAGTGACTAATCTGAATGATGCACAAGGCTTTCTTCACACTTTTTGGGAGTGTTTTTTGGCTCTAAAAACTCCATGCTTATAGCATTTTATCAGTATGTTTTGAATAAATTTTTGAGACATATTGGTAGTATATAATTGTTCAGGAAAGTGTTAATGAAGGGTGTGCAGTAGAGCACACGTCACTTCATGAATTCGATGCATCTTCTTAGTGGTGTGCACCTCTTTGCGCGTCTCCAGAATTGCTACTCCAGTGGTGGACTACAGTAACATTTCTCGTGTAAAAAATGCCACCGCTATTGATGAATTTGGCAGGCAGGCATTGCCATGCCCCGTCCTGGTCCGGCTCCTCGCCTTCACTGCCCATTTTAGTGTAGCTGCCCAAAACTGGCATGAATTTTCAAAGTGTTTACGCTTTAATGAAACGGGCCCATGTGTTCTAGAACCACTGAAAAAAATGTCTACTCCCATTCACCACTCTGTGGTCCATCTAATCGTGGCGCAACTCCCCACAGTATTGCCAGATGATTATTGAAGAAGGTCCAAGGCGTCCAAAGACATACTGATAAGGAATCTAGATTGTGAGCCCCATCGGGGACAGCGATGATGATGTGTGCAAACTGCAAAGCACTGCGGAATATGTTGGTGCAGCGCCCCAGAGTCCTGGTCGTTGCAGTAATGTCGCTCTGCCGCTAAGGGGAGTGATGTTACGTCTGACTGCACTAAAGGAGTTCACCTGATCAGGTAACACTCACACTACACTTCACACTCCGGCCACCAGGGGGAGTGGTTCTATCTAGTAGGCCACTGCTCACACTCTGGTAAAACTGGGGGTTGGACAGGAAGACAGAGAGAAGTAGCTGGGAAGAGCTAGTGAGAGGACCTGTCAGGAATGGGATCCTGGCAGACTCCTAAGAATAGCACAAACCAGTGAGCAACGGGGATACAGCAAAGAAGTGATAGAACCAGAAGGAGTCGTGCTGTAAGATCGAGGCAACATCCTTCTGAGGGGCAACAGTCGGTGGCCGGAACGCCGAGCAAGTAAGAGACTACAAGCATTACTTCAAACCACAGCAGGACAGCCAATTATAGGTTGGCTGTCTCACTAAAACACCTAAGCAGACAACGGAGGCAGCTGTGGGAGAGGGGCGACTCTAGAGTCCCGGAAGAACTCCAGGCCTACCCCGTCATACGGGTGCGTCCTGCCATATCATCTGGGGGACGGAGAGAACGAGCATCAGAGACAGACAGAAGCAGTTGTGAGGACTATCCCGGGGTGCTCAGCAGGGAAGGACTACAACACACAGGCGCTAGAAGGTAGACGCTGATTCCCACCTGTGAAGGGGACTCCTGATGTGCCTTCGGACCGGCCGGTCTCAGACAGCCCGGTTAACAGTGCCCTGGTTTGGACACCTGAAGCCTTCAGTAAAGAGGTAAAGAGACTGCAACCTGGTGTCCTCGTTATTTACTGCACCGCACCACCGCCATCATCCACACCTTTTATTGGGCGCCCCTCAGCAGGGTCACGGACCGGGTCTAGCCACCGTGACAACCCCAGAGCAGAGACCCAGAGGCCCGGTACCGGGTACCCCTCGGCCCTGCGGCAGTGGGGGCGCTACAAACTTGGCGTCACGAACAGGATCTACTTAAGCCTGAAGAATCAGGTCATGTGTGCCTTGGAACTGTGATTTACTGTGCTTGGAACTACTGTGACTTATTGCAAGGACTGTGTATTGTCATTTACCGCCAAAATTCGCCATTGCCGCGCACGGAAGGAGGAGCCTTAGCTTCGTGGGCGGAACCGGCCAAAAGAAGCGCGGAACGGAAAAGCGCGGTAAGGCGCCAATCCCGGAAGAGGAACTCCGACCTCCAGCAGGTTAGTGGGAGGAAGGGACAGCCATATCCGAGTCGGGAGGAGAGGAGGTGGCGGCCGCAGCCGTGGACGCAGGGGCACCTCCGGTCCCCGCAGCGGGCGAAGCCGCGGCCCTAATACCACCACTGGCAGCCCCGGAGCCCGTTGCCCCCATCAGCCAGTCGGACACTGCCGCTACCGCAAAGGCTATAATGCCCTTCTCTATGCCATACCTGCCCGGGGCGGCCTGGCTCCCACGATACTCCGGGGATTCACATACATTCACTGACTTTAAAGAAGGGATCTGCAGCCTGCTCGAGTTCTATCCCCTGACAGAGCCTCAGAAGGTTCATCTGATAACAAACCAACTCTTTGGGGCGGCTCTGAGAGAAATGAAATCCTGGCCCGCCGCGGATAAGGGAACTGCACAGCAGGTTTTTGCAAAGCTTAAAGCCACCTTTGATACCCGCACTGCTACCGAAATTAAACTGACTTTCTATGGGTGCAAGCAGAGGCCGCAGGATAGCTTACGGGATTATGCCCTTAATCTTCAGGAGGCGATGCGGGCCATTAAGCAGAGTGACCCTGACAGCATGCAGGATGAGGATAAACTCCTGAAGGAGCGGTTCATTGAGGGGCTCCTGTGCAGCCACCAAAGGGGTCAACTGCACTTCCTGGCCATGCAAAATCCAGACTTGACTTTTGCGCAATTCAAGGATAAAGCTATCCAGGCATGGCAGGAGCGACAGCCTAGCCGTACAGCACCTCCTAGGCATCCCGCTCTCACATACCACCAGGAGGTGGCGTTGGATGCTCCAGTCGCCGCCGAGGCCGATGCCCAGAGCCTAGAAGACGACTCCCCTGCAGGACTCCACCTTCAGATGCAGGAGCTGACCAAGAGCGTTGCTGCCCTGGCCCGGACGGTGCGGTCCCTACAGGAGGCCCCCAAGGAGAAGATCCAGCTGGCCACCAGACCGGAGGATGTTCCTTGGATGCGACAGAGGAGGACCCCGCCGACCAGAGGCCGGTCCAACGATCGCTTCCATGAGGATGGACGACCCATCTGCCGCCGCTGTCATCAGGTGGGCCACCTTGCAAGGTACTGTCCTTTAAACGAGCAACCCCTGGGGCAAAGGGCCAACCCTCAGGAATAGGACGGTCAGGCCCACAGCATTGGAGAGCCAAATACATTGGAGGGCGACCAGTTCTTCCTGTAGTGGATGACGGCATCCCCCTGAATGCTTTGCTGGACACCGGTTTTCAGGTGACGACTATGCCTTATGTACTCTATAAACGGTATTGGGAGGACACCGATATTACTCGTGGCCCCGATGACGATTTCACCATAATAGCCAGTAATGGTCAGCCATTGCCACAAGTGGGGTATAAAGAGGCCACTATCAAAGTGGGGCGGGTGGAATTGAAAGCTCAGGGGATTGTGATTGTTGATATTGACCGCCGAGAATGTAATCCCATGATGACTATCGGTACCAATGTTATAGAAAATTGTCTTGCAGAAGTTATTGTTTTGTTGCAACAGGTAGCCGAAACCGCTGGCCACAGCGAACAACGTGCCCTGCAAAAATAAATCAGAGCTCTGATGCAGAGACAGCAGGTAGAGCTGACTGGTGGTGAGATTGGCCGTGTCACTGTGAGTGATTCAAACCCCATTGTGATACCCCCCAAGGAGTGAAATGTTAATATGGTGTCGGGCAGCCATAGGCCTCAGGGGAAAGGACTACCAGGCCTTGGTAGAACCTGTGTATTCAGACAATAGGCCTACTATTCTGACAGCCCGGGGGGTGGTCGACGTGTGCCAGGGGAGGGTGCCTGTACGTGTCCTCAATTGTGGGGAGGAAGAGGTTCATCTCACCAAGTATGCCACGCTCGCCAAACTGTTCACTGTCAACAATAGTGTGATAAGGACACCTGAACCCTTGGTCCCGTCAAACGTGGCGGAGGACAACGGTTCTGCAGGGCACACGAAAGATTGGTGTCGGGAATTGCATGTGGGCACTGACTCTACCCCATCCCATCAAAAACAAGGGGCTTACAGGGTGGTTCACGAGTACGAGCGGGTATTTAGCAAACACCCCTTAGATTTTGGACAGGTGAAAGGGATCCAACACCATATCCCCACGGGAGATCACCGGCCCATAAAAGAGAGATACCGTCCTGTACCCCCAGCTCATTACCAGTGTGCCAAGGACATGTTGCGAGAAATGAAGGAGGCTGGGGTGGTGAGAGACAGTTGTAGCCCCTGGGCAGCTCCATTAGTCCTGGTTAAAAAGAAGGATGGTATAATGAGGATGTGTGTTGATTATAGACAGTTGAATCGCATTACACATAAGGACGCATACCCACTGCCCAGGATAGAGGAGTCTCTGGCTGCCTTAAAATCTGCTAACTACTTCTCTACCTTAGATCTCACCAGTGGGTACTGGCAGGTTCCCGTGGCGGAGGCGGACAAAGAGAAGACGGCCTTCACGACACCGATGGGTCTCTGCGAATTCAACTACATGCCCTTTGGATTGTGCAATGCCCCGGGGACGTTCCAGAGGATGATGGAGTGCTGTCTGGGACACAAGAACTTTGAGACCGTACTGCTGTATTTGGATGATGTCATTGTCTTCTCTAAAGGTACCTTCACACGAAACGACTCTACAACGAGAACGACAACGATCTGATCGCTGCAGCGTCGCTGTTTACATCGCTGTAGAGATGTCAAACACAGCAGCTCCAGAACGACGCAGGAGCGATCCTGTGACGTAGCGGTGACGCACTTATCGTTCTCACAGGTCGTTAGCTCCATGTTTAACATTGCTGGCATCGTTGCTTTTGCTGTCAAACACGACGATACACGCCGATCTGACGACCAAATAAAGTTCTGGACTTCTAGCTCCGACCAGCGATATCACAGCAGGATCCAGATCGCTGCTGCGTGTCAAACACAACGATATCGCTATCCAGGACGCTGCAACGTCACGGATCGTTGTCGTTCTCGTTGTAAAGTCGTTTCGTGTGAAGGTACCTTAAGACCTACGAAGACCATCTGAAGCACCTGGCTGAGGTGTTCGAAGCCCTGTCCAACTTTGGCTTAAAGGTGAAACCGTCCAAATGTCATCTGCTGAAACCCAAAGTGCAGTACCTGGGCCATGTGGTGAGTGCTGAAGGAGTGGCCCCAGACCCCGACAAGGTCACGATGATCCAAGACTGGCCGAAGCCCAGCAACCTCCACGAAGTCCGGCAGTTCCTCGGACTGGTAGGCTACTACCGAAGGTTCATCAAGGACTTCACCAAGAAAGCCGCACCCTTGCAAGACCTGTTGGTGGGCCAATCAAAGAAGGCCAAGGGGAAGAACGCCCCATTTGACTGGAACGAGGGGCTGGAAGGGTCCTTCACGTGTTTGAAGTCGGCACTGACGGGAGAAGAGGTACTGGCCTATCCTGAATACGACCAACCGTTTGTGCTGTACACGGATGCCAGCAATGTGGGATTGGGGGCCGTGCTGTCCCAGGTCCAGAAAGGCAAGGAGAGGGTGATCGCTTACGCCAGCAGGAAGCTTCGTCCCACAGAAAGGAACCCTGACAACTATAGTTCCTTTAAACTGGAGTTCCTTGCCATCGTCTGGGCAGTGACAGAGAGGTTCAAACACTACCTGGCCTCTGCGAAATTCACCATCTTCACAGATAACAATCCGCTAACGCATCTGGATACAGCCAAGCTCGGGGCCTTGGAGCAGCGGTGGATGGCCCGGCTGTCCAACTACAACTTCACCATCAAGTACCGGGCAGGACACAAGAATGTGAATGCCGATGCCCTGTCTCGGATGCCCAATTTGCCAGAAGCAGAGGAAGACCCGGAGGCACTTGAAGAGGTGGAGCTGCCCGCATTCCATCGCCCTAAAGCCACTCAGAATTCCCATCATGTGAGGAACAGGCATAAGAACCAACCGGGTGCTATGCTGAACCCCCTGCCCCATCACGGGTGGGCGGAAACCCAGGATGGTGACCCCGCGGTCCGTCGGGTGAAAGAGCTCTTGACGCAGGCAGGGTTACGTCCCGGCCCAGATGACCCACAGGAAACCCAACAGCTGTGGAAGGGGAGAAGCAAACTGTTTATCCATGATGGCAAGCTGTGCAGGAGAAGCATCGACCCACGTACTCATGAATTGGTGTGGCAGATAGTGGTGCCAAGGCGAGATGCGCCCATGGTTCTGGGAGCCTACCACGATGGAGCCGGACACTTCGGATGGAGGAAGCTAGAGAGGCTGCTCCGAGGGAGGTTCTATTGGATTGGCATGAAGAGAGCCATTGAGAAGTGGTGTCGGGAGTGCGGTCCATGTAGCCTACGCCGGAAGGACCGTGACAGCCAACGGGCTCCCCTGTGGCCTATCATCACCAAACGGCCGCTCGAACTGGTCGCGCTGGATCATGTGAAGCTGACACCTAGCCGGTCAGGCTATATCTACGCTCTTACCATCGTAGATCACTACTCCAGATTTTTGGTGGTTGTACCTGTCAAGGATCTAACGGCCAGGACTGCCGCCAAGGCCTTCCAGCAGTACTTTTGTAGGCCCCATGGCTACCCGGAGAAGGTACTGACCGATCAAGGACCAGCCTTCGAAGCAGAAGTGTTCCAAGAGTTCTGCCAACTGTACGGGTGTAAGAAGATCAGAACTACACCGTACCATCCTCAAACCAATGAGATGTGTGAAAAGATGAACCAAGTGGTGATTGACTTATTGAAAACCTTGCCCGTAGAGGAACGGAACCTGTGGCCGACAAAGTTGCCTGACTTGGTGGATATATACAATCACATCCCAGTAAATTCTACCAACTGCACTCCAGCGTACCTGATGCGAGGAAGGTCTAGCCAGTTACCCGTTGATCTGGACATGGGGGTCCTAGTCCCCGAAGATACCTCACTGGATGCAGATTGGGATGTAGAAAGACAGCAAAGGTACCGCAAGGTACAGGAGTGCATAGAGAGGAGTCTCGCCCAGACTAGGCAAAAACAGGAAAGGGACTACAACCAGCACGTGCCTGCGATTCCCCTGTCACCTGGTGAGCAAGTACTCAAACGAAAGAGGAGATTACACAAGCTCGATGACCAATGAGAAGCGGAACCGTATACCATCCTGCCATCTGATTTCGACAACACGAAGGTCTGTCTCATCAGCAAGGACGGAGGGGAGACCTCAACGGCGATATCCAGGGATCACCTTAAGGTCTGCCCTGATAAGTTGAGAGAGAGGGAAACGGCTCCAGGAATCTCCCCACCTGAAGAAAAGGAGAAGATGATCCACACTGTCCTCGGTGACTTTCTCCAGTCCTGGACTCAGATAAATCAGGCCATCGTGGTACCTGTTCTAATGTTCCAAAAGCCGGATCCACCAGAAACCATGGTGGTACCAGATCATCCGGCCCCGCAGCCTCAGCCAGCTAAGCAGATCCGATCTGAAGATGCCATGCCAACCGTTGAACCGGCAAGTCCTCCCTCTGCTATCGGCGAATCTGTCGTACCCACTGTTGGTAGCAGCAGCCCTGAGAGCTCTAGCCTGCCAGTGCTACCCAGACTCACTAGAAGTGTAGCTAGAAGGCAGTGCACTACACCAGCAGTAGCAAGCATAGTGGGCCCTGTTAGGCCAGTATCAACACCTGCGCTGCGAAGGTCTACACGCAGCACTCAGAATCAAACTCCCCTCCACTACGAAACGTGGAGGTATTAATGAGGGCTGCTATTTAGTTGAAAATGTTTGTGTGCATATTTTCTGTTACAGGTTTTAAAAATGGACAACGGAGTAATGGACAGTGAATTGCTCCAAAAACTTCTAAAAGGGGACCCCTTTGTTTACTCGGGGTCCCCGCTGTTTTAACCACTGAACTGAGAGTCATAAACTGTGCATGACCTAACTTTCGCAACGTTCAAGAAGTCCTCACCTCCCATAAGGGGAAACACTGTTATGTTTAATTGTTTATAATATTTCAAATTGTTGTGCGTTTCCTGTTAACATGTATAGTTGTTCTTGTTTTCCCAGTCCAGGAGTACTGGATTTAACCGGGGGGGAGTGCAGCGCCCAAGAGTCCTGGTCGTTGCAGTAATGTCGCTCTGCCGCTAAGGGGAGTGATGTTACGTCTGACTGCACTAAAGGAGTTCACCTGATCAGGTAACACTCACACTACACTTCACACTCCGGCCACCAGGGGGAGTGGTTCTATCTAGTAGGCCACTCCTCACACTCTGGTAAAACTGGGGGTTGGACAGGAAGACAGAGAGAAGTAGCTGGGAAGAGCTAGTGAGAGGACCTGTCAGGGATGGGATCCTGGCAGACTCCTAAGAATAGCACAAACCAGTGAGCAACGGGGATACAGCAAAGAAGTGATAGAACCAGAAGGAGTCGTGCTGTAAGATCGAGGCAACATCCTTCTGAGGGGCAACAGTCGGTGGCCGGAACGCCGAGCAAGTAAGAGACTACAAGCATTACTTCAAACCACGGCAGGACAGCCAATTATAGGTTGGCTGTCTCACTAAAACACCTAAGCAGACAACGGAGGCAGCTGTGGGAGAGGGGCGACTCTAGAGTCCCGGAAGAACTCCAGGCCTACCCCGTCATACGGGTGCGTCCTGCCATATCATCTGGGGGACGGAGAGAACGAGCATCAGAGACAGACAGAAGCAGTTGTGAGGACTATCCCGGGGTGCTCAGCGGGGAAGGACTACAACACACAGGCGCTAGAAGGTAGACGCTGATTCCCACCTGTGAAGGGGACTCCTGATGTGCCTTCGGACCGGCCGGTCTCAGACAGCCCGGTTAACAGTGCCCTGGTTTGGACACCTGAAGCCTTCAGTAAAGAGGTAAAGAGACTGCAACCTGGTGTCCTCGTTATTTACTGCACCGCACCACCACCATCATCCACACCTTTTATTGGGCGCCCCTCAGCAGGGTCACGGACCGGGTCTAGCCACCGTGACAACCCCAGAGCAGAGACTCAGAGGCCCGGTATCGGGTACCCCTCGGCCCTGCGGCAGTGGGGGCGCTACATTGGCGCTATATAAAAATAAAGATTATTATTATTCGTATTGCCAGACATTCTCCTCCAAGGTTTCTCTTTATTGGTTACTCCATACAAAAGATAAAAAGTGCAGACAACGTTTCAGCCAAATATAGTAAGAGACATGGAGAACATTTTTTACACCTCTTACTATATTTGACTTTAAAAAGGCCCTATGTGGCTGAAACGTTGTCTGCACTTTTATATGCACATTTCTTTCTATATTTGGCTTCAAAAAGGCCCCATGTGGCTGAAACATTGCTTATACTTTTTTACTTTTTTATTTTTAGTATGGAGGAGACCATCTAGAGACGGGAACTTTCTTTAGTTTAGGGGTGTGGAGGGAGTTATTTAACACATGCTGATTGTAGTGCCCCTTGGTAGACTATGGGCTGACCTGGCATTGCAGCTCATCCACATGCAAGTCAATGGTGCTGATCTGCCATATTACACACAGTGCACGGACAACAATAATGTCATTTTGTGAATGAATTAGCCATGTTTTTTTAACGACATACAACTTTTTACAGGACATATACTTGCAGACGCCTTTCTAGATGATTCTGAATTTGGTGACACAGCCCGCTCCGCGGAGTGTTGTGGAGATTGGGCATTCTGCTGTTAGTGTGGTGATGAGCCCCAGCATCACTTCTGGGGGGAGTGCAGTGGGGACGCCATGCTGGATTGTAGGTTATAACTGTGGATGAGACCAGCAGCTTTTTCTTTGCCCGTGGAAACTTATTTTGTGCATTACAGATCTTTGCCTTGTTTTATGGTGTTGCAGAAGAATGTATTATGCCATGGCTCCCACCTTCTCTGATACTTTCTAGGAATACTTGGTTTTGTTAGGGCAGGACTTATGTCTCAGGACCTAGTCTTCACATAAATACATGAGGATATTCTAGGACTGTGTGTTGCTCTTGGCTGCAGCCGTCTGCGCACTCATCATGTGCCCAGTGTGGTTCCTGCCTCCTGACTGCCTGCTCTCAGAATAGTGCCAGGCTCACACAGGGCTCTCTCCTGGCACCTCGGCTTGTCTGCTCTTCTCTGGCTTCTCCTTCTCTCCCAGGGCATGCTTTTCCATCTGCAGCCTTTTTTTTTCTTAATTTATTTATTTCATTTTTTTTTACCACAGCAGGGACATGTGAGTCCTACTTCAATGTACCACTCGGCATTTCTTTCTCATTTTTAAAAGGTCCTTTAATGAGCCTCAGGTGCATGCTGTGACTCCTGAGAGTCCCTCGCTTTGCCATTTCCCTCTCGTGGACTTGTCATTTGCTTTCTGCTGTTTGCCTTTTTAGTTGTATTTTGCTCTTTATTCATTTTTATGCACTGGATTTTTTTTCATTGGGCTATACATTATAATAATAGTAAATTATAATTTCATTTATATAGCACCAACAGATTCCGCAGCACTTTACATTTTAGAGGGGACTTGTACAGACAGTAGACATTACAGCATAACAATAAACACAGATCAACACAGATACCTAGAGGAGTGAGGGCCCTGCTCGCAAGCTTACAAACTATGAGGAAAAGGGGACATTATATTTTTTTTCAGTATTGCACAAATCAAATGTTGTCTTTTGTGCAACATATTCATTAAAAAAAAAAAAAAAAACAAACAAGAAAGTCTTTACCAACTTGGCCTTAACATTTTTTGGGGGAAAGTTTATAAGGGGGGTGGTGTGAAGTTAATTTCGACATGAGACCTTTGCAGCCTTAACTTAAGGCCACATTTTAAAATATATTGTAAGTTCATCCAGAAGCCAGCTAGGTAATTCATTTCCAACATTGTTGCTGTCATTTAAAGGTATTGTATCATCAGCGACAACCCCTTTAATATGGAAGCACTCATCTCCTTAGATTACTGGAAAACAATAGGTTTTGCCTGTGGGATCAGCTAGAGGGTGAGCAGTGTTACATAGAGGCTATTCAGATCAGTGACTGTCCGTGTAATACATGCTTGTTAGCAGTTTTTGGACTTGCTCATGGCACACTTCTTGGACGTCCATGTGCCCTAAAAACTCATGTAGACAGCAACGATTTGCTTCAGGGCCGGCGTCAGCACCTGGCGCACCTGGGCAAGTGCCGTGGCCCTGAGCAGGCAGGGGGCCCCACTCGCCGTCCGGGACACTGGCACGCTATAGTGCACCCCCCGCCTGCTCCGGGCCCCGGCACTTGCGATACTTACCTCTCCCGATTCCAGCGCTGCAGCGTCTTCCATCCTCTGACTGTGACGTTCAGGTCAGAGGGCGCGATGACGTCACCAGTGCGCGCCCTCTGCCTGAGCAGTCGTAGCACAGAGAGCAGGTAGGCGCCGACGGTGAGGAGTCCAGAGCAGAGCAGCGTCAAGCAACGAGAGGTGAGTATTTCATTTTCTTAAATATTTGGAGCAATATATGGGGACCATCAGAAGGGGCCCATATATGGAGCATAATATGGGATTAATTCTATATGGAGCATCTTATGGGGCCAATAATATATGGAGCATCTTATGGGGCCAATTCTATAGGGAGTATTATATGGGGCCAATTTAATATGGAGCATCTTATGTGGCCAATTCAATATGGAGCAGTTTATGGGGCCAATAATATTATATATTATGGGACTAATTCTATATGGAGCATCTTATGGGACTAATTCTATATGGAGCATTTTATATGGCCAATTATATATGGAGCATTATATGGGGCCCATTATACATGGAGCATCTTATGGGGCCAATTATTTTTGGAGCATTATATGGGCCCATTCTGTATGGAGCATCATATAGGGCCCATTCTGTGTGGAGCAATATATGGGACTCAGTATACTGTATGGGGTCAATCATATACTGTATGGAGCATTATATGAGGCCCATTATATATGGAGCAATAGATGGGGCCCATCATATACTGTATGGAGAATTATATGTGGCTCACTATACTGTATGGAGTATTATATGGGGTCAATTCCGTATGGAGCAATATATGCGGCTAATTCTGTATTGAGCACTCTGTGGTGCCCATTGTACTGTATGGAGCATTATATGGGGCTTATTATTCTGTTTGGAGCAATATATGGGGCTCATTATTCTGTATAGAGGACTATGCGGTGCCAATTTTACTGTATGGAGCACTATATGGGGCCATTATACTGTATGGGGCAATATATGGGGCTCACTATTCTGTTTGGAGCAATATATGGGGCTCATTATTCTGTATAGAGGACTATGTGGTGCCAGTTATACTGTATGGAGCACTATATGGGGCCATTATACTGTATGGGGCAATATATGGGGCTCATTATTCTGTTTGGAGCTATATATGGGGCTCATTATTCATTTGGAGCAATATATGGGGCTCATTATTCTGTATAGAGGACTATACTGTCCGGTTTCTGAGCTAATGTAGAAAGTACAATAGATATCACTCATGTAATGTAAGAAGTAAGTGAAATCTTTGGCATTGTACTATACCTTTATTTATCTGCCGTATCGGTGCATTATGAATTGTGGTATATGTTAAAGGGGCTGACTGGGACTCTTTCGCCCAGGGCCCATGAAAACCTGGAGCCGGCCCTGATTTGCTTCCTGGCTATTAAACTGACTCCATTAGTTGTCCATCTGACTCCTAAATTCTATGGTAATTTGTGCACCCCTGTTAGTACAAGCCACTGGATATTACATTCCAAAAAGCCACCCATAAATATAACATTGATCATACACATTACATATCTGTAGACTGGTCAAAGTCAAGGTAGCAATGAAATTTTGCAGTGTCTGTTTTTGCTCCCTCCCCTGGGAGACTTGCATTGAATAGTGAGCATTGCATCATCATTCTGATTGCCAGCAACAGCATAAGTACAATTGGCAGAGGGGTCCGAACAAAAATCCCCCAAGTCTGCCTACAGATGCTGCCTGCATAAGCACACCCAAGGCTAGGTGCACACTTTGCCTAGCTTTTCCCAATGTTTTTTATAACAGTGCCATAAGTGACCATTCACCATACACCATAGGCCATAAGTGTTCTTTTCAACTTCCGTCTGACTTGTATTCATAGCTTTTGCTTTTTTGTATAGGAAAGCTCAGCAGACTGCACTTTCCTATACAGAGGACCACTGCCCAGGAATGTATAGCATGCGGTATGTTTTTCTCCAGTGGGTCCCTTATGTAGAGAGATGCCTCGGCATCCATCCTGACTGTGGCCAACATCAGGTGCACACTTTCTGAATGTATGCACCTGACACTGGGAACAGACGCAGTGTGGACCAAGTCTATAAATGACATGGAGTAGGGAAGCTAAAGTACAAATCTGTACGCCTCGCCCAAAAGGCCTCAAATACCAGTACAGTTATGGCCGACTGACAGAGTGGAGCCTAAACTAGAACATTTTCTGCAGCCTCTAAAGGGGGCTGTTTCTGAAATGTGATTGACACCCTTTATCTTCTGCTGTTGAGTCAAAAGCTAGATTGGTGCCATGAGATGGACAAGAATGGGGAAAACAACTTAGCTTTCGTCATACCATGGCTTTGACAGGTTTTAGCTGCAGTAAGATGTTTAGTAAAAATAAATCCATAGATGAGGACCTCCTCAAGAAGCTCATCAGTAATTGTAACGTGATGCTAGAACTACATTCCCGAGGCTGCACCTGGCTGATCTGATGTTCTCCACCACCCGTTCCTTCCTAGTTCTCCAGGTTGTGTTCCACATCTCCTTGCTATCATCTTCCCCAGTGTTTTGTCCATTACAACGTAATTATCATTTTTCTTCTACTTTTTTTTCTAGTTGCTTTTGCTCATCTATCGAAAATATAATACTAGTTCACAAACCAGTACCCACCAAGATCTTAAAATCAGTTGATACTTTATCATCATAATCATTTATCATAATAAAGTATTTCCGGATTTTACGATTTTGGTGTGCACAGATGTGAATTTCATGGTATCCACTATCCAAGATGCCACGTCCTTTCTGTCTTTACTTTTCTATCACTAGTTCCTTTACATCCATGGATCAATATTTGATTTATTTAGTGTGTAGAACCAGTAGTTGGTACAATGCACAATGTTCACCCTTTCTCCCATGAGATGCATTTCTACAGGCTACTATCATGGCAGGTAATGGTTGAGAGAACTGGTGGACATTGACAGAAGAGGCCCCTGTGCAAGAACAATATATGGACCCTTTGCAGTCCAATTACTCATCATAATGCACAGTTCCACCAGCTTTGGAGGTGGAAGTGGTCTCCTTGCCTCCATGAGGCCCTGTACAGCTACACAGTTTGCACCAATGATGTGTTTGCAACTGGTTGTGAGGGTTAGAGGTAAGTGCAATGGTTCCTAAATGCTCCATCCTGTGATCTATATGCGTGGCCTGTCAGACCTGTATGTTAGAGCAGGACAATCACTGTGGTGTACATTTCATGTGTGGCCACAGTGAATGTCATTTTGCTCCATTCATGCACATTACAAACATCACAATAATACAGTCATAGTCCCAATTTAGCCAAGTTTAGGTGAAGGTCACATGGAGCAAATTATGTGGACCCTTGTAAGAAAAACATGACTAAGATCTATATTAATGCAAAAGTGAATACTTTATTATCATGGAGTGCATTAAAACAGGTCTGGATACACATGATGAGAGCATTATACTGCCTCTGTACAAATCTTTGGTTAGACTGCACATGGAGTGCTGTGTACAGTTTTAGGCACTGGTGCTCAGGAAGGATATAATGGAACTAGAGCGAGTACAAAGAAGGGCAACAAAATTAATAAAGGAAATGGGGAACTACAATACCCATAGAGATTAATAAAATTAGGATTATTTAGTCTAGAAAAAAGACGACTGAGGGGCGATCTAATAACCATGTATAAGCATAGAAGGGGACAATACAAATATCTCGCTGAGGATCTGTTTATACCAAGGAAGGTGACTGTCACAAGGGGGCATTCTCTGCATCTGGAGGAGAGAAGGTTTTTTCACCAACATAGAAGAGGAAAGAATCCCCTGTTAGGGCAGTGAGAATCTGGAATTCCTTGCCTGAGGAGGTGGTGATGGCGAACTCAGTCGAGGGGTTCAAGAGAGGCCTGGATGTCTTCCTGGAGCAGAACAATATTGTATCTTACAGTTATTAGGTTCTTTAGAAGGAAGAAGATCTGGAGATTTATTCTGACACAATATAGGCTGAACTGGATGGATAATTGTCTTTTTTTCGGACTTGCTAACTATGTTACTGATACTCTACATAAACACAAGTAACAGGTAGTCACTGACAACAGAACACCGCCCTAACAAAGAATAAAAAAAATATATACACAGCAAATTCAAGTGCAAGGTAACAAACAAAGTGGAGGTGAGATCAGATGCCCGGCCTGCCCGATGTGCATTTCACACAGCGTGCTTCATCAGGGGTAAGGAGTTGTTCTGAATTGGTTTACTGTTAATGGCATACCATTGACCGGACACATCCATGAGTGTAGATAACTGGATTACAAAAATGTAGACATGGTCATGTGATTGCTAGTGAAGTATGGGGGCAATTTCTATATATTTGTGCCCTTCAAAAGTTAACGGGATGAGAGGAACTTTTATTGCGGAACAAAAAGTTTATTCGTGGACATCCCCATAATGGCCAAATGTGATTTGTTGATAAGGATTTGTTGGGATCAGTGTTAAAACAGATCTCTTCTACCAGTAATGGCCGAGATGAGAAAGGAAACTGTGATCATGGTAATCTTTTTTTTTTTGTTCTTTTTTCCCCTCTTACTGGATGCTGTAGTCTGTTTTTTTCAGGGGTGAGGGGATAGGAGATTTTTCTGGTATTGGGTATGGATCACCTTTGATGGGTATAAAAATGATGCCATGTTTAATAATCAGGACTTAAATTGACAGCAGTTCTATTGAGCGTGAAAGCTTATCACATCAACAGTATTGGTGCATGATCCCCATACTTTAGCCGACGGTAAGGAGAGGAATGTACAAGCTGAGCGATGCCTGGAGATGACCTTCTGCTTAGACAAAAAGGTGAAAAGTTTGAGCTTATTACATACATGAGTCTGAGCTGACAGGTGTGTGACTACCCTTGTCTGCAATGTGATGTGAAGGACAGAAGCTGATCAGTATCGCACTTCTCACTGTGGCTGCTGGTATCACATAGCCAAGAAATGTGTTAGATGCCCTGCAGTAATAGGGGTGAGGATGCTGCCTCCCAATCACCCAGAGGTGACAATTTCAGCTAATCTATTGCCCCAAGCAAGAATATATTAAGGTCTTGTGTACACCTTGTGTTCTGACTATTAGGGAGCGCTGCATACTTCTCTGGGTGATAAGGAGATGAGCATGCAACAAGTCAGAATGCTAAGTCACAACTCACTTCTCCAACTTCCCTTCTAATTAAGCGTGAGAAATATTTCCGAGGGCGAGTGCAGGGGTGAAAGGGCCAGATATGTTAGTAGAATGATAGAAATTAGATCATTTCAATTCACTGTTTTGCTTAAGGAAGTTTGACCTATGAATACATGAGATGTCTAACTTGTGACTATAATACAAGACACAAGTTTTGTTGTTTATCAATTAAAGACTAAACATCTCATTGTCCATGAAATGGTAATGAACTTAGTTCAACCAATGTAGATGCAGCTATAAAAAGCTACTACCTGACCCCAGTGTGTGTGTGGATAAAATGCAGAAAGTAGACGGAGACATTGGGGACCGTGTATTGTAAATGGTAACGATCACTGTAAGGTGCAGCCACACATTTCAGCGCTGTGTGAGCAACGTGAAATTATTATATCACCAGCAGTCTTGTTAAAGGGAACCTGTCACCCCCAAAATGGAAGTTGAGCTAAGCCCACCACCATCAGGGGCTTATCTACAGCATTCTGGAATGCTGGAAAGGTCAGAGAGACCCGGCGCCTGCGCACTGCAGTACTTTGCTCTGCCCTCAACAGGACAGACAAAGTACGCCTGCATCGGAGCCGCAGCGTGAAGACCAGAAGAGGACGTCATCCTACGAAGATAGGAGGCCCCGGATAGCGACGCCCATCGGACCAGACCGCAGAGGGAACGACCCTGGGTGAGTATAATTTAACCTCTTTTTCTCATCTTTCAGGATACATCAGGGGCTTAGCTCAACTTCCATTTTGGAGGTGACAGGTTCCCTTTAATGGCATTCTTTGGGAATTTTAGAGAGGAATAGTTTTTGCTGTTTTTTTTCTTATTTCCGCAACTCCCGTGAGTATTTTTTATATCCACCATACGGTTCCAGAGATATGGGCCTGTTTATTTAGTGCTGATTTTTCTGGTCTTGACAAGGGGGCGTGTCTCATAGAGTAATAATGCAGAGCAGCCTAAAGACACGCCTCAGAGGATCCGCAAGCCACGCCCACTCACAAAGACCATAGTTAGCCCTGAATAAAAAGGCCCATATCTCTGGTGCTGTATGGCATGTTTTTACAAAAAACTAAAAACAGAATACTCTGGGGAGGAACAGATATAAAATAACCAGCCATTTTTGACCTGGTGACTTAAGATCCATGGTTATTAGGCTCTTTCCAGCCTAAAAATACAGGCTGCCCCAGAAGTGGTGCTTCACTTTCATTTTTTCCCAATTGCTGTGGCCAGCGGAGTAGTGAAATGTGAATTTGATGTCAGCTGTAAATTGTCAAAAATCACAGCTGGCATCAAGGCAAGTGTTGGTAATGGAGAGGTGTCTATCAGACACCCCATTACTAACCCAGTTATAAAAAAAACACACACACAAAAATACTTTACTTAAACAAATAGTCCCCGACACTTTCCATGGTTCTCCAATTTATTTTAAAAACAAAATCCGACTCAGGTCTGACGTAGTCCACAAATGGGAACCTGAAAAACGTAAAAAGAGAGGAATCAAAACAAGACTCTGTCATTCATTAACCATTTTATTATAAAGAAAAGTTCCCACACAGGTCTGACATAGTCCAGCGCGCCCCGCGATGTTCCCCGAATCCAGCTCATGCTGTGCTCAGCGAGACCCGCAACTGTGAACAGCAGTAACGTTACTGACATCATTGCTCTTCACAGTCACTGGGTACTGATGTCGCCACTTATCAGTCTCGCCGTCTAACACTGCTCAGCGAGACCCAGCAACTGTGAACAGCAGTAACATTACTGACATCATTGCTCTTCACAGTCACTGGGTACTGATGTCGCCACTTATCAGTCTCGCCGTCTAACACTGCTCAGCGAGACCCAGCAACTGTGAACAGCAGTAACATTACTGACATCATTGCTCTTCACAGTCACTGGGTACTGATGTCGCCACTTATCAGTCTCGCCGTCTAACACTGCTCAGCGAGACCCAGCAACTGTGAACAGCAGTAACGTTACTGACATCATTGCTCTTCACAGTCGCTGGGTACTGATGTCGCCACTTATCAGTCTCGCCGTCTAACACTGCTCAGCGAGACCCAGCAACTGTGAACAGCAGTAACGTTACTGACATCATTGCTCTTCACAGTCACTGGGTACTGATGTCGCCACTTATCAGTCTCGCCGTCTAACACTGCTCAGCGAGACCCAGCAACTGTGAATAGCAGTAACGTTACTGACATCATTGCTCTTCACAGTCACCAAGTACTGATGTCGCCACTTATCAGTCTCGCCGTCTAACACTGCTCAGCGAGACCCAGCAACTGTGAATAGCAGTAACGTTACTGACATCATTGCTCTTCACAGTCGCTGGGTACTGATGTCGCCACTTATCAGTCTCGTCGGCTCACACTGCTCAGCGAGACCCAGCAACTGTGAACAGCAGTAACGTTACTGACATCATTGCTCTTCACAGTCGCTGGGTACTGATGTCGCCACTTATCAGTCTCGCCGTCTAACACTGCTCAGCGAGACCCAGCAACTGTGAACAGCAGTAACGTTACTGACATCATTGCTCTTCACAGTCGCTGGGTACTGATGTCACCACTTATCAGTCTCGCCGTCTAACACTGCTCAGCGAGACCCAGCAACTGTGAACAGCAGTAACATTACTGACATCATTGCTCTTCACAGTCACCAGGTACTGATGTCGCCGCTTATCGGTCTCGCCGGCTCACACTGCTCAGCGAGACCCGGCAACTGTGAACAGCAGTAATGTTATTGACATCATTGCTCTTCACAGTCACCGGGTACTGATGTCTCCGCTTATCAGTCTCGCCGGCTCACACTGCTTAGCGAGACCCGGCGACTGTGAACAGCAGTAATGTTACTTGGATAGTCTGAGTACAACATGAGCTGGATTTGGGGAACATCGTGGGAAACGCTGGACTACGGCGGACCTGCGTGGGAACTTTTTTTTTTTTATAATAGGTGAGTGAGGGACAATGTCTTATTTTTATTTCTGTTTTTCAGGTTTTCATTTGGACTATGTTGTATTCTCTGGACTACGTCAGGCCTGCGTGGGATTTTTTTACTTTAAAATAAATTAGTGAACCAGGGAATATGTGGGGGAGAGTTTATTTAAATACATTTTCCTGAGTGTTTTTCTATTATTAGTGGGTTAGTAATGGTGGTGTCTGATAGGCACCTCTCCGTTACTAACACCAGGGCTTGATGCGCACTGTGTTTTTTAACAATTCACAGCTGACATCAAAATTAGGCCCCGTTACCCTGATTGCCACCACACAAGGGCAGTCAGGAAGAGCTAAATCGAACTGCATCTAATGTGATGTGCCACTTCTGGAGCTGGTATTTTTAGGCTGGGAAGGGTCCAATATCCATGGACATTCCCAGCTTCATAACATCAGCCCGCAGCTGTCTGCTTTACCTTTGCTTGTTATCAAAAATGGGGAGCCTACACAATTGTATTTAATTTATTTATTAGGTTAATCCATGTACAGTAAGCTACAGACGCAAGGCACTTATTTTCTATGGATCTCTATGTTTGCATAAATTTAACACCTGATCATCTGTACTTAATATTCTGCTTTCTATTCTGGTAGATGCCACATGGATGGTGCACATAGATGGCACACACTTACACAGGAATGGCACACAGATATGCAACACTGATGACACTAGTACTGGATTTTCTAGTACCGGTAATATCTAGTGGTGTGAAGGTGGCCTTATATACTATTTGGAGAATGGGATCAAAATCTCATATCAGTAACCTAAAATGTCCAGTTTGTAACCGATCCCTCATCTGAATCCTGTTGTGTTAATAAATTGTAGTAAAAATTATGATTTGTGGCTGATAAACTGTTTATTTCTTTACCAGCAGAAAGGACAAAAGAATATCCTGCGAATTGGAGTCCAGTCTCTGGCATCGGTGCTGTGGGGAGATGATATCTGCAGTCAGGAGCGTCCTCACAATCCCCACAGCCTGACCCGTTTTTTGTACGCCCTCCGAGGCCTCTTACGGTCATCGCTGTCAGTGTGTGTGATTACAGTGCCCACACATCTTATCCAGGTGAGACCACAAGCTATCTTAGTGCAAAGCACCTAAAATACAGCCTTGGTTTTTACACTATATGTTTTTTATTTCTAGAATGGTTTCCTTAAAAACACATAGGCCCCAATTCATCATTTGTGGTTTCTTTTTTTATCTTGTGATATTAGTTGCCATTTTTTTTTGTGATAAATTCAACAAAATTGTGCACTCAGTTCGTGAATTTGGCTCAAAGTCAAAAATGGGTTTTCTTCCAGTCTTGAATTGTTTTTTACCAAAAATTCACACACAAAAGTCACAAAAGTTAGGCCAAATTTTTGGTATATTCAAAAATACACCGGGGGGGCTGAATTGAAATTGCAACAAATTATGTAGATTTTTAAAAAGTCTCATTTGATAAGGTGAAAACATCTGAAATTGCTAGATAGAAGCAACTGGGCTATAAAGTTTACACCTTAAGTGTCACTGATTCTGCTCATTGCTCCTTTACAGGAGTTGTCTCAGGACTAATTTTACATTACTTTATATTGTATTACTGTATATTTGCTTTTATCTATGTATTCACTATCACGTGGCTCTTGCTCCCCAGAGGTGAGTCTATTCACATGTTGTACATTCCCTTAATCTTACTTTCCCCCCAATGTACTTCATGTCATAAAAACAACAAGAATAGGATTGCTGAAGGTTATTTTAAAAAAATCCTGAAATTTAGAAATACAGTGGTGTGAAAAGAAGGCAGTCCCAGGCATCTCCTTTTAGCAATTCTCTTAGTTCCTTGAGGAGCTTACACATGAGATTTGGGGTTTTGAGTATTGTCCCTTTAGCGTTATCTAAACGGTGTGTGTAGGTCTGCATGCGCCATCACGTGTCTGACATACTAAGATGTTGTATTCCGTTTGATGGGATGGAAATCGGGTTTATTTGTCTCTGATTTGAGATGTATAATATTGTGAGAGAGGCTGAAAGTGCTTCTCTTTCCATCCTCTCCTGTGCAGTGGGAGGAGAGCTTTAGCCCTGACCTGGATAGCCCTTCTGTCTGAGAGTGCTTTTCTGAGCTCGGGCTGTCAGTGTTGATGGAGTGTGTGCTAACAGTGATATCCGTGTCCGCACCAGTCTCTGGATGTCTGATACATCGAAGCGCTGCTTTATCGTCTTATTCTGCAAAGCTTGGCTCTATTAATTGTGAATATAAATCACTGTTGTTGTTGTTCTTACCATTGCATGCGCAATTTCTTTTTTAAACTTCTTTACTAAAGCACCACTCCAGCTTTTTTTTTTTTATTGCAGTGCTGGAGTGGTGCCACTAATCTAAGTTCACTGCCCCTAGTCTGGTACTTATCAGGCGTCATCTTCTTCTGTTATCGGCACCGTTTCGGTCGGTCTCCAGTAACTTGTGACCTGCCGGATCGCTCCAGTGTCTGCTGGGCGATGTAGAAGTCACCACTCAGTGTAAGTCTATGAGATCCAGAACAAGGCTACAACGAGGCTCTGACAGACTTACACTGAGAGCTTGTGACCCTTACCTCTGACGTCCGGTCAGTCAGAAGCTGCAGTGACAAGATGGTGGATCGTGACTAAAGCGGTGCCAGGAAGAGCTGAAGACAGCAGCTGGTGAGTATATTACTTGGAGTAGGAAATTTAGATAAGTAGCACCACTCCTGCGCTGAAATAAAATGAAAAACACTGGAGTGGTGCTTTGTTGTTGAAATAGTGAATCTTTCCTCATATCTCGAGAATACAAAATCTGCACAGAGCTCGTAAGAGACATGGAAGACTAGGCTAATGGTCTGAGGGGAGGAGGACAGACGGAATCAGCTTTAGTGGTTAGATTATCCACTAATAAATTACCCTCATGGTATCAATACAATATAGCTGTGAGGCTCCTATCTAAATAAAGATAAAATATAACCTTTATTGTAACCATTAAAATTGGATCTGGACCATCCACATTAGTGACACAAATAACCAAAACATAAAGTGTGCATGCTTAACAGTTCTCAATATAAAAAAAATAATGGTTTGGTCTCACCAAATCTCGTTGTCCCATATCGAATCCGTCATGAACAGGAGCAAAATATGTACCTATTTGTATTTGATAATGGGGGGAAGGAGGATGTCTATTCTTCCCTGTCGTGCCCCTGTGTTGCTGACAAGGACAGTCCCCAGGTATATGCTACTACAGGGTACCCACCACCACTCAGAAAGATGTATGTATTCCCTACGTGTTTCTTCCCCAATGAGGGGGATTCATCAGGGGAATCTAATAATAAATATCCAAAAGTGGGAGTTCAATAGACAACTTTTCAATATGAAAACTATAGAAGCGGGAGACCTGCAGTGGCAGTTATCTCCCTATCTAGGCGTGACCGTTTGCATCACTGGCCCTATTGTAAATATGGCATATGACTATAGAGGTACATAAAAAAATGTTGCACGTGAAGTAAAATAAAACACGGGTGCACTCACATGACTGTGTTTCCTATCTGTACAGTAATGCGAAAAACTAAATACACCCTCTGATTTTTATGGTATTACGTGACCGGATATAATAGAAAAACATTTAACATTTAATCTTTAGAAGGTCTTAAAGGTTTTTTTCAGGACTTTTATTATTTTTTGTTATGGGCTTATTAACTAACAGGCAGGTTGTCATGTTATACCTGCCTGATCTGCCCAGCGCTGATCTCTGCTGGTTCAGAGCTGTCACAGACTACTCTTGCCAGGTATTCTCCTGCTCTTGCTGAGGTCATGTTGACAGAGCACGACCTTCTCTTCCACTCTGTCAATGGGGGTGTTTTTGACAATGTCATTCGGATTGTCAGCCTGGTCCCTGCTACCTAGCTGTAGGGAGCCAGTTGTCTATCATCAAAATGTCTGCTGTGACGCCCTTTTGACAGCACAGACTTGAAGGGAAGGTACTGCTCTGTTGAGAAGAGATGAAGTGATGCAGGGGAATTGCCTTAGTCCAGCATAGATCATCCCTGTGCAGCCTGTTTTCAGCTTTGTAACCAAGATAATTTTTACAATTCTGACCACTGTCACTTTATGAGGTAATAACTCTGGAACGCTTCAACAGATCCCACTGATTCTGACATTGCTTTCTCATGATATACTGTACTTCATGATAGTGGTAAAATTTGTTTGATATGACTTAAGTTTATTTGTGACAATATCGGAAATTTGGCGAAAATTTTGAATATTTTGCAATTTTCAAACTTTTAATTTTATTATCTTAAGTCAGAGAGTCGTGTCACACACAAAGTAGTTAATAAAAAAACATTTCCCACATGTCTACTTTACATCAGCACAATTTTTTGCAACATCATTTTTTGTTAGGAAGTGTTAAAAGTTGACCAGCGATTTCTCAATTTCCCAACAAAATTTGCAAAATACTTTTTTTTTTTTTTCCTTAGGTACCACATCACATTTGAAATGACATTGAGGGGTCTATATGATAGAAACTACCCCAAAGTGACACCATTCTAAAAACTGCACCCCTCAAGATGCTCAAATCCACATTCATGAAGTTTATTAACCCTTTGGGTGCTTCACAGGAATTAATGTAATGTGGAAGGAAAAATTTTACATTTAACTTTTTTTGCAAAAATGTTTCTTTAGCGTCAACATTTTTTATTTACACTAGGGTAATAGGAAAAAATAGACCCCCAAAATTTATGGTGCAATTTCTCCTGAGCATGCCTTTGCTCCATAAGTGGGAGAAAACCGCTGTTTGTGCACATGGCAAAGCTTGGAAGGGAAGTAGCGCCATTTGATTTCTTGAATGAAAAATTTACTTGGATATTTAGCGGACAATATCTGCCTAACTAGTAGAATCTGCTCACAAGTGACACCATCTAGACCAGGGGTGTCAAACTGCATTCCTCGAGGGCCTCAAACCATGCGTGTTTTCAAGATTTCCTTCTCATTGCACAAGGTGCTGGAATCATTCTGTGCAGGTGATTAAATGATCACCTGTGCAATACAAGGAAATCCTGAAAACATGACCTGTTTGCAGCCCTTGAGGAATGCAGTTTGACACCCCTGATCTAGACCCCTTAGGGAACTTATCTAGATGTGTATTGAGCACCTTGAATCACCAGGTGTTTCACTGAAGTTTATAAAGTTGAGCCATAAAAATAAAAAAAAACAGTAAGTATGAATTGACTTTTTGGAACACAGATTTTGATGGAATGTTCTTCGGGTGTCATGTCCCGTTCAGAGAGCCCCTGATGTGCCTAAACAGTGGAAACTAGAGCCCTCAAGGAGTTTATCTGGATGTGTGGTGACCACCTGTAACCTCCCCAGTGCTTCACAGAAGTTTATAACGTTGAGCCATAAAAATAAAAAAAAAATCACCTTTTCCTTACAAAAATGGTATATAGTATAAGGTATATAGTGGGATGTCAGTATACTTAATTCTTCTCAATATTAAGTGATACCATTAATATAACATAATAATTATAATTACCGTAATATGTTAATATTAACTTTGAACAGAATTAATCTCAGCCTATTGGTTCGGCCTCCACATCAGTCACGGTCTCTCATGTGGCCCCTCAGGAACATTAATTGTCCACTCCTGTTTTGGGATTGGTCACTGTTGTGTTAGGACATGATTTTGCTGCACTTATTAGTATGAGGCTACGTTTTCATGATGAGTTTTTTGTGCTGCATATTTTTGAAAAAATGCAAATAACCTATTTTACTTAATGGGTGCAGAAAATCTGCAACATCAAAAACTCACCAAAAGCCCATACAGGTGGCCACCTTCTGCTATTGTTAGTACAGCCTTCCACACACACTCTTCCAGGATTTCAGGAGTAGGAGAACCTGCTCTAAAACACCTTTAACATACTTATTAATGAGGTTATCCATTTTGTTATTATTTTTGCAATGATTTTCGCAGAAAAACCGGAGTAACCCTTTGCGGATCTCCTGCCACTCCTGTTCTGACGTGTCTAGGTCCCCTGCCAGTCTCTACTTACCACTGTGGTGATGACAATCCAACACAGGGGCATGTGATCAGCTGCAGCCAATCACTGGCTGAGGTTATTTCCTGAGTTATCAGGAAGTAGAGAAAAGTGAGGACCCGGAATGGAGGTGGTGGAGGACCTCTTTTTTATGTCATTCAGTTCTTGTTTCATAATGGACCAACCTATCAGGTATGTTTTCATGTTGTGTTTCATTATTTTACATTGTGGGAATATGTGTGATGCTAGTCTATCATCGATCATTGATATTCCTTTGTTATTTAGCGAAGTCATATTGGAATGATACGACATAGTTTAGGTGTCACTCCCAATCACTTCTCTAATGGAGTGGATTTCTACACTCTACATGGAGAAAAAGCCGGTGGTAAATTTTTAACAACCTTCGGAAGCTCAGTGCTAGTGAGCAAAATGCCATTAAGAAGCCGGAGAAGCGATGGGCTCTGTATCCCCTGCATTACTGTGTTCCCAGAGCCCTGCTGTGTGCTTGTTCTGCTTTCCTAGAAGCCTGTTAAAGAACCTCTGAGAGCATGTGTAGAGCCCTGGATGTTAATAGATAATTGGGGAAGATGGCAGGATGGGAGAACAGGCGAACATGTGGTCTCGGGCTCCAGCGCTCCACTCCACAGACCTTTATGCTGGAATAACAGCAGATGCTCACTTTGTTTAACCCCTTGGTTCCTAGAAGGGGCCAAAATCACGTTGCTTTGCACATCTTGCTTGTCCCTTGTTTTGCCTACGGGCTTAGACAACCTACTTTCAGGATCGGGCTGCTAAATATACAGTGCACACGTACACAGCTGCTGTCTCCAGCCACATGCACATATATATACGAGAATGTATTATATGGGTACGTTTTCTGCAGTTTATAGAAATGCATCTTCTGAATAAAAACACAAATGTATGTGCTGTAAATATGAAAGCAGGAAATTCCTGCGGGGAGAAGTCTGTGCCCATACATAGAATTTAGGAGAATCTTTCACATTTGCAAGTATGAAATATAAATATGTGAAGGCCAGATCCTAGTTTGTCCCTGTGTCTAGGTATTAGATAGGGATAAATAGAACATTTAGTGAATTAATGCTGCCGTTCACTCGGAGTGATAAAGCTCTGTAGATTTGGTGCTTATGAACCCTGAACCAGTTGAAGATACACGCTCAGAATTGGGGCGCGTGCACACAACAGCTTTTTAGAAGCAGGCCATAACACTGAATTTTTACAGAGTAAGATCCTTCAGTAAAACACTAGCATCTTTTTTCCTGAAGCGTCTTTTTTATGTTTTTTTCATAATTTCTTTAGAGCTTTTTTCAATACTTTTTGCTGTTGATGGTTTTTTTTGTGTTTTCTTACTGTTTAGGAGTAGTGATGAGTGAACGTGTTTGGATAACGTGTTATCTGAGTATCTTGGACATGCTCGGATAATATGTTTTAGTCCCTGCGGCTGCTTGTTTTCGCCTGTCTAACAACCGCAGGGTCTGAAGCCGATTACTCGATACCGCCCAAGATACTTGGATAGCACGCGAGCACGTTTGCACATCACTATTTAGGAGGTGTCTTTTTTACTGCCGATTTCTGGTCATCTCCATTGATTAATGAAAAAACTGTTAGAAGTTTTTGTAGTAAAAACAATGCCAAATTGCAAAAAAAAAGACGCTCGGTCATCTTCTTCTTGGTATCTTTTTAGCCTTCCATTAACTTGAATTGTAAAGTGCGGATTTAGAAACATGAAGCTATTAAAAGACTCTCAAGATTGAAGATATGAAGAGCAAGTCTTTTTTACATAGAAATGTATATGTTCATTATATGTTCATTGTTTTGAGCAAATTTAGACTCACCTGAAAAAATTGTTGCGTGCACATTCCTTTGGGTGGACAGTACTTGTAACCGTAAAAAAGCAAAAGTCACCCAGTTTGGCTATCATTATAGCGCCCAAAGGTGTTGACCTCCTGAGTTTCCCGGGCTGTTTAATGGCAACTGGTAAATGTATTGCTGCATAAATCTAAAATTGAATTAAAAAATTGGACTCCGCATTTCAACACCCCACGATTGGTAGGTGTGTGAGTGGTGGTGTTATCAGTATTCTGCACATGTCCTCTCCTTTTATCATGGGGGCTTGTTGCATCCTGCAGTGCATTAGCACTGATATAACATCGGACATCACACCGATGTGTAAATGTAACTTTAGGGTGTATTCATTGTAGAATTCAAATATTTTACAAAAAGGTATTTTGCCATCATTTATAGATAGCAGCTCACTGCCATTATTTGCATTTGCCTATTGGGCTATATACACTGGGGGATGTCCGCTTTTTTCAACTATCCTTATGCACTCTAATCTTTCTGTATGAAATTGTTTGCACTATGTATTTAATACTTTTGTAGATGAAATAAACGTTATTACTTTTTTACCTATTTACTCCTGTGTTCTCCTTTTCCTAAAATATTTTACAAAAGCCTAGTTGACATTCATTACTTTTCGAGGAAAGGCAATATGGACATCAATATCGGAAAGAGGGTCTCTCCGGGTAGAGTAGTACTGGTGTGCTCTACCAAGGAATAGCAGATCCTGTCGTTAGATGATTGTTTAACTATTTGAAATTGAGGGTTAAGAATGAATTGATTAACAAAGGTAGAATGTGATGGCCATAGCTACCCACATTACCAATGAACAGCTTGGATTTTTGGAGAATAGCTCCCATAGTGAAGATCCACTCACTTTATCTCTTTATATTTTGTCTTTTATTTCTATGACACAATAAGAGTCTAAGAGCATGCTCAACAGCCTGTCACTTCTGAGTGGCAGCAGCCGGCTGAGAAGTCAGACTTGACATTAAACTTCTAATAACCTATAGCCTTTGCCAGCACTGATATGTTGTAAAATCCAGCTGGAATGAGTGCTTGTGAACAGTGTGAAATACACTTTTGAAGGTGTTGTAACACAGAGGTCATGTTTTGTTCTCTGGGCAATATTTTTCATTATAGCCATGTTAGATTTTTAGATTTTGATTACTAGTCATTACTTTTATGTTATTAACCATTTATGCAACCCATTTCCAATTGGGAATTATCTAGTTGAGATTGTATGTGAAACTGCAAGCTCCAGTATACTGTTCACACCTTTTGGCTATCATGACTTCTAGTTAGGCCGCTGGTTAAGTGAGTTTTCAAGAAACTTAGGTGAAAGACTATTATGCATGAAAATCTTGAATATCAAAAGATTCCTTCACTAGTTATATCACAGTACTCTTGTTACATATTCCCCTGCCCTGCTAGACACTAGTCCAAGTTTTCAGGATGAACATTGGAGCAATTTATAATACGCAGATGTGAGCGAACCATAGGGCTACGTGTAGTGTTGAGCGAGCGGATAAGGTGTTATCTGAGTATCTTGCAGTGCTCTGCTAATATGCTCGAGTCCCTGCGGAGGCACGTTATGCGGCGGTAGACAGACGCAACACATACAAGGATTGCCGAGCAAGCAGGCAATCTTTCGAGCATATTAGCAGAGCACTACAAGATACTCGCTCAACACTAGCTACGTTCCCACAATGAGAATTTGGTGAGGATGTTGATGCAGATTTTTGCAGCATTTCTACACCTTTAGGTTACTTGTGTTTTTTAATTGCATTTATGACTGCTGTTTTTAGATGTATTTTTATTGCGTTTTTGATGCTGTTTTAGTCTTTTTTAGTGTGTCATGTTTTAAATCATGCTGCTTTCTTTTTGATACTTCCTGGTATTTCACAAAAATGTATCCATACAGTCATGTGCTAATTACAGGCATTTTTAGTGCATTTTCCCAGCCACTTTGCTGGAACTGTTAGATGCTGCGTTTTATTACTCAGTGAAAATACTCAGCATCAAAAACTCATTGTGCGAACTTAACCGAAAAGAAAGCAAAGCAACTGTACAATGTGGACCCCAACAAAGTTCACCCCAGACCTCAGCATCTGATACCTGTTTGGGTGCCGCTGGGGACATACAGGATAGCTTCTGTGTTTGATGGTTTTGACTTAGGCTTTTAATTGCTTAGTAATACTCAAATAGATGTTGACATACTGTGATTCCTACAAATCAAGTCTAATGCATATCCTAAAAGTAATAAAGATAAAATTAAGTGCTTGCTATCATTTAGAGGCCATAGCATTATGAATTACTGCCCATCATACTGATAACAGTATAACTGCTGCAGACTACAGATCAGTCTCTACCAGTTAATTTAGCTGAAACAGCGGAGCAGAGGGAAATTTAACCCCTTTCTGACACACGCCATATATTTACGTCGCTGTGGAAGCTGCGTTCCCACAAACTGCCGTATATATTCAGCTTGATGATCACGCTGGCTCACGCTGAGCGCCGCTGTGATCAAATGCACGTGTCAGCATCATATGAGCATTCACTGAAAATATATCAAATTATCCCTCAATTCAAGCATTCACTGACAAAAGGATAAAACCACACTTTATTAAAGGGAACCTGTCACCCCCAAAATCGAAGGTGAGCTAAGCCCACCAGCATCAGGGGCATATCTACAGCATTCTGTAATGCTGTAGATAAGCCCCCGATGTATCCTGATAGATGAGAAAAAGAGGTTGATTATACTTACCCAGGGGTGGTCTGGTTCTGGTCCGATGGGCTTCGCGGTCTGGTCTGGGGCCTACCATCTTCTTACGATGACATCCTCCTCTTGTCTTCACGCTCTGGCGCAGGCGTACTTTGTCTGCCCTGTTGAGGGCAGAGCAAAGTACTGCAGTGCGCAGGCGCCGGGCCTCTCTGACCTTTCCCGGCACCTGCGCACTGCAGTACTTTGCTCTGCTCTCAACAGGGCAGACAATGTATGCCTGCGCCGGAGCCACAGCATGAATACAAGAAGAGGACGTCATCGTAAGAAGATGGGAGGCCCCGGACCAGACCGTGACGCCCATCGGAACCGGACCGAGACAGCCCCTGGGTGAGTATAATCTAACCTCTTTTTCTCATCTTTCAGGATACATCGGGGGCTTATCTACAGCATTACAGAATGCTGTAGATAAGCTCCTGATGCTGATGGGCTTAGCTCACCTTCGATTTTGGAGGTTCCCTTTAACTCAAATTCTAAAACTATACCTACCGTTCACCCCTTGAGGGTTAGTCAGGAGGTGACTGGTAGAGAAAACATATACCCTTCATCTTAATATATAGGGTGAAGTGACATGTACACACTCAGTCTTCTTGCCTATCATCTCAACGTGTTTCTTGTCCTCACCAAAGGTGACTCATCAGGAAACTTCATATTCTCCTATATTTAAACGAGATTAAACAAAAACCCCTAAAACAATGTAGCATGTTATCCTAAACAATCAGAAATATATCCCTATGTAGGCACAAGCCAGACTTCAGACAGAATGCTTGATGAGCTTATAAGCCACTCCAAGGTTGGTCAGTCCAGAATAAGGCTAGTTTCACATTTGCGGATGGAGGGCTGCGTACGTCCTCCATGAAGCTCCGCCCACCGCCGCACTTCCTTCGGTCAGCTCCGCTTACGTCGGCATGCGGCGTGCGTACCCTATCTTTACCATTAGGTACGCAGGCCATGCCGTTGTATGTGGATGCCTCCACATGCGTCGTTTTGATGGTGCGGCGACTTCACAAAATTGCAACTCATTGCGTTCGGCGCGGGTCGCCGCACTGTCAAAACGACGCATGAACAGAGGTCAGACAGAGTCCAAAGTAACTTTGCTGCCTTATAGTGAATTGATCCCTCAGGGGTTTCATCTGAATCACATCACTTGGAGATTTAGATGGAAACCCCAATGTAAGTGCTCGGCGTAAAGCATCGGATAAATGTGATCCCAAATGATATGTAAAATGTTTCCAACAAAACTTCAGATCCACAAAAAAAGCATGTCCCCACTCAGATTTGTCATCTTTTAGTGGAAATATAGGAGTCTTCTACGTTACTGCTAGTACAAAGGCTCTGGAAAAGCGCTATAGCTCCTCGCACCCCAAATGAAATTCAGCAAATTCTGTTCTCCCAAATCCAAATACCCCTTCCCTTCTGAGCCTCAAAGTGTGCCTAAACCACGTTTAGTGTTCACATGTTTGGAATTTCTGTAGTTTCTGCAAAAGCATGAGCTGAGCACCACAACGTACTAGGCACCACAACGTACTGGTGGCTACAATGAAATGGTCACTACAATGCGAGTTTGCAATTTTCACTCGGCAACATCCACTGCTGCTTGTTTCTGGAAAATACTGATGGAGTCAAAACCGTCACTACGGCTGTAGATAATTTCCCAAAAGTGTATAATGTCCAAAATGTAGTCACTTGAGGTGCGATTCTGCTCTTCTTGCACTTAGGCGCTCTGTATACGGAGACGGCAAACTATTCTCGGAAAATCTGCGGTCCCGGAGGCAAATAGTGCTCTGTCGTCTTACCGCGTGTACTGTACATTTTTACCCATTTCACAGTGTGAAAATGTAAAATCTGAGGATGAAACAAACTTTTGGTCGTAAAAATGTGATTATTTTTTCTCCACTGCTCAATGATATAAAATCCTGTGACACACCTGTGGTGTCAATGTGATCACTGCTCCTGTAAATGAATTATTTGAGAGGTGTAGTTTGTAAAATGGAGGTCACTTAAGGGGGTTCGGGTCCTGCTCCTCTGGAACCTCAGGGACTCAACCAATGTGACATGGCACCCTCAATCTAGTCCAGCGAAATCTCCAATACGGCGCTTTTTCCCTACTGAGCTTTGCACTGTGCCTCAAAAGTAGTTTTCAACCTCATATGGGGTATCTGTGTACCCAGGAGAAATTGCACTACAAATTTCAGGGTCTATTTTCTCCTTCTAACATTGTGAAAATGGAAAAAAAATGGGGCTAAAGCAACATTTTTGTGGGCAAAATATTTTTTTTTTCATTTTCACAGATAATAATAATTATATTTCTATATATAGCGCCAACATATTCCACAGCACTTTACATTTTAGAGGGGACTTGTACATACAATAAAAGACATTACAGCATAACAATGAACACATAGAGCAAAACAGATGCCAAGAGGAGTGAGGGCCCTGCTCGCAAGCTTACAATCTTTGAAGAAAAAGGGGAGACACGAGAGGTAGATGGTAACAATTGCTTTCGTTGTTCGGACCAGCCAAAGTGTAAGAATCGGGTGTTCATGTAATGCTGCATGAACCGGTTAACAGCCTATGTATGTAACAGTACAGACACAGAGGGCTATAAATGCATAAAGCATGTGAAAACATGATGGAAGGAACCTAGTTATGGTAAATATTTTGAATGGGCAACCCAGGGATAGTTAGGTTAATGCGTTGAGGCGGTAGGCCAGTTTCAACAAATGCGTTTTTAGGACACGCTTAAAACTGTGGGGATTAATCGTATTAACCTAGGTAGTGCATTCCAAAGAATTGGCGCAACATGTGAAAAGTCTTGAAGACGGGAGTTGGAGGTTCTGATTATAATGTTAACCTCAGGTCATTAGCAGAATGGAGGGTAAGGGTAGGGTGGTAGGCTGAAACGAGGGAGGAGATGTAGGGTGGAGCTGATCCGTGAAGTGCTTTTTGGGTGAGGGTAATAAGTTTGTACTGGATTCTGGAGTGGATGGGTAACCAGTGTAATGGGTAACCAGTGTAATGACAGTGTAGTGACTGGTAGAGCATCGGTATAACGATTGGTGAGGAATATGATCCTGCCTGCAGCATTCAAGACATATTGGAGAGGGGAGAGTTTGGTAAGAGGGAGACCGATTAGTAGAGAGTTACAATAGTCCAGATGAGAATGAATAAGAGAAACAGTAAGAGTTTTTGCAAAGTCGAAAGTAAGAAAAGGTCTAATTCTAGAAATGTTTTTGAGGTGTAGATAACAAGAGCGAGCCAGTTTTCGGATGTGGCGGTGAATGAAAGCTTAGAATCAAGTATGAACCAAATACGCGAGCATGTTGCTGGGGAGTAACGGTGGAACTGCACATGGAAATGGCAATGTCGGGCATAGGTAGGTTAGTAGAGGGAGGAAACACAAGGAGTTCAGTTTTTGACAGGTTCAGTTTCAGCCAAAGGGAGGACATGATGTTAGAGACAGCGGTAAGACAATCACTGGTGTTTTCTAAAAACACATAGAGATAGTAATGGAAACCAAATATGCTGATTGTTTGAGCTATAGGGACAGTATACAAAGGGAAGAGGAGGGGGCATAGAAGATCCAAGAAAATTAGCACGGAGTAGTGGCCATTAGATTTAGCTGTTAGTAGATCACTAGAGACTTTAGTAAGGGCAGTTTCAGTAGAGTATAAAGAGCGGAAACCGGATTGTAGAGGGTCGAGAAGAGAGTTATCTGAGAGATAGCGGATAAGATGGGAGTGGACCAGGCGTTCCAGTAGTTTAGAGATGAAGGGAAGATTAGAGACAGGTCTAAAGTTAGCGGCACAGTTTTGGTCAAGGGATGGCTTTTTAAGTAATGGATGTATGATGGCATGTTTAAATGAGGAGGGAAAGATACCGGAAGAGAGAGAGAGGTTGAATATTTTTGTTAGGTGAGTGGTGACAGCAGGGGAAAGGGACTGGAGGAGATGTGACGGAATGGGGTCACTGGTGCAAGTGGTAGGACGAGGAGATGCAAGGAGCCTGATTACTTCTTCTGTTACTGGTTCAAAATCAGAGAGTGAGCTAGATGAAGTGGGGGGGAGGGAGGACAATGCATGGTATGAGGGGATTGGGAGAAAATTTCCTGTTGGATATGGTAATTTTTTTCTTTTAAATAATTGGCCAGATCGTCAGCACGGAGATCCGTGGTTGGGGCCTGCACTCTTGCGTTGAGTAGGGAATGAAAAAAGAGACGTTTTGGGTTATTAGATAGTGAGGTGGTGAGGGTGTTGAAATAGGTTTGTTTGGAGAGATGAAGGGCAGTGTTGTATGTTTTAACCCCTTCACCCCAAAGGGTGGTTTGCACGTTAATGACCAGGCCAATTTTTACAATTCTGACCACTGTCCCTTTATGAGGTTATAACTCTGGAACGCTTCAACGGATCTTGGCGATTCTGACATTGTTTTCTCGTGACATATTGTACTTCATGATAGTGGTAAAATTTCATCGATATAACTTGCGTTTATTTGTTAAAAAAACTGATATTTGGTGAAAATTTTGAAAATTTCGCAATTTTCCAACTTTGAATTTTTATGCCCTTAAATCACAGACATATGTCACACAAAATACTTAATAAGTAACATTTCCCACATGTCTACTTTACATCAGCACAATTTTGGAACCAAATTTTTTTTTTGTTATTGAGTTATGAGGGTTAAAAATTGACCAGCAATTTCTCATTTTTACAACACCATTTTTTTTTCAGGGACCACATCTCATTTAAAGTCATTTTGAGGGGTCTATATGACAGAAAATACCCAAGTGTGACACTATTCTAAAAACTGCACCCCTCAAGGTGCTCAAAACCACATTCAAGAAATGTATTAACCCTTCAGGTGTTTCACAGGAATTTTTGGAATGTTTGAAAAAAAGTTAAATGTTCATTTTTATTTACACAAAATGTATTTCAGCTCCAATTTGTTTTATTTTACCAAGGCTAACAGGAGAAAATGGACCACAAAAGTTGTTGTACAATTTGTCCTGAGTACGCTGATACCCCATATGTGGGGGTAAACCACTGTTTGGGCGCATGGCAGAGCTCGGAAGGAAAGGAGCGCCATTTGACTTTTCAATGCAAAATTGACTGGAATTGACATGGGACGCCATGTTGCGTTTGGAGAGCCCCTGATGTGCCTAAACATAGAAACCCCCCACAACTGACACCATTTTGGAAAGTAGACCCCCTAAGGAACTTATCTAGATGTGTGGTGAGCACTTTGACCCAACAAGTGCTTCACAGAAGTTTATAATGCAGAGCCGTGAAAATAAAAAATCATATTTTTTCACAAAAATGATTTTTTCACCCCCAATTTTTTTATTTTTTCAAGGGTAAGAGAAGAAATTAGACCACAAAAGTTGTTGTGCAATTTGTCCTGAGTACAACGATACCCCATATGTGGGTGTAAACCATTGTTTGGGCGCAGGGCAGAGCTCGGAAGGGAAGGAGCGCCATTTGACTTTTCAGTGCAAAATTGACTGGAATTGAGATGGGACGCCATGTTGCATTTGGAGAGCCCCTGATGTGCCTAAACATTGAAACCCCCCACAAGTGACACCATTTTGGAAAGTAGACCCCTTAAGGAACTTATCTAGATGTGTGTTGAGCACTTTGACCCAACAAGTGCTTCACAGAAGTTTATAATGCAGAGCCGTAAAAATAAAAAAATCATATTTTTTCACAAAAATTATCTTTTCGCCCCCATTTTTTTATTTTCCCAAGAGTAAGAAAAGAAAATAGACCACAAAAGTTGTTGTGCAATTTGTCCTGAGTACGACGATACCCCATATGTGGGGGTAAACCACTGTTTGGGCGCATAGCAGAGCTCGGAAGGGAAGGAGCGCTATTTTACTTTTCAATGCAAAATTGACTGGAATTAAGATGGGACGCCATGTTGCGTTTGGAGAGCCCCTGATGTGCCTAAACATTAAAACCCCCCACAAGTGACACCATTTTGGAAAGTAGACCCCCTAAGGAACTTATCTAGATGTGTTTTGAGAGCTTTGAACCCCCAAGTGTTTCACTACAGTTTATAACGCAGAGCCGTGAAAATAAAAATTCCTCTTTTTTTTTCACAGAAATGATTTTTTTAGCCCCCAGCTTTGTATTTTTACAAGGGTAACATAATAAATTGGACCCCAAAAGTTGTTGTCCAATTTGTCCTGAGTACGCTGATACCCCATATGTGGGGGGAAGCACTGTTTGGGTGCATGACAGAGCTCGGAAGGGAAGGAGCGCCATTTGGAATGCAGACTTAAATGGATTGGTCTGCAGGCGTCACGTTGCATTTGCAGAGCCCCTGATGTACCCAAACAGTAGAAACCCCCCACAAGTGACCCCAAATTGGAAACTAGACCTCCCAAGGAACTTATCTAGATGTGTTGTGAGAACTTTGAACCCCCAAGTGTTTCACTACAGTTTATAACGCAGAGCCGTGAAAATAAAAAATCATTTTTCCCACAAAACTTATTTTTTAGCCCCCAGTTTTGTATTTTCCCAAGGGTAACAGGAGAAATTGGACCCCAAAAGATGTTGTCCAATTTGTCCTGAGTACGCCGATACCCCATATGTTGGGGTAAACCCCTGTTTGGGTACACGGGAGAGCTCTGAAGGGAAGGAGCACTGTTTTACTTTTTCAACGCAGAATTGTCTGGAATTGAGATCGGATGCCATGTCCCGTTTGGAGAGCCCCTGATGTGCCTAAACAGTGGAAACCCCCCAATTATAACTGAAACCCTAATCCAAACACACCCTTTACCCTAATCCCAACAGTAACCCTAACCACACACCTAACCCTGACACACCCCTAACCCTAATTCCAACCCTATTCCCAACCGTAAATGTAATCCAAACCCTAACCCTAACTTTAGCCCCATCCCTAACTGTAGCCTTAACCCTAGCCCTAACCCTAGCCCTAACCCTAGCAATAACCCTAACCCTAACCCTAGCAATAACCCTAGCAATAACCCTAGCCCTAACCCTAGCAATAACCCTAGCAATTTCCCTAACCCTAGCCCTAACCCTAGCAATAACCCTAACCCTAGCAATAACCCTAGCCCTAACCCTAACCCTAGCCGTAACCCTAGCCCTAACCCTAGACCTAACCCTAACCCTAATGGAAAAATGGAAATAAATACATTTTTTTTATTTTATTATTTTTCCCTAACTAAGGGGGTGATGAAGGGGGGTTTGATCTACTTTTATAGCGGGTTATTTAGCGGATTTTTATGATTGGCAGCCGTCACACACTGAAAGACGCTTTTTATTGCAAAAAATATTTTTTGCGTTACCACATTTTGAAAGCTATAATTTTTCCATATTTGAGTCCACAGAGTCATGTGAGGTCTTGTTTTTTGCGGGACGAGTTGACGTTTTTATTGGTAACATTTTCGGGCACATGACATTTTTTGATCGCTTTTTATTCCGATTTTTGTGAGGCAGAATGATCAAAAACCAGCTATTCATGAATTTCTTTTGGGGGGGGCGTTTATACTGTTCCGCATTTGGTAAAATTGATAAAGCAGTTTTATTCTTCGTGTCAGTACGATTACAGCGATACCTCACTTATATCATTTTTTTATGTTTTGGCGCTTTTATACGATAAAAGCTATTTTATAGAAAAAATAATTATTTTGGTATCGCTTTATTCTCAGGACTATAACTTTTTTATTTTTTTGCTGATGATGCTGTATGGCGGCTCGTTTTTTGCGGGACAAGATGATGTTTTCAGAGGTACCATGGTTATTTATATCTGTCTTTTTGATCGCGTGTTATTCCACTTTTTGTTCGGCGGTATTGTAATAAAGCGTTGTTTTTTGCCTCGTTTTTTTTTTTCTCACGGTGTTTACTGAAGGGGTTAACTAGTAGGACAGTTTTATAGGTTGGGTCGTTACGGACGTCGCTATACTAAATATGTGTACTTTTATTGTTTTTTGTTTTTTTTTATTTAGATAAAGAAATGTATTTATGGGAATAATATTTTTTTTTCTTTATTTAGGAATTTATTTTTTATTTAGGGCATGTTAGGGCATGTTAGGTTAGGCTATGGGTTGAACTAGATGGACTTAAAGTCTTCCTTCAACCTCAATAACTATGCTTGTATACTATGCTTGTATTTATTTTTTCACATGTGGAATTTTTTTTTTTTTTTACTTTGTCCCAGGTTGGGACATTACAGATCGGTGATCTGACAGTGTGCACAGCACTCTGTCAGATCTTCGATCTGCTGTGCAGGGCTGCAGGCTTACCAGCGCCTGCTCTGAGCAGGCACTTGGTAAGCCACCTCCCTCCCTGCAGGACCCGGATGCCGCGGCCATCTTGGATCCGGGACCTGCGGCGAGGAGGGAGGTAGGAGACCCTTGGAGCAACGCGATCACATCGCGTTGCTGCGGGGGTCTCAGGGAAGCCCGCAGGGAGCCCCCTCCCTGCGCGATGCTTCCCTATACCGCCGGTACACCGCGATCATGTTTGATCGCGGTGTGCCGGGGGTTAATGTGCCGGGGGCGGTCCGTGACCGCTCCTGGCACATAGTGCTGGATGTCAGCTGCGATATGCAGCTGACACCCGGCCGCGATCGGCCGCGCTCCCCCCGTGAGCGCGGCCGATCGCGTATGACGTACTATCCCGTCGGTGGTCATACAGGCCCACCCCACCTCGACGGGATAGTACGTCAGATGTCAGAAAGGGGTTAAGCATAAACTTATAATGGATGAAATCTTTGGGTAGATTGGATTTTCTCCACAGACGTTTGGCGCACCTGGGGCACCACTGTTGGAAACATGTTTGCAGTGTGTGCCACGGTTGTCGCCATCAGATCTACATTGCCAAATTCTGTGAAGCAACTGTGGGTTCAAGGTGCTCACCACACATCTAGATAAATTCCTTGAGAGGTCTAGTTTCTAAAATGGGCTCACTTGTGTTTTTTTTCACTGTATAGGTACATCAGGGGCTCTCCAAAAGTGACATGACAGCCGCAGAACATTCCATCAAAATCTACGTTAAACATAACTCCTTCCTTTCTGAGCCCTGCCTTAGTTTTCCTCCACATATTGGGTATCTGCGTACTGAGCAGAAATTGCACAACAAATTGTATGGTGCATTTTCTCCTTTTACCCTTGTGAAAATAAAAAATGGGGCTAAAAGTTCATGTTTGTGGGAAAAATAAGTTTTCTTTTCACATCTCAACATTATAACTTTAAGTGAATTACCTTGGGGTTCAAGGCGCTTACCAAACATCTAGATAAGTTCCTTCTAAACCCACCTTAACAAGGCAGATACTGTTGCTGTTTTGTTAGTAAATGAGACAGGTGAGATCTGCAGCAAAACGGAAGGGAAAGGCTTTCTTTAGTCGTAATATTTGACTTCCTCTATATTTAGTGTGTGATTGTCCAGTCATGCATTGTTTCATATGGACATTGTTCATATTATTTTGATATGACAATCTGCCCTCTTACTTGAGTTAGAAAACAAACATATCCGTGTGAAGTGTCACTTGATACGCTACTGATGAATCTGACAAACGGATCTTACGCCTGATCACTTTAGAGACCATATGTGTACTTGTTCGAATCCCTTTTCCTTGACATACATATGTCTAAGGCCGGTTTCACATTAGCGTTTGCAGCAGCTGTGGAGGGCTGCGGACTTCCTCCGTGAAGCCCCGCCCTCGGCCACTAGCTCTGCCTATTTCTGCATGCAGCCGGCATGCGGCCTGTGTACCTATCTTTAACATTAGGTACGCAGGTCGTGCCGCAGTATGCGGATGCTTCCGCATGCGTCGTTTTGACGATGCAGCGACCAGCGTAAGACGCAGCTTGTAGCAATTTTTTTTTCCGCATCGTCAAAACGATGCATGCGGAAGCATCCGCATACTGCGGCACGACCTGCGTACCTAATGTTAAAGATAGGTACACAGGCCGCATGCAGAAATAGGCGGAGCTAGTGGCGGAGGTGCGGCCGAGGGCGGGGCTTCACGGAGGAAGTCCGCAGCTGCTACAAACGCTAGTGTGAAAGTAGTCTAACACAGTTTTTATTTAGGGGACGGCAAGGCATATTTTTTGTTTTTTCATTTCTTGATATGTTCAGTTAATTGTTTTACAATTCTTGATGTTCTTTTATTTTTAACATAAGTGGAATGATTTTATATTCAATGTGTGTGTTTTATAATTTAATGAACTCTGACATTATCTTGGGCTTGTTTGGAGGCTTTTTTTTCTCTCTCAAAGTAATGCCTCGTATAAATAGGATCATTTACCACAAGGATGTACTAGGTTTTTGTCCTGATGAAGAAGTCATGCATTGACCTTGAAACTCGTTGAGTTTTAAACCTTTAAAATAAAGTTTTCAAGGATATAATTTGTTTGTCAGATTTATCAGCAGCGCGTCCAGCGATATTTCACCCGGATATGTTTGTTTTCTAGTCCTATGGACTTGTGTCCTGCAGCAGCTGATACATACAATTTTTACATGTTGCTTAGGTGCAACATTACCAGGTGAGTAGATCCATTTCTGTTTTGTTTGCCTGTTTTACAGTTAAAACCCTATTTTGCGCTCCTTTATTTCCCAGTTTTCCACAGTTCTCTTACTGTAGTGAATCCATTTGTCGATTGTGGTCTTCCTGTGAAATACTCAGAGGGTTGTATACACAAGCACTCCTTGTGCATCATGTGTAATACCAAGGGTATTAGTCAGCAGAACATACCCAGGGAAATTAATGCAGTAATGAAAACTCCAGATGAATCAACCACGCCACAATGTGCCTTTGGGGAGACTAATGAGGTTCAGTTTAATGTGTTGTTTTCATTATTCCATTTGAAATGTTTAAATATTCATTTCTTAAAATATTAATGGCTGGTGCCTCAGAAAGCACTAAAGTGAATACACACTCAAGTACTTTCTAGTGTGAGAAAACGTATTTCCTGATCCAATTTTATAGGTTATTTTTTAATTGACTGGATAAAATGTTCATTGTAGATATTGCTGTAGCTTTTAGTGCAGGACAGATTGGAGAAGGTAGATAGATAGTCATTATCTATATCTATATATCTGCATCTATCTATCTCTGTATCTATCTATTAGCTATCTATCTACATCTATCTATCTCTGTATTTATCAATTTATCTATTATCTATCATCTATCTATTATCTATCTAATCTACCTATTACCTACCTATCTATCTATCTACAGTCATGGCCAAAAGTTTTGAGAATGACACCAAAATTATATTTTCACATGATCTGCTGCCCTCTGGTTTTTATTAGTGTTTGTCTGATGTTTATATCACATACAGAAATATAATTGCAATCATATTATGAGTACCAATAGGTTATATTGACAGTTAGAATGAGTTAATGCAGCAAGTCAATATTTGCAGTGTTGACCTTTCTTCTTCAAGACCTCTGCAATTCTCCCTGGCATGCTCTCAATCAACTTCTGGACCAAATCCTGACTGATAGCAGTCCATTCTTGCATAATCAATGCTTGCATTTTGCCAGAATTTGTTGGTTTTTGTTTGTCCACCCGTCTCTTGATGATTGACCACAAGTTCTCAATGGGATTAAGATCTGGGGAGTTTCCAGGCCATGGACCCAAAATCTCTATGTTTTGTTCCATGAGCCATTTAGTTATCACCTTTGCTTTATGGCAAGGTGCTCCATCATGCTGGAAAAGGCATTGTTGGGCGCCAAAATGCTCTTGGACGGTTGGGAGAAGTTGCTCTTGGAGGACATTCTGGTACCATTCTTTATTCATGGCTGTGTTTTTAGGCAAGACTGTGAGTGAGCCGATTCCCTTGGCTGAGAAGCAACCCCACACATGAATGGTTTCAGGATGCTTTACAGTTGGCATGAGACAAGACTGGTGGTAGCGCTCACCTCTTCTTCTCCGAATAAGCTGTTTTCCAGATGTCCCTAACAATCGAAAAGGGGATTCATCAGAGAAAATGACTTTGCCCCAGTCCTCAGCAGTCCACTCCCTGTACCTTTTGCAGAATATCAGTCGGTCCCTGATGTTTTTTCAGGAGAGAAGTGGCTTCTTTGCTGCCCTCCTTGAAACCAGGCCTTGCTCAAAGTGTCTCCGCCTCACAGTGCGTGCAGAAGCACTCACACCAGCCTGCTGCCATTCCTGAGCAAGCTCGGCACTGCTGGGAGTCCGATCCCGCAGCTGAAACAGTTTTAAGATACGGTCCTGGCGCTTGCTGGTCTTTCTTGGGCGCCCTGGAGCCTTTTTGACAACAATGGAAGCTCTCTCCTTGAAGTTCTTGATGATGCGATAGATTGTTGACTGAGGTGCAATCTTTGTAGCTGCGATACTCTTCCCTGTTAGGCCATTTTTGTGCAGTGCAATGATGGCTGCACGTGTTTCTTTAGAGATAACCATGGTTAACTGAAGAGAAACAATGATACCAAGCACCAGCCTCCTTTTAAAGTGTCCAGTGATGTCATTCTTACTTAATCATGACTGATTGATCGCCAGCCCTGTCCTCATCAACACCCACACCTGTGTTAATGGATCAATCACTAAAATGATGTTAGCTGCTCCTTTTAAGGCAGGACTGCAATGATGTTGAAATGTGTTTTGGGGGTTAAAGTTCATTTTCTGGGCAAATTTTGACTTTGCAAGTACAGTAATTGCTGTTAAGCTGATCACTCTGACATTCAGGAGTATATGCAAATTGCCATTAGAAAAAATGAAGCAGTAGACTTTGGAAAAATTTATATTTCTCATTCTCAAAATTTTTGTCCATGACTGTATTATCCATCTATCTATCTATCTATCTATCTATCTATCTATCTATCTATCTATCTATCTATCTATCTACCTACCTATCTATTATCTATCATTTATCTATTATCTATCTATTTATTGTGGTGCAGTAAAGGTGTAGTGCTGGACGGAAGATATATTTCTCCCAGCAGGATAAGATTTGGCCTGGTTTTTCCCTAAGGTTGATGACCTGCAATAATGTCACGATCACGTGATCAGCCCATGTAATAGGTACCTGTGGGTGTGGTTATAGTCTAGGTAATGGAGTTTTTTGGGTTATGTCATTAGGAGAGGAGTCCTCAAACACCAAATAAACAAAGTGGAGGCAATTCAGAACTGGCCCCGTCCCCTCACAGCAATGCAGGTAAAAGCCTTGTTGGGCTTTGTGGGATTTTACAGGGGATTTATTCCCAACTTTGCAACGTTGTCCGCCCCTTTAACAGACTGCTTGAATGGGAGGAAGTCTGTGATGGTCCACTGGAATGATCAGATAGAAGAGGCCCTTGTAAAGTTAAAATCAGTACTGTGCGGTACATCGGTTCTGATCACACCCGATTTCAAAAGAGAGTTCATCATGCAGACCGATGCCTCTGAAATAGGTACCATGTTGTCTGAAGAGATTAACGGGGAAGAGCATTCCGTTAGTTTCCTGAGACGGAAGCTTACCCCAGCTGAAACCAGGTACAGTATTGTGGAGAGAGAGTGCCTGGCCATTTAGATGGCACTTGAGTCTCTTCGCTATTATTTGCTGGGGAGAACATTTCGCTTGGTGACAGATCATTCCCCTCTTTCATGGAGTCAAGCTAAGGAGAGGAATGTGCAAATCACCAGTTGGTTTCTGTCCCTGAAAAATTTAATATATTCAGTAGAACATTGGGCAGGCAGGCTACAGGGGAATGCAGATGCCCTGTCCAGAGTCCACTGTATGTCATGTGTACCCCATAGGGTTGAACAAAAGGGGGAGGTATGTGGTGCAGTAAAAGGTGTTGTGCTGGACGGAAGATATATTTCTCCCAGCAGGATAAGATTTGGCCTGGTTTTTCCCTAGGGTTGAGGACCTGCAGTGATGTCACGATCATGTGATCAGCCCATGTGATAAGTACCTCACCTGTGGGTGTGGTTATAGTCTATCTAATGGAGTTTTTTTTGTTTGGCACATGTTCTGCGTGAGGAGCTAGGCTGGAGTGAGCCTAATTTTTTTTTTTTTTGTCGGCTTACATATGCTGCAAAGGTTAGCAACAAGACTCATAGCAACCCTGGGAATGGCACCTGGCGGACGCCGCTGACCTGGCAGCCGCTTAGTTACGCCCGTCCTGTTCAAGGGTGAGTCTGAGACCAGTGGTTCTCCAAGCTGGAGTATGTTTGTGTTTTTTTTTTCTCTTTCTGCCACTGACTGTTCAAATTGTTAATAAACCACTGAAGTTTGGACTGAAAGCCTGTGTGTTGTCTCTTCACTGTGGCCCTGCCACTGCCTACCATAGCAAATCCCTGCACTATCTATTATCTATCTATCATCTATCTGTTTTTATTGACCTATTTATATCTCACAACTATCCCATCTATCTACTGTTTTTGTCTAAGCATTCCAGTCTACTACTTTCTTTGCCTCCTTCCTATTTATCTATATCTGTGTTCTTCCTTTCTTTTTCTTCCATTATGTGTATATATATATATATATATATATATATATATATATATATATATATATATATATATATATATATACAGTACAGACCAAAAATTTGGACACACCTTCTCATTTAAAGATTTTTCAGTATTTTCATGACTATGAAAATTGTACATTCACACTGAAGGCATCAAAACTATGAATTAACACGTGTGGAATTAGATACTTAACAGAAAAGTGTGAAACAACTGAAATTATGTCTTATATTCTAGGTTCTTCAAAGTAGCCACCTTTTGTTTTGATGACTGCTTTGCACACTCTTGGCATTCTCTTGATGAGCTTCAAGAGGTGGTCACTGAGAATGGTTTTCAATTCACAGGTGTGCCCTGTCAGGTTTAATAAGTGGGATTTCATGCCTTATAAATGGGGTTGGGACCATCAGCTGTGTTGTGCAGAAGTTTGGTGGATACACAGCTGATAGTCCTACTGAATAGACTATTTGAATTTGTATTATGGCAAGAAAAAAGCAGCTAAGTAAAGAAAAATGAGTGGCCATCATTACTTTAAGAAATGAAGGTCAGTCAGTCCGAAAAATTGGGAAAACTGTGAAAGTGTCCCCAACTGCAGTGGCAAAAACGATCAAGCGCTACAAAGAAACTGGCTCACATGAGGACCGCCCCAGGAAAGGAAGACCAAGAGTCACCTCTGCTTCTGGGAATAAGTTTATCCGAGTCACCAGCCTCAGAAATCGCAGGTTAACAGCAGCTCAGATTAGAGACCAGGTCAATGATACACAGAGTTCTAGCAGCAGACACATCTCTACATCAACTGTTAAGAGGAGACTTTGTGTTAGGGGTCGAGTTCCTGCCTCTGCACAGGGGGAATCTCGGGCCATCTCCGCTGCGGTCTCCCATTCTTCTCCTGCCGCAGTGGAGCCTGCTCAGCCTAGACGTCGGTCCCAGTGTCTCGCTCAGTCTGACTCTGTACAAAGAGTTACTGCTGCGTTTCCTGCTTTTGCCATTGAAGTCAGTGCTGGGCAGCGGCGAGCAGACGCTTCTGGGACTAAGTCCTGCTTTTCTCATTCTGAGCATGCCCAGAGTAAGATCTCTCAGTGGAGATCGAGGGTCACATGATCAGACACTGCAGCTAAGGCCATTGGTCCTTCAGGAAGGTCCTGTAGGTGCTCACGCTCTGTGGCAGTCTCTCATTGGTCCTTCTAGGAAGCTCCTGTACGTGCTGCAACTATTTAAGGCTCGCATGGCCGCATGGTATTCTCCTTTGTTATGTGCTTTGCGCCAGTGTGGTCACGTGAGAGTGTGTTCAGGGACCCGGCTGAAATAAGCCCCTAGAATGCTGGCACCTCCGGCGAGGAGTTTGTGTTTGTGTGTATTCAGGGACCTGGCTGAAATAAGCCCCTAGAATGCTGGCACCTCCGGCGAGGAGTTTTGTGTGCATGCGTGACCACTGACTGCTCTCTGTTTGGGCAGTTAGCCTGTGCCTCTGTGAAGTCTAACAGGGCACAGTGCTTTGCTTTCACGGCTACTCGGTGAGTTAACTGAGTTAGTCCATACCGCCATATAATGCCGCCGTTTGCTAGCAGCAGGTACTCCTGCACGGTGGACCCCGGGCTGCGAACGCACCAATATGAATAAAAACATCTCTATTTACTCAATGCGTTCCGCTAGCCCTAACACTTTGTGCAGCAGGCCTTCATGGTAAAATAGCTGCTAGGAAACCACTGCTAAGGACAGGCAACAAACAGAAGAGACTTGTTTGGGCTAAAGAACACAAGGAATGGACATTAGACCAGTGGAAATCTGTGCTTTGTTCTTATGAGTCCAAATTTGAGATACTTGGTTCGCACCTCTTTGTGCAACGCAAGAAAAGGTGAATGGATGGACTCTACATGCCTGATTCCCACCATAAAGCATGGAGGAGGAGGTGTGTTGGTGCTTTGCTGTTGACACTGTTGGGGATTTATTAAAAATTGAAGGCATACTGAACCAGCATGGCTACCACAGCATCTTGCAGCGGCATGCTATTCCATCCGGTTTGCGTTTAGTTGGACCATCATTTATTTTTCAACAGGACAGTGACCCCAAACACACCCCCAGGCTGTGTAAGGGCTATTTGACCAAGAAGGAGAGTGATGGGGTGCTATGCCAGATGACCTGGCCTCCACAGTCACCAGACCTGAACCCAATCGAGATGGTTTGGGGTGAGCTGGACCGCAGAGTGAAGGCAAAAGGACTAACAAGTGCTAAGCATCTCTGGGAACTCCTTCAAGATTGTTGGAAGACCATTCCTGGTGACTACCTCTTGAAGCTCATCAAGAGAATGCCAAGAGTGTGCAAAGCAGTCATCAAAGCAAAAGATGGCTACTTTTAAGAACCTAGAATATAAGACATAATTTCAGTTGTTTCACCCTTTTTTTTAGGTATATAATTCCACATGTGTTAATTCATAGTTTTGATGCCTTCAGTGTGAATATACAATTTTCATAGTTATGAAAATACAGAAAAATCTTTAAATGAGGTGTGTCCAAACTTTTGGTCTGTACTGTATATATATATATATATATATATTAACTTTATGTCCTTTAATAATTTATTTCAGATAGAGTAATTTTCTCTTTTTATCACTGTATACTACCATCTGCTTTACCAGAAACCATCTAAGGGAGCAGCATTTTTCCTGTGGGAAAATTAACACCTTGCTGCTCCAGAAATGATTTATTTTAGGACAGTGGTTTTAACAACTGAATAGGCCTCAGCATTGTTGTATAGTATATGTAGTTACCAACAATTGTATTATCAGTGAGCCTTTAGTTATTAGTTATACTTTTATATGTTTTCTTACATACTGCCTTCTTGAAAATTTGTGTTTAATAATTGTATTTCAATATAGGATTTTTCCTACGTTTGTTCTTCTATATATATATTTTTTTCCTTTTTATGATTTTAATGTGTAACAAAATAGTGTATACACATGTGTCTGCTGATAATAAAACACATATTGTACAGTAGACAGACCTGCATAAATTATTATTTCTTTAAGAGCATGAGGAATAAAATTGTGGTTCCTTGCCCCAACACAGTATGCAGACAGAGTCATCTGTTCAGACATATGGATTGTTTGGCTACTGGACTGTATTCACTGCATTAATGCCCAATGTCCAGGAGTGGACACAACTGTTCAGTAAACTGATGAGTAGAGACCATGTCTGGAAGCTGGATAATGAAGATGGCATTTTGGAATAAGGGTGTTTGTTTTTTTCTTGCAAACAAATATATCCTTCTCAATATTTTTTTTTTAAATGTATTTTAATATAAAGCATACTGGTATATAAAATCTGAAAGAATGCTCATGCATAATAATTATATGTTAAAAACTCTGAAAAGATACAAATTATTATTATTTTTTTAATTATTTAATTATTTATTTATTTTCGCATTACAGACTATTACATTTCAGGTATAGAACATATCTTTTTAAATTCCTATTTACATAGTGTTCGTTGTGAAAGCTTTTAAGGTGTGATTTAGAGGTTTTCCTAAAGTGGTATGTAGAAGGCAGTCGCAGTTACATCAGGAGCATTACAGCAGGGCAGGTACTGTATTTACCAAGTTATTGCATTAAATGAAAATAAAAATAGATTAGCCCTGTAACTTCTGGCGGCCGTAGACCAGTGATGGGGAAATGAAGCTCTTAGCCACGAGAAATAACACTTAGGATTAATATTTCATTTCCTTGACAAATCGTACGTTACAGCTGAAAGCTTCCTAAGAGTTGTTAGTGCCACAATTGACCTACAAGTTTAATAGCTCACTTGGAGAAGCAAGTGCAAGTTCAGCATAGAAGAGTCCCTCTAGGAAGTCCTCCGAGATTAGGATCAGCAAAGCAAATGGTAGAGCAGGGTTCCTGGGATGGGGCCTTCTGGAAGGCTGGGAGCTTGTGTGGGTCTTCAGCCAGAATTCTGATGAAAACAGTGGGGAAAGCGAGACTGCCCCCGTGTTCTGGCTGATCCTGGGCATCAGCCAATATTACACAACAGCTCTTCTGAATTATGCACTCCAAAGAGAACAATGGTCCTCATCTCTGTGCTGTACACAAACCTTTTCATCATTGCTCTTCACTTGGTCAAATGCCTGCCACATTTCCTAGATATCTATCAGTTTCTTTCTTTTTTTTCTGTAACACTTTGATGATTTTTTTTTTTTACACAGTATTAACACTGACCATTTTTATCACTGTGTTTCCCCTCCGGAAAGAGGTTGATGGGGGAAATAACACACCAAACTGCTTTAATTGCGCATTATAAAATGTAAACAATTCAGTATTATTTCTGCAATGTTCTACTTTATTAGTGTTTATTACACTCTTTTCCTTGGTCCTGGCAAGGTTGACTAGTGATTTTCCCCCTCCGATATTTAGCATTATTATACCTTGCCTTTATGACTGTCTCTAAATATTTTTTTTTTGCTATTAATGTCCATACGTTTATTGTGTGAATTGCATACTTGTTTGCATATGAATAAATATTATTTTGCTAATAAGCTTTTCCTGTGATTTTCTGCAGGACGCCAAAATGTTAGGATTTAAATGTTATTTGCAAAATAACAAGTTATCTTCTGCCCATAGGATAGGAAATAAATTGATCACTGTGGCTTGACTGTTGGGACCCCCAGCGTTCTGGAGATTGGTACTCTGGGATGGGGCGTTGCAGCCCTGTCTTCATGTACATGCACGACCTCTGCTCCATTCATTGGCAGTGGCATTTTTCGGAGAACATGAGTACAGTACTGGTCCCATAGACAATAGAGGGAAGGCCAAGCATATGCATCTCTGCTCCAATCAAGATGGACGTACCAGAGTCCTGATCTTGTGATCTCTGGGAGTCCCATTGATCGTAACTTCAATATCTATCCTCTATGGATAGTCAGTAACTCACATTTGGAATAACTCTTTAACCTTATGTACTGTATATGCAGGGGTCTTCTGGCTTTATATTAGATCAAGAAGCCTGACTACTATAAAGATATTATGAAAATAATCCACACGGGGTACTATATTTTAGTATATTTCAGTGAATGTATTGTTTCCGCTTGTGGCTACATTTAATTTGACTCCCTGTAAAATTCATTATAAAGTTCTATAAATGTGATCCGGGTGCTGGATCCTTGTGCCCGGGTAGTGTCGTGCTCCATTCATTAACCATGTGCTGCTGCAGAAAGCCGAGTACAGCGCTCAACTACCGTCAGCCGTTCCATAGACAATCATGTACGGGTTTTGTGCAGGTCAGGGCTAACACTTAGTGGAAGGGTCACAGTAACAGGAGTCCACTATTTTGTTATTTATAACTAGTTCTCACTGCATGGTTATCTGAAATGTACTCGCTAAATCCCTTTGTGCTCTTTCTACCCTATAAGGTGGAACAAGGTACAGAATGATGGCCCGCCATCATAAAGCTCTGCACCGCCAGGATTATCTATGCACTGTTCTTATTGTAGGGGATCTATCTATGGATTGTAACGCACTAGAGGAGTTGTAGGGCAGCATGGCCGTGACAGACGGAAACAGTCCATTTAGCACTCCGGAGGCTGTGTCTCCTTTACTGAAGCTTTTCTTGGCTCTTTATGGGTCTGTAATGAGGCGGCCGCCCTCAGCTGAGCTGCCTAAGCCTCAGTACTACCTGTTCTGGAGTGGGAATGATCACTCATCACTCCAATAAAACCGGCCCGGACCTACCATGAAGGCTCCTCACCTTAGCTGCTGCTCCACCAGTACTACCTGGCTTTTAGTATCTCCCAGCTTACCTTTCTGAGAGAGATGCACGCCCCATCCAGTATCCTCCCTGTTGATCGCCTACCGGTATTTATAGTCTGGTCTTTAATTTACTTTTTTCATTGTACTCGCAAGACAGATGATAAAAATCAAAGTATAGTCAATGATAAGCAAATCCACCACGAGATTTTCTCTTGCTTGACTCGAGTTCCAAGCACAGTAAATGAATGAAGCAGCAGAGTCTGTGTTGAACAGCGATACTGTAGACATGAAAGAAATTAATTTGGTGGTAAGAAAAGCACTTTAAATTACAAATCATAACTTGGTGGGTATAGACATAGCTTTAATTGTATATAGGTTTATATGTACAACATCTGGAGATAGATCTGGGTTCAGAAGCTCCAACGTACAATCCAGCAGCTGCTGCAGCCATAGTGTAGTATTACATTGCGACTATGTCTAAGTGAGGGTTGCAGTGTTCTGGGCCTACTGCTCTGATTAATAGAAACCTGTCCTAAGCAGCAGATTAACCTCTATGATGTCCATATTTCCCTACTAGGGCTTATCTGATTAGCCTCTTTAATGCAGTATTGATTTCTTTAAAAATAAAAGTCCAGTTTTTTCTTAGGCTGTTTGGCATAGCAACAGCTTTTGTAAAGGACATCCTTTCCTTATTTGAAAAGGTCTACTACAACCATTTTGGCCTTACACGAGGCATAAAAATCTCTATTCCAACCCAGATTTCAGAGGTGATGGGTGTAATATGTTCCAAGCATAAATTTGTATTCTGTATTTTATGAAGTAATGCCAAGTGTAACAACTGTACCAACAATAATAGCTTCATATGCCCTATAGACATGGTTGTCAGTTTGCCAAAGAGATCATCTAGTGGACTCCAAAGATTGCCATTATAGGTACATTATTTGGTAAGTGCAAAAAAATCTTCCCAGTTACATTTTTGGGGAATTTTTCTTTACATTCTTAGATTTTAAAGAAATCCAGCATTCCTCTTGCCAGGAGAAGGTAGCAGCAGCACCCCCGTTCCCTCACGAAGGTCTAGTATTTTACCCCAAAATAATGGTGTAGGTGATTTCCAGACTCTAAGGCATCGATTCAACAAAATAGACGAGAAATTTTTCTTACAACACTTTATAAATTTTGCTGCTTTTGCCGTTGCTACACCTATTTTATTCTGCTATGTCAACAGGCATATAGCTGAGGCAGGTGTGGTAGATCAGGGCGTGACGATGCACGCTCATCATTCATCACTAACGGTGGTGTACCTTATTCCACCAATCTTACTCAAGTGGCTAACTCGAGCATGGTGGCGCACACAACTTTGAAGACATGCCTGATTCATTAAGAGGCGTATGACTCTTAATGAATCAAGCGCCTCTGACTCCAACACACCCCTTCATCAAGACTGGTGTCAACAGTGCCATTCTTGATAAATTAGGGCCTAAATGTGGTTTGGTCCAAACAGGTGCAGTGTTATTGCTTTCATAAAACTCCAATGAATTCAAAACCAAAAACTGCCTTTTCTGGGCACAAAGGTGTCTTATATGCACTATATAGACACTTATATGTCAATGCGGGATCACCGGAACAGATTATAGTCCTGTCTCCTGGAGCAGACTTCATACACAGAAGAGGCTCGATCCCACCAGTCTCAGGATCCCCTTCAGCCTAAGCTCCAGCAGCTCCCAGTGCCAAACAGAAGTGTTCCTCTCTATGCATAGTTCACACTGAGCTGGCAGCAGCTTCCACACACAGCTCCTACACACAGACTGCTCAGTTTTCCTAGCTGATCCGTGCAGAGAGAGACTAGACCAGCTACAGCTCACATTTTTGGTTGGTCACTTACCGGCTTCAACACACTCCACTGTGCTCAACATCCAGCAGACTGACACCCTAGATAACCGATTTCCTGTTCTTAGTCAAAGCTAGCCAGGTGTGTCTAACTAAGACCTGCAGTGCTAGCATTTAACCCAGACCCACATGACTTTGCCACGATATCTATTTGTCACGTTGTGAGTTTATATTGATACTGTGGCAACAAGTCTGTGGTATTTTCATATATTCGAGTTCTCCAAACTTCTTGGTTGGTGGGCAGTGTGAAGGCCTACAAAGAAACTGAAAAACGTCTCAATTGTAACTAATTACATTTTTTTTTTTGGAGGGGGGGTTGTTGGGAGGGGTACAAAAGAGTAACATGTTAGCAAGCACAATGGGGCACCAGATTTCTAAATATGCAGATATCTGTAGACAGACATGAGGTGGTGATTGTGAATGATTTACCATATATATTTTATGTAATTTACTCCGCATGACTTGATAAACATAATTGGGATGATGTCCTCACCAGCAGAGGGAGCAGTGATCGTGTCTGTCGTGTCTCTGTCACTTTCCCACCTGCATGAACTCTTTTTCCCATCCAGTCTCCCATCTGGCCCCCGGATTGCCAGCTTGCATTTGATGACAAGCTATAATTTTGCACTCAATATAGGATTAGTCTAAGCTGATTTTAAACTTTAGTATCTTTTAACCTGCCACTTTATTGTAGACATCAGCTGGATGCTCAGTTTGATATTTGGGTACTAGCAATTATTTGTGCTGGAGGCAAACTTGCTTCCAAAATCATTAAACTGAAACAACTAATTTATTTGGGGAACTTTTTGCTTCTGTAATGGCTTCTTTCAGCTAATTTATACCCATTCTCACTCTGTTGTATATCATGTACTTCTGTTTTATGTGCCTTACTATTGTTTGCAGTATTATTGCTATTAGTGTAGCTTATATACAGTACAGACCAAAAGTTTGGACACACCTCATTTAAAGATTTTTCTGTATTTTCATGACTATGAAAACTGTACATTCACACTGAAGGCATCAAAACTATGAATTAACACATGTGGAATTGTTTACTTAACAAAAAAGTGTGAAACAACTGAAATTATGTCTTATATTCTAGGTTCTTCAAAGTAGCCACCTTTTGCTTTGATGACTGCTTTGCACACTCTTGGCATTCTCTTGATGAGCTTCAAGAGGTAGTCACCGGGAATGGTTTTCACTTCCCAGGTGTGCCCTGTCAGGTTTAATAAGTGGGATTTATTGCCTTATAAATGGTGTTGGGACCATTAATTGTGTTGTGCAGAAGTCTGGTGGATACACAGCTGATTGTCCTACTGAATAGACTGCTAGAATTTGTATTATGGCAAGAAAAAAGCAGCTAAGTAAAAAAAAATGAGTGGCCATCATTACTTTAAGAAATGAAGGTCAGTCAGTCCGAAAAATTGGCCAAACTTTGAAAATGTCCCCAAGTGTAGTGGCAAAAACCATCAATTGCTACAAAGAAACTGACTCATATGAGGACCGCCCCAGGAAAAGAAGACCAAGAGTCACCTCTGCTTCTGAGGATAAGTTTATGTGAGTCACCAGCCTCAGAAATTGCAGCTAAACAGCAGCTCAGATTAGAGACCAGGTCAATGTCATACAGAGTTCTAGAAGCAGACACATCTCTTGAGACTTTGTGCAGCAGGCCTTCATGGTAAAATAGCTGCTAGGAAACCACTGCTAAGGACAGGCAACAAGCAGAAGAGACTTGTTTGGGCTAAAGAACACAAGGAATGGTCATTAGACCAGTGGAAATATGTGCTTTGGTCTGATGAGTCCAAATTTCAGATCTTTGGTTCCAACCACCGTGTCTTTGTGCGATGCAGAAAAGATGAACGCATGGACTCTACATGCCTGGTTCCCACCGTGAAGCATGGAGGAGGAGGTGTGATGGTGTGGGGATGCTTTGCTGGTGACAGTCTTGGGGATTTGTTCAAAATTGAAGGCATACTGAACCAGCATGGCTTACCACAGCATCTTGCAGCAGCATGCTATTCCATCCGATTTGCATTTAATTGGACCATCATTTATTTTTCAACAGGACAATGACCCCAAACACACCTCCAGGCTGTGTAAGGGCTATTTGACCAAGAAGGAGATGACCTGGCCTCCACAGTCATCAGACTTAACCCAATCGAGATGGTTTGGGGTGAGCTGGACCGCAGAGTGAAGTAAAAAGGGCCAACAAGTGCTAAGCATCTTTGGGAACTCCTTCAAGATTGTTGGAAGACCATTCCCCGTGACTACCTCTTGAAGCTCATCAAGAGAATGCCAAAAGTGTGCAAAATAGTCATCAAAGCAAAAGGTGGCTACTTTGAAGAACCTAGAATATAAGACAGAATTTCAGTTGTTTCACATTTTTTTGTTAAGTATATAATTCCACATTTGTTAATTCATAGTTTTGATGCCTTCAGTATGAATGTACAATTTTCATAGTCATGAGAATACAGAAAAATCTTTAAATGAGAAGGTGTGTCCAAACTTTTGGTCTGTTCAGCCTGTGGTGTAGAAGTGTGGGGTCCATATTTCCCAAATAATCCATGATTGTTAGATATTCCTGTATTATTTTATTATGTTAGAGCTTAGAAGCAGGAGAGGACAGAGGAGAAAGCTTTGTTAGGGCCCAACCTGAGATTGAACAGGGGTAGACAGTGACTGCAGAGCAGATGACAGGCCGGCAGCTCCAGCCTCCACAGACCGTATTCACACCAAATCTGAACACCCAGGAAACTCCTCAAATGGAGGGAGAAAAATATTCTTAACATCCAGTTCATGTATTGTACAAACCAGGACTACGAAGGGGAGATATTGTGAAAACCTCGGTTACAGGAAGCAGAACCCATCACAGGGACTCAGCAATACCGGACTGTCATCACATGTAGTGGAAATAAAGACAGTGACGTCCATGACGTGGTAGAAGGCGGCACAAGAATGGCAATGGATGACACAACTGGCTATGTGACCTGTGAATATGATCAGCGCTGACGGCTACTGGACTCTCCAAAGATTGTGAAAATGAAGACGTAGAAGTGACTTTTCTGCACCTACTGGTCCAGCGCCGTCCTTTGTGTATCCAAGAAAATCAGACATTGTAAAAGTGAACAAAAAACAGATATAACTCAGGTGGAGCCGAGCGCCATGACAGCCGCACATACTCTGACACAGAAGGAAACGGCCATTGCTAGTTAGCCCTTATGGGCAAGATGACATTTCATCCTCCAGAAGGGACACATTGATGATAACAGGCCAGTGTAAAAACCTACTATTAATTGTTTGATTAGTTCATATTTTATAGTACGAGGATTTAACTACTGTACTATTCTTCTTAAACACTTCAGAAATGACATGTTTAGTGATATAGTAGAAAAAAAATTGTTCCATGTATAAATAGGTGGTAAAAATATTGGTTCTTTTAATCTTGTTTTTAACCCCTTCCCGACCCATGACGCCTATGCGGCGTCATGGAATGATCGCATCCCTGCAGATCGGGTGAAAGGGTTAATTCCTATTTTACCCGATCTGCAGGGAGAGGGGGAGTTGTACTTCAGCCTAGGGGGGGTGGCTTTGCCCCCACGTGGCTACGATCGCTCTGATTGGCTGTTGAAAGTGCAATTGAGGAAAGAACAATTATTTTTTATTTTCACGGCTCTGCGTTATAAACTTCTGTGAAGCACTTGGGGGTTGAAAGTGCTCACCACACATCTAGATAAGTTCCTTCGGGGGTCTAGTTTCCAAAATGGGGTCACTTGTGGGGTGTTTCTACTGTTTAGGCACATCAGGGGCTCTGCAAATGCAATGTGACGCCCGCAGACCATTCCATCAAAGTCTGCATTTCAAATGTCACTACTTCCCTTCCGAGCCCTGACGTGTGCCCAAACAGTGGTTTACCCCCACATATGGGGTATCAGCGTACTAACAACAAACTGGGCAACAAATATTGGGGTCCAAATTCTCCTGTTACCCTTGTGAAAATAAAAAATTGCTTGCTAAAACATCTTTTTTGAGGAAAGAAAAATGATTTTTTATTTTCACGGCTCTGCGTTGTAAACTTCTGTGAAGCACTTGGGGGTTCAACGTGCTCACCACACATCTAGATAAGTTCCTTGGGGGGTCTAGTTTCCAAAATGGGGTCACTTGTGGGGGGTTTCTACTGTTTAGGCATATCAGGGGCTCTGCAAACGTAACATGATGCCCGCAGACCATTCCATCAAAGTCTGCATTCCAAAACGTCACTACTTCCCTTCCGAGCCCCGGCATGTACCCAAACAGTGGTTTACCCCCACATATGGGGTATCAGCGTACTCAGGAGAAACTGGACAACAACTTTTGGGGTCCAATTTCTCCTGTTACTCTTGCAAAAATAAAAAATTCTGGGCTAAAAAAATATTTTTGAGGAAAGGAAACACATTTATTATTTTCACGGCTCTGCGTTATAAACTTCTGTGAAGCACTTGGGGGTTCAAAGTGCTCACCACACATCTAGATAAGTTCCCTTGGGGGTCTAGTTTCCAAAATGGTGTCACTTGTGGGGAGTTCCTACTGTTTAGGCACATCAGGGGCTCTGCAAACGCAACCTGATGCCCGCAGAGCATTCCATCAAAGTCTGCATTTCAAAACGTCACTACTTCCCTTCCGAATCCCGACGTGTGCCAAAACAGTGGTTTACCCCCACATATGGGGTATCATCGTACTCAGGAGAAACTTGGGAAAATAAAAAATTGTGGGCTAAAAAATCATTTTTGAGAAAAGAAAAATTATTTTTTATTTTCATGGCTCTGCGTTATAAACTTCTGTGAAGCACTTGGGGGTTCAAAGTGCTCACCACACATCTAGATTAGTTCCTTGGGAGGTCTAGTTTCCAAAATGGGGTCACTTGTGCGGGAGCTCCAATGTTTAGGCACACAGGGGCTCTCCAAACGCGACATGGTGTCCGCTAATGATTGGAGCTAATTTTCCATTCAAAAAGCCAAATGGCGTGCCTTCCCTTCCGAGCCCTGCCGTGCGCCCAAACAGTGGTTTACCCCCACATATGGGGTATCATCGTACTCAGGACAAACTGGACAACAACATTTGGGATCCAATTTCTCCTATTACCCTTGGGAAAATAAAAAATTCTGGGCTAAAAATCATTTTTGAGGAAAGAAAAATTATTTTTTTATTTTCACGGCTCTGCGTTATAAACTTCTGTGAAGCACCTGGGGGTTATAAGTGCTCACTATGCATCTAGATAAGTTCCTTGGGGGGTCTAGTTTCCAAAATGGGGTCACTTGTAGGGGAGCTCCAATGTTTAGGCACACAGGGGCTCTCCAAACGCGACATGGTGTCCGCTAACGGTTGGAGCTAATTCTCCATTCAAAAAGTCAAATGGCACGCCTCCCCTTCCGAGCCTTGCCGTGCACCCAAACAGTTGTTTACCCCCACATATGAGGTATCGGCATACTCAGGAGAAATTGCCCAACAAATTTTAGGATCCATTTTATCCTGTTGCCCATGTGAAAATGAAAGAATTGAGGCTAAAAGAAATTTTGTGTGAAAAAAAAGTACTTTTTCATTTTTGCGGATCAATTTGTGAAGCACCTGGGGGTTTAAAGTGCTCACTATGCCTCTCGATGAGTTCCTTGGGGGGTCTAGTTTCCAAAATGGGGTCACTTGTGGAGGAGCTCCAATGTTTAGGCACACAGGGGCTTTCCAAACGCGACATGGTGTCCGCTAACGATGGAGATAATTTTTCATTCAAAAAGTCAAATGGCGCTCCTTCCCTTCCGAGCCTTACCATGTGCCCAAACAGTGGTTTACCCCCACATGTGAGGTATTGGTGTACTCAGGAGAAATTGCCCAACAAAATTTAGGATCCATTTTATCCTGTTGCCCATGTGAAAATGAAAAAATTGAGGCTAAAATAATTTTTTTGTGAAAAAAAAGTACTTTTTCATTTTTACGGATCAATTTGTGAAGCACCTGGGGGTTTAAAGTGCTCACTATGCTTCTAGATAAGTTCCTTGGGGGGTCTAGTTTCCAAAATGGGGTCACTTGTGGGGGAGCTCCAATGTTTAGGCACACGGGGGCTCTCCAAACGCGACATGGTGTCCGCTAAAGATTGGAGCCAATTTTTCATTGAAAAAGTCAAATGGCGCTCCTTCCCTTCCGAGCCCTGCCGTGCGCCCAAACAGTGGTTTACCCCCACATATGAGGTATCAGCGTACTCAGGACAAATTGGACAACAACGTCCGTGGTCCAGTTTCTCCTTTTACCCTTGGGAAAATAAAAAAAAATTCGCTAAAATATCATTTTTGTGACTAAAAAGTTAAATGTTCATCTTTTACTTCCATGTTGCTTCTGCTGCTGTGAAACACCTGAAGGGTTAATAAACTTCTTGAATGTGGTTTTGAGCACCTTGAGGGGTGCAGTTTTTAGAATGGTGTCACTTTTGGGTATTTTCAGCCATATAGAACCCTCAAACTGACTTCAAATGTGAGGTGGTCCCTAAAAAAAATGGTTTTGTAAATTTTGTTGTAAAAATGAGAAATCACTGGTCAAATTTTAACCCTTATAACTTCCTAGCAAAAAAAAATTTGTTTCCAAAATTGTGCTGATGTAAAGTAGACATGTGGGAAATGTTATTTATTAACTATTTTGTGTCACATAACTCTCTGGTTTAACAGAATAAAAATTCAAAATGTGAAAATTGCGAAATTTTCAAAATTTTTGCCAAATTTCCGTTTTTTTCACAAATAAACTCAGAAATTATCGACCTAAATTTACCACTAACATGAAGCCCAATATGTCACGAAAAAACAATCTCAGAATCGCTAGGATCCGTTGAAGCGTTCCTGAGTTATTACCTCATAAAGGGACACTGGTCAGAATTGCAAAAAACGGCAAGGTCATGAAGGGGTTAACATATAATTAGGATCAGACTGTATTTAGAAAACCACACTTGAGGATATGATCACGTTTTTTCTTTTGGCTTGTTCAATGAATTCAGGTTGAAAATGCTGAGCAAGTTGTGTTATGATGATTAAGATGTATTTATTCTGGCACTTCAGTATTTGTTTTTTGTGTTTCTTTATTGCTACTTATTTATGTTGAATGCAATAAGTTGTAATTTGAAAAGAAAAAGGGAAGAAACTCACACAAACATAAAATCAGATGATTCAAGGCTTAAAAAAAAATACAAATTTGATAGGTCCCAAGTTGAATCCCTGTACAAATATAAACAAGGACACAAGTAACACACATGCATGTTTTCACAATTTTAAAACATACGTTTTTTTCAGAATTGCGCATCAAAATGTTTAATTTGATTTCACCAAAACAAAATATAAAGAAACATAGTCTTGTGACATATCAAATGAAAGCCGGTACCGTTCTGAGAAAAATGATGCCTCTCCCACCTCTATATCTTAATTCTAGCCCGAGATATGATAAAAAATGTAAAGCCATACCAGGCCAAAATCTGCGCTTTTTTAAAACTTTAAAAATCTGTAAAAAATTAACTGATGAAGAAAAAAATTCTAAACTTTTAATTTGTAATTAACTAAAGTTGTACTTCATAAAACAAAAAAAATAAAAAAAATCTAAAGACGTCAGGTAAAAAAAATATTCATATTTGGATCACTTGATATGGAATGACCCTATTGTCAAATACAGTTAAGAGAAAGCAGAAGAAACCGTTGCAGGGGAAATGTAAATGCTCACAGAGGAAACACTGGGAGGCGCTAATGTGCACGTGAAGGAACCTTAATTCACCAGACTAGGAATATGAATTGGCACATGGACTGTTATTATTTTATTAACTGAAGAGCAAAGCATTTCTTTCTCGGCTTGAGGTCTTCTTCATGACTTTTAAAAACATCCTTCTCTTGGAGCTCCACAGTTACCCCCCTGTTTTGCGCACTCTCTCATTGTTGCTCCACTGGAAGGTGTTCAGCTACCGGGATTTGGCAGCAGCAGCATAGCAAAACCCCTTTGTAGAATCCTGACGTAATTTTTGGTGTTGTGCCGCCAGCACAACTACCTGAGGTGGTAAGTAAACTGTACTTCTAAGAGATGTTTATTTTTTTTCTTCTGCAAATACGGTCATGAAAACAGTCAATCATTGTGATGTTGATGAAGCTGAACCCACTGGATGGGCATGATTGACTACTTGGTCTTCACTGAAGCATGTGATGGTGATACTGATGAGCGAGTATACTCGGTCCTCGGGTTTCTCCGCGAATGCTCGGGTGGTCTCCAAGTATTTGTGACTGCTCGGAGATTTAGTTTTCGTCACCTCAGCTGCATGATTTGTGACTGCTAGACAGCCTGAATACTTATGGGGGTTGCCTGTTTGTTAGGGAATTCCCACATGTATTAAGCCTGTCTATCAGTTGTAAATCCTGCAGCTAAGACGACGAAAACTAAATCTCCGAGCACTCACAAATACTTGGAGACCACCCGAGCGTGCTCTGGGGAAACCCGAGGACCGAGTTTACTCGCTCATCACTACTCAGTAACCTACACTCAGTATCAGGCCGGCGCCGTTATACTAATTGATATGATACCTGGTGATGAAATCTGTCTTGTGATTGTTGTTTAACCCCTTCACCGCCGGAGCCCACCTTAAAGCAGGGGATCTGCCAGCTGACGTACTATTCCGTCAGCTGGCAGAAAGGGGTTAATCTTAATTTCAGTTTCAGTTAATGATAAGCCTGTGGTCCAGGGCAGCCTGTGGGGGTCTTCATGTGGTGCTCTGATTAGGTATTCATAATGCAGACTGCTGACAGGTCACTGATCCCTCACTGGCCGCCCCCTAGTCTACACAATGAATACCTGATAAAAAAGACAAAGACCCTTCTGCAGGCAGGCTCCAGCCGTGGCGCCTGCGCTGCAGCATAATCGCATGTTTAGTGTCCTAGTAGTAACTGTTCTTGATGTTATTGAGCAAGTACAAAAAATAAATAAATTTGAAATGGCGCCCGCCGTGCCTGCGTAGTAGCAGCTAGCGGTGTGTATAGACTGAGATCCCATAGCTACTATTGCACAGGTGGCGTCATCTTGCTGGAGAAGAAAAAAAAAGTCCTCCTCGAAGATGGCGCCGCCTGCGCAGTAGCAGCTTTCGGCGATCACAAGAAATGCAGTTGCCTGTACTATTATTTTACAGCAAACAACAGAAAACAAATACTATCTTATAATACTGTAACACTTTTTTTAGGCAGGTTCAGACTCATTAGCTAATGTATGCACGCCCACTCAACATGCCTGACATTGATGGCACTAATAACATCTGGGTGGCAGATCACGTTGAGAGAAAGGAATGTTATAAAAGTGAAACCAAGGAACTAGCTGATCATTGGCATATCTCCATGTCTAATTAAGTGGAGTTTGTTTTTTAAACATTTTTTTTGTCTTTTTTAACCCCTATCTGACTTTAGACTTAATAATCTGTCCATGTGACTTGGGTCTATCTGACCAGGGATGGATTATTAAGTCTACGCGATCTCCTGCGCACACAGGTGGTGTGCGGGTGATGAACACCAGGTGTCAGCTGATTCTGACAGCTGACACCCAGCACTAAGTGCCAGGAGCAGTCACAGACCACTCCCGATACTTTAAGCCCTGTAATACTGAGATTGAACACGAGGCAGCCCCTCTGCCTTTGGTTCGGAGACCCCGCAGCGTGACGTGGGGTCCCGATAGTTGCCATGGTGACCGGATGTCATCATGACGACATCCCATTCACCAGAGCTAGGAAACAGGTTGATCATGCGCAGTGCATGATCACCAAATTTCTCTGTCACTGCAAGTCTGTCAGTTTCTACAGTAAGGGGATGCTGCTGCATCACCATGCTAAAGAAAACACACGAAAAAACAGGCAAAGGTGCTTACCTGTCTAGGCCTTAAATGAAATGCACTGTCATGGTGCAGCGGGCCTAAGTAAAGATGGTGACTACACAGGTGCGGTAATACCCATGAGACAGCCAGCCTGCAGTTAGGGATTGGCTGTTTGGCACACCAGTGCAAACAGATAATCTGCAGCAGTGTTCACACAGAGAATGCAAAGCATCTGAATCGTAGCCTAGTAATAATGCCCTATGACTAGTGTTGAGCATTCCGATACCGCAAGTATCGGGTATCGGCCGATACTTGCGGTATCGGAATTCCGATACCGAGTTCCGATACTTTTGTGATATCGGGAATCGGTATTGGAACCATATTCATGTGTAAAATAAAGAATTAAAATAAAAAATATGGATATACTCACCTCTCCGGCGGCCCCTGGATCTTACCGCTGTAACCGGCAGCCTCCGTTCCTAAGAATGAGCGCGTGAAGGGCCTTCGATGACGTCACGGCTTCTGATTGGTCGCGTGAGCGCTCATGTGACCGCTCACACGGCCAATCACAAGCCGCGACCTCATCGCAGGTCCTTCACGCGCTCATTCTTAGGAACGGAGGCTCCCGGTTACGACGGTAAGGTCCAGGGGCCGCCGGAGAGGTGAGTGTATGGATATATATATATGGATATACTCACCTCTCTGGCGGCCCCTGGACCTTACCGCCGTAATCGGGATCCTCCGTTCCTAAGAATGAGCGCGTGAAGGACCTACGATGACGTCGCGGCTTGTGATTGGTCGCGTGAGCGGTCACATGAGCGCTCACGCGACCAATTAGAAGCCGCGACGTCATCGAAGGCCCTTCACGCGCTCATTCTTAGGAACGGAGGCTCCCGGCTACATCGGTAAAGTCCAGGGGCCGCCGGAGAGGTGAGTATATCCATATTTTTTTATTTTAATTCTTTATTTTACACATGAATATGGATCCCAGGGCCTGAAGGAGAGTTTCCTCTCCTTCAGACCCTGGGAACCATTCCGATACTTTGCGTCCCATTGAAATGCATTGGTATCGGTATCGGTGAGATCCGATATTTTGCCGGTATCGGCCGATACCGATACCAATGCATATCGGAAGGTATCGCTCAACACTACCTATGACAGGCTGCCAGTGCTAACTGTAATGCATCCAGATGCTTTGCATTCTCTGTGTGAACACTGCTGCATGCAGATTATCAGTTTGCACCGGTGTGCCAAACGGCCAATCCCTGACTGCAGGCTGGCTGTCTCATTTGGTATTACCGCACCTGTGTGGTTGCCATCTGTACTTGGGCCTGCAGCACCATGATGGTGCATTTGATTCAAGGCCTAGACAGGTAAGCACGTTTGCCTGTTTTTTTTGTGTGTTTTCTAGAAGAGTGGAGGTTTTTTCTTCTTTTTCCTCCTTTTGTAGTTTTTGCATCACCATGCTGTAGAAGCAATCAGCCTGCAAAAAATGATTGTCCCATAGTGGAACAAAGTAAAAAGTTTTAAAAAAAAGTAAAAACATTTCTTTTTAAATAATTGTAAAAATATGTAAAAAATCAAAAATAATAATGAAAAAAATCAAGATATTGTATCCATAAATACATATTTGAATGAAAAAATATGAACAATAAAAGTACACCTATTTTTGGTATCGCCGCATCCGCAAAGACCTGACCTATAAAACTGGCCCACTAGTTAACCCCTTTAGTGAACACCATAAAATAAAAAATAAGGCAGAAAACAATGCTTTGTCATCATACCGCCGAACAAAAAGTGGAATAAACTGCGATCAAAGACGGATATAAATAACATGGTACCTCTGAAAACGTCATCTTGTCCCGCAAAAAATAAGCTGCCATACAGGTTCATCAGCGCAAAAATAAAAGTTATAGCTCTCACAATAAAAGGAAGCAAAAATAATTATTTTGTCTATAAAATATTTTTTTAACTGTGTAAGAGTGACAAAACATATAAAAAGATATATAAATGAGGTATCGCTGTAATCGTACTGACCCAAAGAATAAAACTTCCATATCAATTTTACCACACATGGAACAGCATAAACACCCCACCAAAAAAAAACTTCCTGAATCACTGGTTTTTTTTCATTCTACCTCCCAAAAATTGGAATAGAAAGTGATCAAAAAATGAAATGTGCCTGAAAATGGTACCAATAAAGATGTCAGCTTGTCCCACAAAAAACAAGCCATAACATGACTGTCGGACGAAATATCGAAAAATTATAGCTCTCAAAATGTGGCGATGCAAAAACTATTTTTTGCAATTAAAAGCGTCTTTTAGTGTGTGATAGCAGCTAAACATAAAATCCTGATATAAATCTGGTATCGCTGTAATCGCATTAACCCAAAGAATAAAGTCGCCTAATGACTTATACCACATGAGCAACAGTGTAAAAAATAAATAGAACCAATTTTTCACCTACTGTTAATTTTTTCATTTTTCCTCCCAAAGATCGCAGTAAGGCTTGGCACACATTTATCCTGCGCTCTGCGTTGAGCACTTACACCGGGGTTTCTGTGTAAATCTATGAGATATGTGATTCAGACAGAAGATTCCCTATAATGAGGCAGATGGAGGCACTGTGGACGCAGTCTGTCCTGTGATCCAGAGGTGTTCGTCTTTTTTGCATAAAAGCGCTGTCGACCACAGTTTTGTGCACTTCTGAAAAGAAGGACACAGCAAAACAGAGGCCAGACAGAGTCCAGAGTAACTCTGCTGCCTCTTTATAGTGAATGGATCCCTCAAGGGTTTCATCTGAATTACGTCACTCAGAGATTTAGATGGAAACCCCAAAGTAAGTGTTCAGCATGCAGCGCCATATAAATATGATCCCAAATGTTACGTAAAATGTTCCCAATAAAAGATTCAACTCAATGCACAAAAAAAGCAGCAAGCCTTCACTCAGGTCTGTCATCTACTAACAGAAGTATAGGGGGCTTCCACGTTACTGGTAGCACAAAGGCTCTGGAGAAGAAAAATGGCTTCTCACCCGCCAAAAGAAATTCAGATTTTTTGCTCTAAAATCCAAATGCCCCCCTCCCTTCTGAGCCCCACAGTGTACATAAACCACTTATTGCATCCACGTTTAGCATTTCTGAAGCGATGAGAGCCCGCCTATGTTATGCCCAGCCTCCAGAAGCACAGGCTGGGCATAACGTACTGGTGACTGCAACATACTGGTCATTACAACAGCAGTTTGCAATTTTCACTTGGCAACATTCATTTCTGTTTGTTTCTGGAAAACTTCCATGGAGTCAAAATCGGCACTACACCTGTAGATAAATTCCCCAAGGGGTATTATTTAAACAATGGAGTCTCTTGACGGGGAATTTTGCTCTTCTAGCAATTAGGGGCTCTGTATATGGAGTCCGCAAATACTTCTAGGATGACTTGATCGATGAGTCAAATAGCGCTCCGTTCCTCCCGACGCTCTCCGTATTGCTAAGTAGTACTGTACAGCCACATATGGGGTATTGCTACGTAGAAATTATAGGACAAATTTTAGTGCCATTTTTACCCACTTCTTGTGTGAAAATGTGAAATCTGGGGCCAAAACAAATATTGATGGTAAAAATATATTTTCTTCACTGCTCAATGGTATAAAATTTTGTGACACACCTATGGTGTCAATATGATCACTGCACCCCTAGCTGAATTCATTGCTGATTGTAGTTTGTAAAATGGAGTCACTTATGGGGGATTCTGCTGTTCTGGCACCTTATGGGCTGTCCCAATGGGTCATGGTACCTAGCGATCATAACAGTAAAATCTGGAGCTCCTTGCTTTCTTAGCTTTGCACTGTGCCTGAAAAATATTTATCAATTACATGTAGGGTATTGGCGAACTCAGCAAAAAATGGATCTCAGTTTGTCGTAAAAAAATGTCTTATTAGCCGTTAGAAAAATTAAATACTTGGGGCTAAAACAACATTTGTGTGAGGAAAGTGTGATTTTCTTATTTTCACAGTTCAACGTTATAAACTTCTGTGAAGCACCTGGGGGTTCAAGGTGCTTACCATGCATCTAAATACATTCCTTGAAGGGTCTGTTTTCCAAAATGGGGTCACTTGTTGGGGCTTCAACTGTTTAGGGACATCGGTAGCTCTACAAATGGGACATGATAGCAAGAAGATAAAACACATGCAGCTACTAGAATATAGCATGATCAATAAGGATATTAGAAAGTATATGCATAAAGATATATTCCATAGCTAGAGTGTTGGGACAATAAGGACCCACTGAAAATCAATATGAAAGCCATCACAGAATAAATTCAGTGAAATAAGTCCAAATCAGAATATAAATATATATTGCAAAGGATGAATTTATTAATAATAAAGGTCAACTGACAAACAACACGGCTAAAAAGTGACAGACAATGCCGCATATGTAGATATTCAAGAAATACAAGTGTACAGATTCATTTTTAAAAAAAATAGTTCTAACAGCATGTGCACAAGTATTGACGTCAAATAAAATACCCAGTGATATAATGAGGGGATTCACGCTGTCTCCCGCCCTCCCCAACGCGCATTTCAGAAGTTTCCTTCCTTCCTGAGGGGGCGTGCCAAGATGAGCAACAGTGGTTATTTATAGCTCACCCATCCGGAACCACGTATCGGCCAGCAGATGGATAGCGTTCCCCCCACACACCAGCGCCAACCCCAACCGCCGACGCAGGCTCACATGGGGCCCCATGTGACCAACGCGTCAGACAGTGGGCGGCGCCAGAGGGTAAAGCAGGAAGAAGCTGAGCAGCACACTCCGGTAACCATCTTAATTATGGGCAAAAAGCCAGGACTGTGTAATAGCTGTGCATATGCAAGTATAAACATGCATAACAATACCATATGTGCCTTGAATCGATATAGATATACCCAACTATGGCAAACTGTTTAGTACATCCTAGGCATCATATGTGGAGCCATATATTACATGTACCCAAAATACAAAGGACCTATGTTCAGGGTAATTCATACACAATACATCTGTCATGCCGGACGCTGTTCATACTAGGGCGTTCGACAGACAGCGGTAATTCCGCTTTTGTCCACTATGCGCTCAGTGGCGTCGGCTAGATTTTGTCTAGCTGGTCCGGGGTTAATTTAGCTGGTGCTTGGATTGGAAGCTGGGTCACGCTCACTGCCTTTAAATTGTTCTTCTGAACATTGGGTGTCGCCGATTATAGCTTCTGTCTTGTGCTTGGTTATCTCGGTCTGGAGTGGTGGTCTAGGAAAAGGAGTATCATATCTGGTGGTGTATATTTCCCTTTGTCATATTTTCCTCCTTCCTATATTTGTATTTGTTTTGCCCTGTGCACTTATTGTGTATTCCTGAGTGACTGCGGCGTGGTGTATATTTTCCGTTATCCTTGTCTGTGCTAACTGTGGGTATTGGTTAGTGGTCTCTTCAGTGGGTGGTGGGTGGAGGTTTCAGCCTAGGGTTGAAACAGGAGACAGGGTGAGGATGGAGGCCCAGACATGCACACCATCAGTGTAAACTCTGGGAGAGGGTCAGTCAGGGTTTCCCAGAGTTGAGGGAAATCGCAGGGGCCTGGGTTATTAGCTCTTGCCTACCTAGGCTTCCCGTGACAACATCAAACTCAAATAACATTTATTAATAACAGATTTATAAATATTACACAATTTTACCCAAAAGTAGATGCATATATAAGAATAAATTCCACACAACTTCAATAATATTACACCAAATAGTAAGGTACAGTAATATAGCATGATTATATAACATATGCACAACTCTTATCCACATATATAGGCCACACGGCCGAATAACAAAATAAGAGATGAAACATAATATTCTGTAAATATTGGTGAACTTCTTCCCACAGCACTCATCACAGCCATGTGGTAATCATCAAATATCACTGAAATATAAATATACAAAAATTAAAACACAGAATAAAAGAATTATGCGGAAAAGCCGCACCTATTGATACACATCAGCCGGAGGACTCCGGAAAGTAGGCAAACGACAAACACTCATTAAGTCCAAAGGGCTGAACCGCATTCAAAGACCAAATCCATCTTGTCTCGAGCCTAGCCAGACGTTTAGATAAACCACCACTTCTAATATTAATCTTCAAAGCATCAATACCACGTACCCTTAAGAGGGTACTATCGCACTCATGAAAATTCTTGAAATGCTGTAGTATTGTTTTCAGGGTGGAAGCGACCGTGTGGCTGATTGCCGCCTGAATCCCCAAAACGTGCTTCCTAGTGTGCACCTTAAGTTGGCGTGTTGTTAACCCAACATAAATAAGATCACACGGGCACGTAGCATAATAAATCACGTACCTTGTAGTGCATGTGATACGTTGTCGGATCTTAAAAGACCTTGTGCCATCAAAGTTGACAAAACTGTCGCACTGATCGATATTAGGGCAGGCCTACGCATCAGCCACATGGAACACAACCACCCCTAATTCTAAAGTTATCCATAAATGTGGGTATTTTCTGTTCAGCATAATGGCTGGAGACAAGATGGTCCCTTAAATTTTTAGCACGTCTAAACGACATGAAGGGTTTTGATGGAATAAATTTACTAATAATTGGATCGACCCTAAGGATAGGCCATGCCCTCTGTAGGATGGAGCGAACCCTATTGGACTGAGAGCTGAATGTAGTATCAAACCTCACTGTTAGATCAGCCCTAGATCTACGTTTAGACGATGATAGGCGGTCTTAACCATCCAACGGCTATACCCATGTGATAAAACGCTGTCTAAGCTCCTCTGCCCTGAACTCGAAATCACTATTAGAGGAACAAATCCGGCAGAGGTGGAGAAATTGTCCTACCAGTACAGATCGAATCATATGTCTTGGATGACCAGACGAGGCATATAGTAAGGTGTTAGTGGCTGTCTCCTTTTTAAATATATCCGTTTGCAAAAATCCAAACGAATCTTGTCTAATAGTGATATCCAAGTAATCCAAAGATTCACCACTATATACAAAGGTTAAATGTATATTGAGGTCATTGCTATTCAGGGTGCAAATCAGTTGTTCAAGGTCGATGGGAGTGCCCTGCCAGATGAAGAAGATATCGTCAATGTACCGTGTCCAAAAGGGTACACGGTCCATCAACCCCTGTTCATCAGACAGGAAGAAGGTCCCTCTCCCACAGCCCCAGGAAGAGACCAGCATATGGGGGTGCAAAAGCCGCCCCCATCACGGTCCCTGGAGCTGTAGGTAGAAGGACCCCTTAAACACAAAAAAGTTGTGTGTGAGGGTGAACTCCAATAGCTCCAGCAGAAGGTCCCTCATACCGGTAGATAGGGAAGAGGTACCCAAAAAGAACCGTGCAGCTGAAATTCCATCTCTATGTTTAATGTTAGTATAGAGGGATTCAACAACTGCCGAAACCAGAAGAGTATCAGCCTCCAAACATAACCCATCGACCCTGAGCAACAAATCTCCCATATCCCTAAGAAAGGAAGGGAGGCCCAAGACAAGAGGTTGGAGATGGTAATCAATCCACTTATTAATATGTTCAAGGAAGTTCCCTCTGCCAGAAATAATTGGTCTGCCAGGTGGTGAGGAAATATTTTTGTGAATCATGGAAAGGAGATACAAGGTTGAGATAGTTGGCTCAGTGACCACCAATGCCGATTCCAATTCTTTGGTGATAATGCCGTCCTGGAGGGCCCGTTTCACGATGTTATCCAATTGAGAACAGTATGCCAAAAGAGGATTGTATGTAAGCTTCCTGTAACAAATTGTTTTATTAAATTGACGGAAAGCCTCTCTCTCGTACATATTGGTGGGCCACAGGACAACATTACCACCTTTATCAGCTGGTATTAACTACTATGTAGGCCCTGCAAGTATCTCAACCTGTGTCTCTCTTCCTGTGTAAGATTATCATTAACAACAAATTTTGGAATCTTATACAAATCTTCCATCACCACCTGGACAAACAACTCAATATTGGCACAGGTAGATAACGGAGGAAACCTACTGGAATGTGGGCGAATAGAAGGAGGAACCTTACCTCCCTCGCTTATATGTTCACTTGCCAATTCCTCAAGAACTCTCAGGGCCTCCTGTTCCTCTTCTGTTGGAAAAAGAGAATTGAGATTGTTAGTATTAAAATATCTTTTGAATAGCAATGACCTCGCAAAAATATGTAAGTCCTTAATAGTGGTGAATAAATCAAACTTAGAAGTGGGTACAAAAGACAAACCCCTCCCGAGAAGACTCAAATCAGTCTGAGTCAGGGAGTAGTGACTAAAATGAATCACCTTGTTGTCTCTAGAGAATGATTTTCTCTTATATGGATGGTAGAAATGGTCACAAAGCCTCGTAACTTCCATAGATGCAACCGTTGTTCCAGACACTGAAGATAGATCAGAACGCTCACTCAAAGATGAAATGGAAATATTCGAACCACTCTTGTGTAAATTCATATTATTCCTTTTCCTCCAGAGATATACCCTTTTGTACTGATAGTCCTTTAGGTTCCTGGTATATTTAGACATTTGTGTATTTTGGATTTTCTTAACCATCCCATCCATCGATTTCTCAAGTTCTGTTTCAAATTGCTGGATTTTTTCAGAAGGACAACCAGAGCGAAGCTCCACCTGTGCTGTATCAATTAGACCATCTAACTAATTGATATTGGTGGTATTAAAATCGATCAAGAGCTGGATTAGAGTAGTTGAACAAATATTACAGGGCTCTTCCCATTTATCAATAAACACTGAGTTATCAACTGGGAAAGATGGGATCACTCGAACCCTCGGCCCCCTAGGGATCATCCCATTAGATTTATACTTTTCTAGGAACAATCGGTTCCACCATAATCTCGATCGCTTGTCAAGAAGAGACTTAACAGCAGATAATTATCGTCCCAACTGGAGTACACCGGCTGAAGCGCACCAGCCATAGCACTGCCAAAGAAGTTATCCATTTGGTTGAGCCATGCCTTTTCCCTGGCTCGAAAGTCCAAAAAACCTGTGCATAACACATAAAGTATTAGATAGCAAGAAGATAAACACATGCAGCTACTAGAATATAGCATGATCAATAAGGATATTAGAAAGTATATGCATAAAGATATAGTCCATAGCTAGAGTGTTGGGACAATAAGGACCCACTGAAAATCAATATGAAAGCAACCACAGAATAAATTCAGTGAAATAAGTCCAAATCAGAATATAAATATACACTCACCGGCCACTTTATTAGGTACACCATGCTAGTAACGGGTTGGACCCCCTTTTGCCTTCAGAACTGCCTCAATTCTTCGTGGCATAGATTCAACAAGGTGCTGGAAGCATTCCTCAGAGATTTTGGTCCATATTGACATGATGGCATCACACAGTTGCCGCAGATTTGTCGGCTGCACATCCCAAAGATGCTCCATACAAGGCAGGATGGATCCATGCATGCATGTTGTTTACGCCAAATTCTGACCCTACCATCCGAATGTCGCAGCAGAAATCGAGACTCATCAGACCAAGCAACGTTTTTCCAATCTTCTACTGTCCAATTTCGATGAGCTTGTACAAATTGTAGCCTCAGTTTCCTGTTTTTAGCTGAAAGGAGTGGTACCCGGTGTGGTCTTCTGCTGCTGTAGCCCATCTGCCTCAAAGTTCGACGCACTGTGCGTTCAGAGATGCTCTTAGGCCTACCTTGGTTGTAACGGGTGGCGATTTGAGTCACTGTTGCCTTTCTATCAGCTCGAACCAGTCTGCCCATTCTCCCCTGACCTCTGGCATCAACAAGGCATTTCCGCCCACAGAACTGCCGCTCACTGGATTTTTTTTCTTTTTCGGACCATTCTCTGTAAATCCTAGAGATGGTTGTGCGTGAAAATCCCAGTAGATCAGCAGTTTCTGAAATACTCAGACCAGCCCTTCTGGCACCAACAACCATGCCACGTTCAAAGGCACTCAAATCACCTTTCTTCCCCATACTGATGCTCGGTTTGAACTGCAGGAGATTGTCTTGACCATGTCTACATGCCTAAATGCACTGAGTTGCCGCCATGTGATTGGCTGATTAGAAATTAAGTGTTAACAAGAAGTTGGACAGGTGTACCTAATAAAGTGGCCGGTGAGTGTATATTGCAAAGGATGAATTTATTAATAATAAAGGTCAACTGAAAAAACAACTAAATAGTGACAAAAGAGGCGGTAAAAAACAGCATGAACATCCCCAGATATTCAAGGAATACAAGTGTACAGATGTGATGATGTGACGTGATGTGTGCTAATGATTCCAGGAAATTTTACATTCAAAAGTCAAATGACGCTCCTTCCCTTCTGAGCCCTGCCAGGTGCCCAAACAGTGTTTTCTCCCTAATATGGGATATCGACATGCCCAGGAAAAAAATTATGTGGTGCAATTTCTCCTGTTACCCTTATGAAAATGCAATATTTTATGCTGAAAACATATATATATTTTTTTTTTAATGGCTCACCGTTATAAACTTCTGTGAAGCACCCGAGGGTTCAATGTGCTCACCACACATCTAGAACAGTTTCCTGAGGGGTCTAGTTTCCAAAATTGTGTCACTTGTGGGGGATTTTCACTGTTTAGGCACATCAGGGGCTCTCCAAACGTGATATGCAGGGCGTCTGACAATTGTTCCAGCAAGTTTTGCATTCAAAAAGTCAAATAGTGCTTTTTCCCTTCCAAGCTCTGCCATACACCCAAACAGTGGGTTTTCCCCTCATATGGGGTCTTGGCATGCTCAGGAGAAATTAAGCAACACGTTTTGGCGTCCATTTTTTCCTGTTACCAGTGTCAAAATATGAAAAATTGGATCTGAAGTCAATTGTTTTAAAAAAAAATTCTGTGAATCACTTGAAGGGTTAATAAACTTCCTGAATGTGGTTTTGAGCACCTTGACGGGTGCATTTTTTAGAATGGTGTCACTTTTGGGTATGCTCTTTCATGTAGACCTCTCAAACTCACTTCAAAGGTGATGTGGTCAATAAAAAAAATGGTTTTGTAAATTTTTTTGGAAAAATTAAAAATTGCTGGTCAACTTTTAACCCTTATAACTGCCTAACAAAAATTTTTTGGGGTTGTGCTATTGTAAAGTAGACATGTGGGAAATTTTATTTACTATTTTGTGTGACATCTCTCTCTGATTTAAGGACAAGAAAATTCAAAGTTTGAAAATTGAGAAATTTTTGCCAAATTTCCGTTTTTTTTCACAAATAAACGCAAGTCATACCGAAGAAATTTTACCACTATCATGAAGTACAGTATGTCACGAGAAAACAATCTCAGAATCACCAGGATCCGTTGAAGTGTTCCAGAGTTATTACTTTATAAAGTGACTGGTCAGAATTGCAAAAATTGTCCCGGTGATTAACGTGCAAACCAACGCTCAGGGGTAAAGGAATTAAAGGAATAATAAATTCATAATTTCATATATACAAAAAAATATATATATATAGTATTCAAGTCACTGGATCTCACCGCTGGCTGAGGTCACAAGAAAAAGCCTTACCATGGACATAGGATGAAGCTGGCTGTAGACATAGGAGATCTTCTAGATGTGGGATGTAGCCGTCTTTAGTCATAGGAATACAGCAATGCTAGTTCTCACCATGCTACCTATCCAGTACACAAAAGTAATCCCAGTTTCCACAGTCCAGTTTTATTTCCCTTGTTTGTTAATGTTGCCGTGACTTTGAAGGTGGATGACCTATATATGGAATGAGGATTATGAACTAGAGAAGGAGGATGGAAAAAAATTAGCATAGGACTTAGATTTGTCATGTTCACATGAAATTCCTTCATGTTGCACACCTTTTGTGTTTTTCTATGCACAAAAGATGGGATCATAGAACCATGGAATAAAGTGTGTGACCTCGAATTTCTATTAGTTCTATATGATCTTTTTCAGTTTAGTGAGACTTTAACCTGGTAAAATGTAGTTAATATGGTGCTATTTTGTTGCATCTATAGTGGTAGTGACATTGTTGCTCAGTTTCAGAGTTGATTCTAAAGTTCCTCTGAATGGTTTTTTTTCTTATCCAAGTGTCTGGAATACAACAAAGAAGTCCTGCAGGGGATTAAAATAAAAGTTTTGAAAACAAGCCACTCAAATTAGATGAAACTTTGTCTATAACATACAGATCTGTGCGCACTTAGGCCCGATTCATCAAGACAGGTGATTTTTCTCATCAGTCTTGATGAAAGGACATGTAGGAGTCGGATGCTCATCATTCATTAAGAGGTGCACGTGTTTCCATAAATCTGGAGCGTCTAACCCAGTGGTCCCCAACCTTTCTGACCTTGCGAGCCACATTCAGCTTAGAGAGAGGGTCGCAAGCCACATTCAGCACTGAGAGAGGGTCGCGAGCCACATCCAGCTCCCACCCCCTTCAAAGTAGTGTCAACCAAAGCCCCCATTACAGATATAATGATATCCAAAGCTTTTCCACAGAAATCACTCCAGAGAAGTACACTGAGATCCAGGGGTTTCCACAATACCTCCATTCAGTATTCTCCCAACACACTGTCACATCCAGCTTTGAGCACCTCCTCTAACAGGCAGTACAAACCTCCAGTGTACCTAAAACATCTCTAAACCCCTAAGTAAATGTGCATCCAGATCTGCAATTCTGTGCAGGGCTACTCACAAAATTCACCATTTTGAGATGTGCTTTTCATACCTGTTTGCTAGACCTGGACCTAATGCATCAAGCTGGCAGACAGTCGCGAGCCACAATTCATGGGGCCGCGAGCCACATGTGGCTCCTGAGCTACAGGTTGGGGAGCCCTGGTCTAACCAGTACTTAAAGGGAAGGTGCCACCAGTTTTCTTGTAGTTTGTTTTTTTGTGAAATTAAGCTTAAAATAGTAAATAAAATGTATTAATGCAATGTTTACACTGTTTGCAAACATTTCTATATGAAAAATATTATATATTTTCTTACAAATATATATATTTACCACTAGGGGGAGCATTTTCCGTTCTAGACCTCAAGCAGCTATAGTAAGACTTACCAGCTTTACTGTTAGCTGGAAAATCTGGGCAGTAACTGCTGACATCAGCATTTCCCTCCCCTTTTGGGTGGTCTAACATCCCTGGGGCAGAATGAAGAGCAGCATCACAGGGCAGCGCCATTTTGTGTGTGACTGCCCTGTGATCTGCTATCACCAGCAGTTTATAGTTTATGTGGTGTGTATGGAGCAGCATTGTCTGTGCAGAGCTGTCTGTGACTCATCCCTCAGTAAGATAAGAAGGAGCTCCAGGTCTGCAGTGAATGGCCAGGCATTGTGGAGGGAGGGGAGAGATACATTGTATGGCTGAGAGAGGTGTCAGATGTCACCTCTCTGCAGGCTGGGAATGCAGCTTAATGGAGTGAATGGAGCTCCTGTGATGGAGAGTAAGTGGAGCTGGGCAGAGAGCACTGGGCTATAATAAAATGGCTGCTAGTCACACCTACAGCAGTGAGTTGTGCAGCCCACAGAGGCGTGCCCAGCTCACTGCTAACACCTCTCCAATGTTATAGATAGGGTCCTCGCCGGTCTATTATCTCCTATGTCCATGGGGTGCTGTAAAATGACACTGTTAGGCCCTGCTACTGCTGCAAAACCAAGATGTCAGCCCCCAGTTCCTTCTTTAAACACATATAACACACAAAATCTGTTTCACATGCATTTAAAACTTGGTTATAGCAGCATGTTATGCTACATTACAGTGATTTATTAATGATCTACAAACGCGGTACCTTACCTTTAAAAGATGTCACCATTTGGCAAGACTTGATCTTCCTTCCAGACGTTGCTAATACTGGTGGGACAATCAGGAGGTAGTTATTGTCTTTTGTAGGAGAAATAGGAAGTGCAGAGTAAAGATTTTAAAAAATGCTGGAAAATTTCATTGTGCATTAATTTGCATTTCATGTTCTCAGAATTGTCTAATATCTTTTACCACGTGCATTTATAAACCATTTTTGTTAGATAAATTAAATGCTGTTATGATAACCTCGGGCTATCTGATCTTCAGTGGTCATATTATATGGGGAGCAAGCTTTAGGGAAGAAGCTGTTCATTGACAGTAACCTTCCAGGAGATTACACCATGTTCCAAATTATTATGCAGATGACATTTTTCACGGATTTTCCTAAATGGTCGGTGCAAATGACACAGTCTAATAAGTCATCACCCGTTACATGTTACATGGCCCTACATTGATATCATCTTCACAATTCTTGCATCCATTGAACTTGTGAGTTTTTGGAGAGTTTCTGCTTGTATTTCTTTGCATAAAGTCAGAATAGCCTCCCAGAGCTGCTTTTTTGATGTCAACTGCCTCCCACCATCATAGATCTCCAAAGGTTCTCTATAGGGTTGAGGTCAGGGGAAGATGGTGGCCACACCATGAGTTTATCTCCTTTTATCCCCATAGCAGCCAATGACTCAGAGGTATTCTTTGCAGCATGAGATGGTGCATTGTCATGCATAAAGATGATTTTGGTCCTGAAGGCACGTTTTTGCTTTTTACACCATAGAAGAAAGATGTCAGTAAGAAACTCTATATGCGGTACTTTGCAGAGGTCATTTTCTCACCTTTAGGAATCTTAAAGGGCCCTACTAGCTGTTTCCCCATGATTCCGGCCCAAAACATGACTCCTCCACCTCCTTGCTGACGTCGCAGCCTTGTTGGGACAGGGTGGCCATCCACCAACCATCCACTACTCCATTCATCTGGACCATCCAGGGTTGCTCGACACTCATCAGTCAACAAGACTGTTTGAAAATTAGTCTTCATGTATTTCTGGGCCCAATGCAACAGTTTCTGCTTGTGAACACTGTTTAGGGGTGGCTGAATAGTAGGTTTATGCACCACAGCAAGCCTTTGAAGGATCCTACACCTTGAGGTTTGATGGACTCCAGAGGCACCAGCAGCTTCAAATATCTGTTTGCTGCTTTGTAATGGTATTTTAGCAGCTGCTCTCTTAATCCGATGAACTTGCCTGGCAGAAACCTTCCTCATTCTGCCTTTATCAGCACGAACACGTCTGTGCTCAGATTCAGCCACAAATCTCTTAACAGTACGATGATCACGCTTAAGTTTTCGGGAAATATCTAATGTTTTCATCCCTTGACCAAGGCATTGCACTATTTGATGCTTTTCGGCAGCAGAGAGATCCTTTTTCTTTCCCATGTTACTTGAAAACTGTGGCCTGCTTAATAAAGTAGAACATCATTTTTAAGTAGTTTTCCTTTAATTGAAATCACCTAGAAAACGAATTATCACATGTGTTTAAGATTGATTTCAGTGATCCATTGAGCCCTGAGACACAATACCATCCACGAGTTTACTTGAGAAACAAAACAATTAAATCTTTATGACACTTAAATCCAATTTGCATAATAATTTGGAACACAGTGTATATTTGAAGCGGGTGGTACAAGGAAAAAAAGTCCTAACAACATGACAGTATGAAGTTGGGGCTAAACTGTGACTTTGTCTACAACACAGGTCAAGTGACCAAAGATCTCTGCATACCGCTGCTTCAATGCAGCATAGGGACCTGCAAGGGGAACAAGCAGGTCTTGATTATGATACCTTACAGGTCGCAATGGGATCCCATTCACTTTTCAATGTGCTAAGCAAGCTTTGGCTTTGTGACCAGTCTCATGCAAAATCTTACCCTTGCCTAAATGACTGGGGTCAGTACCATCTGTTCTCTGTAGCTTGGCTGTAGTTGCAAGTACATTTCTTACAGTTCGACTCCACAACTTCTTATCAACAGCTTGAAAAAGTCAAACCAAAATATATTACAAAAGAATGAGAAATAGTAAAATGTACAAGTCTCCATGCGTGCCTGCCTGATTCCTGTTATTTTATGTTTTAATTGAGTTACACAAATTCTGTGCCATATTGTATATTAGCCAGGCAAAAGCGATGACACGATTCTGCATAGACCTTCTTAAGCCATCCAGGCTATGTACTCCAATAAGATCCAATCCAGCAATCCTTCAAATCATGTGAAATATTAAAAGTCCTTGTAACATTCCGGCTGCTCTTACTCTACAGCCGCACGTTAACTAATGATAGCAAAGACAAGTGTTTTCTTATTTCTAAATTAAACGGATGGTCTTAAAAGCAATTTTTATGTGCAATTAATAAAAATGTATAAATTATTAATTTGGGAGAGGCACATGAATAATGGATTGCGAGCTGTAAGCACACATCAGGGACTGGGAAGCTATTTTAGCAGTAAGTGCCTGTCTGCATTGCCTGCGCTCGCACACTGGCTAAGCTGCATGTTCCAGTTCTTTAGATCTGCAGAGTGCTGGGTAATTTGTCCACACCAGGAACATGGCAATGGTTTCTGAGTAATGGATCTGCAAGAGTTTGTTAAAATACCTGATGTGTCATTTGTTCCGGAGTAAAAGTGGTTATAGCATTCACAGGTCTCCTATACTGACATAACCCATGGACATGAGCAGCATTTTTACTTTATGTACATTATAGTCATTATTATATTGTAATGTTTTTATATTTAGATTTTTGTATTTCAGTATTTTTTTTTGCTGACCCATGTGAGAGCATCATGATGTAGGGGCAGAAACACTGATTCCAGCGTAGCGATATCTCTTACTGGGGAGCTTGCTCTATTTTCTATGAAATCCCTGTTTTCTCTGCTGCATATCTGAATGCTGAGCTCAGCATATCCCCGCCCACAGAACACATTAACAGCTTTCTGGGTGCGCTCTGCATAGACAGAAAATTACCCATCAATGGGGGTGGGGTTTTATGGAGTATGGAGCAATTTACTAGTCCTCTAATGATAATCTCCTGCTAATAACAGTGATTTTATGAAACTACAGCAAGCAGCCCAGTAAGTTAAATATTGCTGGAATCAGGGTCTTTGTCTATACATCATCAGATTTCATATACATTTCCATTTGGTGCCATATTATATTTTTCCCACAGTATTTTCCGGTATCTATCTGCTGTAGAGCACATAATGAATATGTTGCCATATATGAGTTATTTTTAAACAATTGGATTAACAATATTTTTGTTGTTAAAGTGACGTAAAATGCATGACATATTTCAAGCCAATATAGACCATGTTTTGTTTTCTTCCAGCAATGTACCAGTGTTCTATGGTAGAGTATAAGGTTCTGTGTTCTTCATGTTGTGGCCTCCGCTCACACACGAGGCTGCAGAGTGTTAGCTGTTTTATAGTCTACATGTATTTCTGGCTTTTTTCTGCTCATTGATAAGTCACAGATTTATTACACACACAATAATTACATTCTTAGCACTGTGTACTTTCTTTGCTTGTTTTACAGAATAAAGCAATTATTGCACGAGTGAGAAACTTGTCGGATGCGGTAGTTGGCCTTGAATCATTTATCGGCTCAGAGAGGGAATCCAATCCATTATACAAAGACTATCATGGTGAGTTCAATTGTTTGGGGTTGTGGAACGACTGAGGAGCTACTATAGATAACAGGAATATCACCTTCATGGCCCTTATTTACTTTTTATGTTTAAAGGTACCGTCACACTCAGCGACGCTGCAGCGATATAGACAACGAGCCGATCGCTGCAGCGTCGCTGTTTAGGTCGCTGGGCAGCTGTCACACAGACCGCTCTCTCCAGCGACCAACGATCAGGGGAACGACTTCGGCATCGTTGAAACTGTCTTCAACGATGCCGAAGTCCCCCTGCAGCACCCGGGTAACCAGGGTAAACATTGGGTTACTAAGTGCAGGGCCACGCTTAGTAACCCGATATTTACCCTGGTTACCATTGTAAAAGTAAAAACCACTACATACTCACCTTCTGATGTCTGTCACGTCCCCCGCCGGTGGCTTCCCTGCACTGAATGTGTCAGCGCCGGCTGGACGTAAAGCAGAGCACAGCGGTGACGTCACCGCTGCTGCTGGCGCTCACACAGTCAGTGCAGGGAAGCCGCCGGCGGGGGACGTGACAGACATCAGAAGGTGAGTATGTAGTGTGTTTTTTTTTTACTTTTACAATGGTAACCAGGGTAAATATCGGGTTACTAAGCTCGGCCCTGCGCTTAGTAACCCGATATTTACCCTGGTTACAAGTGAACACATCGCTGGATCGGCGTCACACACACCGGTCCAGCGATGACAGCGGGCGATCAGCGACGAAATAAAGTTCTGGACTTCTAGCTCCGACCAACGATATCACAGCAGGATCCAGATCGCTGCTGCGTGTCAAACACAACGAGATCGCTATCCAGGACGCTGCAACGTCACGGATCGTTGTCGTTCTCGCTGCAAAAGTCGCTTAGTGTGAAGGTACCTTAAGGCAACATAGAAATATAGCTCAGCCTCTGAATCCCAATCATTGCGTAAATGATCCTTATCCAATGTATGAAAAAGAGGACATACCCTACTAGTAATAAAGGCATTGAGAACTGGAGATCTTCATTTGCTTAGTTCGGAACTTGCTGTTTATTAAAGCAAAGCACATGGTCGTAATATAATTTAGTCCCAGTGATTGTCCATTACAAATGTGCACCTGATTGAATCTTCAGATCTTCGCTTGGCACCACCAATTAAAAGGTGCTCTGTAGCCAAGACCGCAACTTGGCCGTAAATGTAAAGTCTGTCCCTTTATCCTCAAGGATAAAAAGCAAAGAGAATGTGGCATTGAGAAAAAATGTTTTTGTAAACTGGAGGATCAAACCTCAAATAATCTGTAAAGATTATGGTAGATTACAAGAACTCTAATGAGCGATTGAAGAGAAGATTGGCTTTTGGTCAACGCTGTTGTCCACTTTGTCTGCTGAAGTAGTAATCACTCCAGAAGAAACCACAATCCTAATGGATGACACCTAGGAAAACATATAAAGTCCAGAACACGCAGCCACCAAGAGGGAAGATTCTAGCCAAGAACAGCTAAATGGCATATTATATGAGAATGACTTCGCTTTTGGTCTCTTTGCCAGGAGGAGCTGAAAGTGCGGCCCTTTTCTAATACAATGTCCACTAGCAATCCTTGAGTGGATGCTCCATTTCTGTGGGATCACTTTGGGGACTTCTCATGCATTGGGATCGTTCTCTCCATGCTGGAGTGAATTCTTCTTTACTGTAATAATGGTGACCAACGTACTGGAAGTGAGAGCAATGCAATGGGAAAATACCCAGGACAGCATTCAAGCCATACCGAGTCTTGTTACAATTTGTCCTGGGAAAAATAATGACTATTATAATAAAAAAAGATACCTACTTGGGACTACTTCTCTACAGTCAGCTCATAATTAGTGTTGACCATAAATATGAATTTACAGTTATCCAAGTTCTTATTTGGCTGACTGCTATACCACATCACCCCCCAATAAAAAGAGGTATTGAATTCCAACATGATTGATGCTTCTTTCTTCCAACATCTGCCAGTAAGGACTGTGGGAGGCACTATACGCCTAAAGCACCACTCCAGGGTTTTTATTTTTTTATTTCAGTGCTGTATTGGTGCTGCTAATCTAAATTCTCTGACCCTAGTAATATATAACCAGTCGCCGTCTTCAGCTGTTCCCAGTGCCGCTCTGGTCCCACACTGCTGTCTTGTGACCGCAACCGGATTCTGGATCTCATAGACTTACATTGAGTTGTGATTTTTAAATCGCCCAGCAGACACCAGAGTGATCCGGCAGGTCCCCACCGGCAGAAGACGACCAGAGCGGCACCAGGAGCAGAAGAAGATGGTGCCTGGAAAGTATGAGACTAGGGGCAGGGAACTTAGATTAGTGACACCACTCCAGGGCTGCAATGTAATACAAACACTGGAGTGGTGCCTTAGATAGTAGAAACTAGCATGTCCATCTCACTGTGATGTAGGTGTCGGTATGAATACCGGTTATTCAGTAGAAAGTCTGATTTAAGGAGTTTAAAGTTATGCATGAAAGATGATAGAAGAAAAGCGACAGTGTTGTCAAACTCCCTTTCCAGCAGGTTCTGTCCGCAGATTATGCCTTTATTCTCTCCATGTGATTAGCAGACATTTCTGTTAGGGAGTCCTACTCCATTTATGTCTAGGATACATCCCCGTCATCTTCTGGCCTCCATGTTCTGCTGACAATACCTCCTCTGTGAGAAGTCCCAATTGCAGGCTATTACAAATGAAGAAGATCCATCTCTCCGAGTGTTGGGCAGCATATTGTAAAGTGGCTCCATCGGGAAGCTACATCCGGGCATGCATCACTGTTAAATAGTGGCTGGAATAATTGGGGGGGGATATTTCTTACTATCATCAGAGGGTCCATTCATCAGATATATTGTCACTCGTGCCTACAAGATTTCAGACCTTAGTAATTGATTTCTTTTATAATAATCTAATAGGTTTCTAGACTAAATCTTCCCCATTTCCTGTTTGGTAATCTGTAAAAATATTCTCCATCCCCCTTTGTAAAGTGCATTAAAGAACCAAAGAGGAACACGGACTTTCCTTGCATATTGTCAAGTCAGATTAGCGAGGCACATCTCAAGCAGCCGAACATCTCAATAGGCAGGCTTTGGGGAATAGGCAGGCAGAGAGGGCTGGCAGTCATCTGACCAACCACTCGAACTTGTCATGAAATCAATAGTTTTAAACTGGGAAGCTCTGTAGTCAGAGATTGGGGAGAGCATTTACTCTAGCTGCTCGCACTCAATTATTTATACATTTACTAAAAGAAAAATTACAGTGAAGTTCAAGCTGAAGAGGGCAAGAGACAGTGGGCGATGAGGTGCTGTTTCTTGGATCTATGTGCTTTTCACTGGCCGCACTGATCAAGAATGAGAATGACTTCAGCGGACCACGGATGTAATGATTAATGATCCATACAAAGCAGAATCCTCTGACTCCTTATAATGTCCGTACGCCACAGTGCCAGTTATCACAGTATGGGTTCTATTCTATATACACTATGTTCCAAATTATTATGCAAATTACATTTTTCTCAGATTTTCCTAAAAGGTCGGGGCAAATGACAGTTAGTCTAATAAGTCATCACCCGTTAGATTATACATTGAATTTTATTGAGAAACCTCCCAATGATAACAGTATAATCTCCAAAATGAATAAAAACTCAAAATGCACTGTTCCAAATTATTATGCACAGTAGAATTTCTAAACATTTGATATGTTTTAAAGAACTGAAAATGCTCAATTGTGGAATTTGCAGCATTATGAGGTCACATTCACTGAACAAAAAAGCTATTTAACTCCAAAACATCCTAACAGGCCAAGTTACATGTTAACATAGGAACCTTCTGTGATATCACCTTCACAATTCTTGGATCCATTAAACTTGTGAATTTTTGGAGAGTTTCTGCTTGTATTTCTTTGCATGAAGTCAGAATTGCCTCCCAGAGCTGCTGTTTTGGTGTGAACTGCCTCCCACCCTCATAGATATTTTGCTTGATGATACTCCAAAGGTTCTCTATAGGGTTGAGGTCAGGGGAAGATGGTGGCCACACCATGAGTTTATTTCCTTTTATGCCCATAGCAGCCAATGACTCAGAGGTTTTCTTTGCAGCTTCAGATGGTGCGTTGTCATGCATGAAGAAGATTTTGCTCCTGAAGGCATGTTTCTCCTTTTTATACCATGGAAGAAAGTTGTCAGTCAGAAACTTTATGTACTTTGCAGAGGTCAATTTCACACCTTTAGGAACCTTAAAGGGCCCTACCAGCTGTTTCCCCATGATTCCGGCCCAAAATATGACTCCTCCACTCCTTGCTGACATCGCAGCCTTGTTGGGACATGGTGGCCATCCACTACTCCATCCATCTGGACCATCCACAGTTGCTCGACACTCATCAGTAAACAAGACTGTTGGAAAATTAGTCTTCATGTATGTCTGGGCCAACTACAACCGTTTCTGCTTGTGAAAACTGTTTAGCGGTGGCCGAATAGTAGGTTTATGCACCACAGCAAGCCTTTGAAGGATCCTACACCTTGAAGTTCGAGGGACTCCAGAGGCACCAGCAGCTTCAAATATCTGTTTGCTGGTTTGTAATGGCTTTTTAACAGCTGCTCTCTTAATCCGATTAACTTGACAGGCAAAAACCTTCCTCATTCTGCCTTTATCAGCACGAACACGTCTGTGCTCAGATTCAGCCACAAATCTCTTCACAGTATGATGATAACGCTTAAGTTTTCGGGAAATATCTATTGTTTTCATCCCTTGACCAAGGCATTGCACTATTTGATGCTTTTCAGGAAGAGAGAGATCCTTTTTATTTCCGATATTGCTTGAAACCTGTGACCTGCTTAATAATGTGGAACATCATTTTTAAGTAGTTTTTTTTTTTAATTAGAATCACCTGGAAAACTAATTATCACATGTGTTTCAGATTGATTTCAGTGATCCATTGAGCCCTGAGACACAATACCATCCACGAGTTTATTTGAAAAACAAAACAATTAAATCTTTATGACACTGAAATCCAATTTGCATAATAATTTGGAACACAGTGTATATATAACATTCATTCTTTTTTTGGGATGATCTCTTTGTGTTTTTATTTTTGGGTGAATGTTTTAGTAGCTGGTAGTACACACAGATTGGGTTAACATTTACTGTTTTTTTTTACTCGCTTTTTATCTTTGCTGTATAGACTTGGTCAGGGTCAGCAGAGTCATCATTATCATTGGGGGGAGAATTGATAGCTTTAAGGTATATGCAGTTTACATCTTTTTCCTGTGGGTTTTTCAAGAAGAAAACGCTTGAGGAAAACCAGTCTTTTTTGTTTCCTGAAATTATTTTTGTAGCATCTTTTGATCATTTCCAGAGTACTTCTTTGACCACTGGGGGTTTGTAACAATTTTCCAGCATTTTTGTTGCATCTTTTTTACTTGTATTTTCCAGTCATTTTTTAAATTCCATTCAACAATAAAGAAACCACTTGCATTTTTTGAAGCAAAGACTCTGGCAAAACGCTCTTCCCACTGCCTTCTGTTATAAAGTGTAGTGCGTCTTCAGAGAGGAAAACGCCTGAACAATGCTCCTTTATTTTTTGTATCCGCTTTGTGTCTTTGGAAACCTGAAGTGGTAAAAAACACTCAAAAGTCTGACTGTATGAAGAGCAAAATGTTTCTACATAGAAATATATGTTCTTGCCTTTGAGCTTTTAATTAGCGTTTTTTTTAGGCAGGTTTCGGATTGGAAACCACCTGAAAAATTTGTTGTCTACTTCACCTTATTTTACTAGCAACACTATACAAACGGACTATACCCTGAATGCAGCTTCCCGGCCTCTCCGTGGTGTTGGGGGAGGTTTGGGCACCATTCCTTTCTGGAGAATGTATTAGTCTATGAGCATCTTTCTGACCATAACTCACACTCAGGGATGTTTTTAAGCATAAAAAAATGTGCTATGTTGCGCAAAGCAAATTTCAAGTAATAAAATGTTACTAGTGAAATTAAAGTCAAACACATGAGACGTTCTTGTTAAGCAGGTCACATGCATTTCCTGGCAGGTGAAGGAGAGTTAAATAAGATCAATACATCATTTCACCAGTTCAGATTTGTTAGAAATGAATCCAAAATATGTGTGTGCCTTGATTCACCATGTATGTATTTATGGGAAGGTCCTATTAGATATTTATTTAAGGCTTATTTTACACATCTATGTATCAAGTGCGGGCTGCAATGTATGGACTGGCCACCGGTTTCCTAACCTGAACTCTGTCATAGTCATATATGAGGCTGTTGAGTAACATGAGTCGGATAGCACTCGACCCAAAGTTTTTTGTTTTTTTTTTCTCATACCGATTTGGCATGAGAAAAGAATTGCAGCCTTCTGTGAGTGGCACCACAAATCAGATCGCACGCACCCTTTCACCTGATGCGTGTGAAATATCAGACTGCACTCAGATGTCATCCGAGTGCAGTGCGATGTACGCACACAGAGGCAATGGAGAAGATGGAGAAATTAAGTTCTAGGAGTAGTGTAAGGAGTTGAGAGCTGGATATGCAAGGCTTGTCCTAAAGATGATCTGTCACCAAGACGAAGTGGACATTTTTTTCTCTTCTCTTATCCCCACTGCTCCCCTGAGTATTCCATTCTTTGCTTGTTTTTTCATCCATATGGATTCTGCCATACGGTCCCAGACATACTGTATGGCCCTTTTTTTATTAGTGCTAATTTTTACTGTCTATGGTTCACGAGATTCTCTCTGGGCATGTTTTCAGGCTGTACAACTTGGATACACTTGAAGCAACGACCCCTAGGTGAAGACCACAAAAATTATCGCTAAATAAAGAGATCTATATCTCTGGAACCATATGGCGGATTTATATAAAAAAAGGACTACTAAGTGATGCAATGGGAATAAAATAAGCAAAAAAACATCTATAGCATCCCCAGAAGTAGGGGAAACAACTGACTGGAGTGACACATGCTAGGACACTGCTGGCAGACACCTGGGATCCTATGATCGCTAGGTCCCACAGATGCACCGGCAGTGCCGCTGTTCTGTAGAGTGATCACTGAGCTCCGGTAACTAAGGCGGCAGGATCTGGCTCTGGTGGCTGCAGTTTAGCCATGTAAATGCCACTGCCAATCTCTGACCTAAGCATGCATTTACATGATATCATTGACAGTGCCCTCCCACACCGGCTCCCATTATCCTGCCGGGAGGAGATCGCGGGGAGTCAATGAGTTACCATCACCCCAGGCAGCTTACTGAAGAATCCTATACCTGACGTCTAGAAGCACAATATCACTGTATGTTGTGGTTATACTGCAGAACATTGCTGTATACAGTATAAGTGATCGAATGTTCCCAAGTCCCCATAGGGGCTGTAGAATATAGGAAAAATAGAATTATTTCAAAGTTTAAATTGTCATCCTTTTCCCCCTTCACAAATAAAGAAGTTGAAACATTTTTAAAATAAACATACTTGGTGTCTTCACATTCAAAAAAGTCTGGTCTATTAAAATAAAAAAAAAATATTCAAACTGCACTTTAAATGGGGCAAAGAAAATACAAATACCAAAATTGCAGTTTTTCCAATCATCAGCATCAGAATGGTTTTGTATAAAAATGTCAGCTCGGCACACAGTTAACAAGTCCTCACAGAGTTCAATGTATGGAAAAATAAAAATGTTCCTAGTCTCAGACAACAGCAACACGGGCAATTTATTTTTTTTTCACAGGTTTCTGAAATTTAATAACCAATAAAATGTAAAGATAAAAACCTTTTAACCTGGGTCATTTTTACCCCAGAATGAGTGTCGTAAAAAATAAAACCCAGAAAAGATTTCTAGAACTAGAATTTGTTTTTTCACCATTTCACCCTATTTGGAATCCTTACCGTTTCTCGTTAAAATAAATGGTGTCATTAAAAACTAGAACTCATCCTGTAAAAAAAATAGCCATCATCCGACTATGTCGATGGGAACATATGAAAGATATGGCTCTTGGAACGAGAGGAGTGAAAAATGAGCGCATAAGCGAAAATGTCCGGGTTCTTAAGGAGTTAAATGTACTTCCAATTATTAGCATGATTTTTATTTATTGTACTGTGAGATCCATTTCTTCTGATCTGTAATAAGCTCGCGCTGTCTTCTAATGTTCTCACCATTTACTGCTTCCAGTGTAAAATGAATTAATACTGTTCCTCCTGTGACAGACATGTGGCCGCGCTCCAGAATGTTTGTATTTGTTATTTCAGTGGTCTACAGAGATTTCTTTCCCCAAACAAAATACAATATGTCTACCAGAGACTCCTTTATATTATGTGTTGTGGAAGCTGCAGAAAGCTGACTGGTTGCCAACTTCTAGATCTGGCATTCTCAGTCCACTTGATGTGCAAAAAATAATGCATATTCCTGATGAATGGCAACAGGATAAAGATGGGGATCGGGAGATAATGTATTCACTGGTATTTCCGTCCCATATGTCCAATGTAGATGTCTACTTGTAGAACTATATATTTTATTGCACGTATGGCTCACAGTACAATACATTGTTCCTACTATCAGCCATATTTACAGTTGAATTTCCCTTTGCTGTTATCTGTCTCCCTCCCTAGTACCAGCTTTGGGTAGTAAGCTTAAAGAGAAAACATCTTATTATTAGTTTTTATAAATTAATAATACACATGAAAATAAGAAAGGGTATTACATTTTTTGACAGAAATCTGCTTTTTTCTCCTCCAGGACTGATCATTCTCAAAATTCTCAATTCACCAATAAAATCTGTATTAAGTTTATATAGATATTATATTATTATTATATTGAGATTGACAAATCATACCTTGAGGAGACAGAAGCAGATTTCTCAGTTTCTTATTTTCATATTATTATTATTATTATTATTATTATTATTATTATTAATGGCCTTCAGCTTGATCTCGAACTATGGTGACTTGATGAATGAATGCTCTGTAGGAAGATTGATCTTGTACAAGTCTAGATAGGTCCACCAGGGTCTTCTCCACCATTATTTTGATTGTATCAAGCCACCGGGTTGATCATCTGCCTCTTTGCCATATTCCTTCTATTCTTCCGACCATGTTGTCCTTCTTCAGTGATTGCACTCTTCGTATAATATGTCCAAAGTAGGCAAGTCTTTGCTTAGTGATCCTTGCTTTGGGTGACATGTTTGGCTTTATTTGTTCCAAAATTAATTTGTTTGTTCTTCTACCATCCATGATATTGATGGCATTTTTCTTCAGCAGCACATTTTGACGGTGTTGATCCTTCTTCTGTCTTGTTTCTTTATCGTTCCGGCTTCTCATCCCTATATTTTCATGTGCACTGTTGATATGTGAAATAAAAATGAAACAGAAAGTTGCTCTATAAAGATATTTTAAGACACATGTAATGTTGTTAATCAACTTAATCATTGGTGAAAAAATCAGTGTTTTATTCTGTATCCAAATTATATTGCAACCACTTTGTGGGCAGTGCCTGTGTGTCAGTGAGCCTTCCACCTTTCTGATCATTCGCAGCACCTGCGCCCAGCATCGTCCTTCTGCTTTAATGGGAGGTCTTGTCCCATTAGGAGTTGCGCTAGTGCAGTGCATTTAACAACTGTGGAAATACAACTGCCTAATCCTTCTCCCTCCTGACATCCATCATTAGGGAAGAATTGGGAGCTCCTCATATACATCAGATAGTAAGTTGGGTTAAGCCATCATTTATGTAGTGTGTATTGCCAACTTTAGGTACTGTTCACATTTGCTTTGGTGCCTCTATCACAAACAGTGGCATATTAAATAGGTAGAAGGGCACTGCACATGACCCTGTATTTGCCATTAAAACAACAGGATGAACATGATGACTCTCCACCGGACACAATAGGATAGATTGAGCCCAACAATTACTGGTGGTACCTCTGTTACAGTGGACGGGACAGTGCTTTGTGACTTATTATTAGGTTGTAGGCTTGTCGGAAGAGGTGGTTTTTCAGGTTCCTTTTGAAGGTTTCCATGGTGGGCGAAAGTCTGATGTGTTGGGGTAGAGAGTTCCAGAGTATGGGTGAAGCACGGGAGAAGTCTTGGATGCGATTGTGGGAAGAAAAGATAAGACGGGAGTAGAGAAGGAGATCTTGAGAGGGTCAACATAAGATCGATCTTCCAATATAAGTTGAAGTCATGAGCCATATGTGAACAGAGCTTTAGTGTAAATGTAGATTTGGAGATAAGTGCCAAAATTGTTGTAAAATGTCTTCTGTCCTGTTCTGGTATTCTGCAACAGCTATTAGAAGTCGGAGGAGATTCTGTTGCAAAATAAATTGTAACGGTTCCTTTATATTTTTCATGATTCTCGTTGTAGATGACCTAACTGTAAAGTGGAAAGTTTTGGCACCTTTGCCCTGACCTTGTGACCAAGAGGAAAGATCCTTACGATAGTATTAAATAGCGCATTTCTGGCAGGTCCTACTGTAGGGGCATTGTGGCGGTCTCAGGTAGGCCTCATAGTGTTGCAGTTTCTGAGAAGAGGGGGCTTTGCCTGGGTCTCTGTGGAGTAAGCGCTGTGGTTGTGTCTATAATGGCCACCTCATCTTCCGCACATCACTATGTTGGTGTCATTTAGTCAGATCTTGTTTTATTTCTAAAAGTAATTTTGCATCAGTGGAGGCCTGTGCTGTGAGAAATACTTTATTTTCTCCCTTACTGAGAATATTATAAATCTCTAGCAGGCTTAATGCCTTCAGGACGCTCGTCGTATACTGTATATACGGCGCATGTATGAAGTGGGTGTCAGGAGCGGGATCCCACAACGAGCCTGCCCTATACCTGACAGGTAATGGCTGTGTATTACAGGACCTGCCGCTAACAATCTGCCCGCCATTGTTAACCTATTCAATGCCGCTGTTAATCTCTGACAGCGGCACTTGACACGCACCAGCATGCATGTTTGTCATTTTCCCCACCCATCGGCGCACCCATGACGTTATCGCAGGTCGCCAATGGGTTGCCATGACAGCTGGGGGTCAACTTATGAACCCCGTTCCTGTCATTACTGAGCTGCCTGTGGCCAGACTTCTAAGAAGACTGTGATGTTTGTTATATGCAGTGATGCTGTACACTGTATGTAAGCACAAGCAAAATCAGTGGAAAGTAAAAAGAAAAATAGAAAAAAACTTTTTCCCCATTAAAAATATATTCTGTATATTCTGTATCGCCACATTCGGAAAAGTCTGATCTATCAAAATATAAAAACAATTAACCTCGTTGATAAACACCATAAATGAAAAAAATTCAAGGACGCCAAAATTACATTTTTTTGGTTGCTGCAGTTCTACAAAAAATGGCTGTAACATGCCATCAAAACGTCACATCTATCTCAAAATGGTACTTAGGAAAACATTGTCTCGCCCTGCACAAAATAAGCAATCACATAGCTCCATCGGCCAAAAAATAAAATTGTTTTGGGTCTTGGAAAATGGTGACATAACCCCCCAAATTTTTTTTTCAAAGCTTCAGATTTTTTTTTCCACTAAAATAATTAAAAAACTTGACAAGTTGGGTATCATCGCAATTTCAAGGTAATTTTTTACCGCAACATGTACACTGTGAAAATAAGTCCCAAAAAACAATGTTGCAGATTTTTTTTTTTAACAATCTCACCGCACGTTGAATTTTTTTCCCATTTTCCAGTACATTATGGGGTAAAATGAATGGTTTCTTTTAAAAGTACAACTTGTTCCACAAGAAAACATTGATTCCCAGCTTAGGGTCTATTCATGCTTATTCTAGTTATTTATTTTTCAGTTGTTCAAATTAAGTAAAACTATTAAATAACTAGAATCAATATAAACGTACTTATTTGCCTCTCTAATTTCTTCTCTCATTACTCTATTTTATTAATTGCTATTCTGAATGGTCATTTTCTGATTAAAAAAAAAGTTTTCAAAAGGGTTAACTTGTGTCCATCGTGAATGTGGAAAGAAATGAATGGCAAACGGCTGTGATTCAGGGCGGTGCTCACAGTTTGCATAAATTACTGCCATTATTGTGGGTACAAGTCCCGGAGTCCCATGGTAACCTTGGTGAGAATCCGCTTCCCTTCTAGACTTCTAGCTGCAGATCAGATTTTCCTAAATCTGGTAGAAAACAAACTGTGAACCGTATAGGTGTTCTCTCCACAGTGAGAGGAACCTCGGCAGCTCCACCATGAGCAGCTCCAGTATCACCGGATGATGTCTGTTCTGCGTGACCTGAATGGCCACATTTGTAGCTTCTTCCCCCTGGTGTCTCCTTCCAGTTTTCTTTTCTTCATCCCTCCTATGTACAATTTACATCTTCACCACTGATCAGTTCTTTTTTTTTTATTCTCCAAACAAAACGGCAATGATTTGCTGTGGCCATTTTGTAGTTATCTGCCGTGGAAAATTACCCCTGGGTTGTTTAAGAAATTATTTTCGGCAGCACAAAAAAAGCCATCCAGCGTCCTTGTCAGAAGGGATCAGCATAAATTTTCACTGACAGAGTGCCAGCCTGGCAGTCTACCTATGGCATTCGGAACCCTGAATGGAACATGAAACACACACTTTCTCACATGCAAAGAAAAATATCAAGAAAATTCCGTCCGGGAGAGATGGAGAAGGGTTACAGCCTTCTCTCCAACCATTTACCTTCTAAAAATAACTGTTTGTCACACCCGAAAAAGCTGAGGAGCAAGGTGTAAAATGAAATGGCCTTCATTAGAGCTTCACTGGTTATCAGTAACCCAGAGAGCCATGTTGTGCTGGCTGCTTACTGGTGCAGTTAATAAAATAAGGATCACTCCACAGAGCCGTGGGCAGCTTGGAAGGCGATAGCCGTATTTGCTTACTGTAAATACAAGCAGAAAATCGCACACAAATCTGCCGCAGCTTTGACAAGTCCTAAGATCCCTCTTTACATCTGTACATCTGTACCAAAGTGCAATTAGTGTGCCTTGCACAAGGATTCCTCCATCTTATTCTGCTTCATTACTTGAGCATAATCACCCAGCTTGCTTGAGTGGTCTCAGTAGCAAGCTTCACTTTAAATAGAGAAAGCAAGTGAATGTGTTCAAATATACCAAGATTGCCTTTTAAGACTCTAATTTATTCATTCGAAGACAGGAGGTTTTTTTTTCCTTTTCTCTAATTTTGTCCCCGATTCTTTTTTTTTTCTCTCTTAAGGTTTATGTCTTGTTCACAAGATTCCTCGACTTAACAGTTTGATTTCTGATGTGTCAGACACCAAGGACCTGGCATTTAAATTGAAAAGAAGGATGTTCAGTATTGAGGTAAGAATCCCAGTTTAGTTGTTTTTTTATTTCATTTATTCATTTTCAAATCTCCCAAACATAACATTGAAGGAAAGCGCCGGGTATACTGTTATGTAATGCAGATCTGCAGGTTGGTCCGCTCCAGCGCACAGACTCCTTATTATGCACAATGTCTTATCTGTTTGTCATAGCCAGGCTCGGCAAATAGAATACCTCAAATTAGAGAAAACACAAGAAAGTCTTAAGACATGCAGGGAAACTAGGCCAGAGACTTAATTCAATAAAACGAAATGTCTGTTGATTAATTATTTGCTCTAATTTGGTGAGATGGGACAAACTGGGGAGCCGTATATATTTACATTGTTGGCAATTATCTCTTGATGTGTGCAGACAAGAAGGGGAAATAATATCTCAGCCTTTTAATGGTTTTGTGTTACGTCTTCATTTTATTTTTTGTTTGAAAAAATAATTTTCTCCATTTATCACACATAAAAGTCCTCCAAAAAATCCAAATGATTTCTAAGGTACGATCTCTTCCTTTTGAAGTCTTTAGGTAGCTTATTCCTTAAATAAATCCATGATGTGACCCCCGCCCCATCCCACAGCCCAGTGTGTCCCTAATCCCCTTTGAAATGAAAAGGTTTTACGTAAGCCACTTGTCCTTAACTGCCTTAAACCATAAAAAAGAGAATTGTCACCATTAAATTAGCATATTTTAGACCACCACCAAATGATTGGCAATGAAGACTGGCATGGCTTTGGTCTCTGGGACTTCACCCTTAGCTGACTACTTTGGCCCTTTCTTGACCCTACTCCATCTTTGGTTGGCCACTTCCAAGGGACAACTTAAGAGCCGTCTTTCACTTTCTTATTCTTTACTCTTGTAAGCAGGTTTGTGCTATAAATAAGCCAAGAAAGTGCTAGCTATTGACAAATTAAGATGCCCTCCTCCTAAGTAATGCTTACTGGTGTGCTTAATTATCTGATCTGATGGGGAGTAGTTAATGGTTAATCAGGCAGACTGTCCACCAGGAAGGCCATCTCTGTATAGGTGCTACAGGGTCCCGTGTACCGAGACACTTCTTTAGTAGCTACTTAAATCAATTGAAACAAAGGCTGACAAGTTCTTTGTGACTACAGTGTCCTCAGAAGCAGAGAGGAAAGGGGGTGATTTTTTGGTAATATTTTGATTTTCCACTTGAATTTGTAAATGTTTTGATAACATTTACATAGCTGGATTCAATAAAGGATGAAATGGAGACCTCGGGTTTTGTAGTGCATGTACACAAGGAGAGCAAGGTAATAGCCAACAAATCTTAGAGGTTTGATTGTGATTAATGCATATCTAGTGAAATGCAATTATCTAGGGTAGAAAAATCATTGCAAGAGAGGTGGCTGTAAAGTATAGAAGTTTCATAGCACAGATGGATAGATGGGGAGGGATGGATAGATAGAGGGGATGGATGGATGGATAGATAGAGGGATGGATAGAGGGGATGATGGATAGAGAGATGGATGGATAGATGGAGGGATGGATGGATGGATGGGGTGGATGGATAGAGGGATAGATGGGTGGATGGGAGATGGATGGATAGATAGAGAATTGCATGGATGGATAGAGGGAATGGATGGAGAGGATGGATAGATGGATGGATGGTGGGTGGATCGATAGAGGGGATGGATAGATAGATAAAGGGATGGATGGATCGATAGAGGGGATGGATGGATAGATAGAGGGATGTATAGAGGGATGGATGGATAGCGGGATGGATGGATAGAGGGGGTGGATGGATAGCAGGATGGATAGAGGGGATGATGGATAGCAGGATGGATGGAGGGGATGATGGATAGCAGGATGGATGGAGGGGATGATGGATAGCAGGATGGATGGAGGGGATGGATGGATAGAGGGGATGGATGGATAGCGGGATGGATAGAGGGGATGGATGGATAGCGGGATGGATAGAGGGATGGATGGATAGATAGTAACAGCGACATATTCCACGTTCTGACCTGTTGTCAGAAGAGATGAATGAATAAATTGAAAGGACAGGTATACAGAACTGTTGGACCTCGTGCCTGATAGGGTGAAGAGAGAAGTAATCTGGCCATGTATATTAGTTGGCCCAATTGCTGGGTTTAGAGAAAGTTCTGACCTATTTAATGTGTATGTGGTTAGCCCATACACTAATGATAATGCCTATCGTTTTCTCTGGATCTTGGGTCAGGGATGATCCAAAAATCTATGTTAAAAAAATTGATTTTTGGTGCAATTTTTTATGTTTTTTTTTGTCTATGATGCATTTTTGAGCTTTTACTACAACTGGATACTTTTTCAGCACAGAAAATGCACCAAGAATTGGCATGTTGCTTTTTTTTTTACATATTTGAAAAAAATATGAATAAGCAGAAAAAATGCACTCAATGTACAAATTAGGCACATTTCCCATTGAAATGATTGGGAAGCTTATGACCTATGGACTTGAAGCAGATTTTAGTGTGAATTCTGCTACCATATGAAGAAACTCCATGTAACACGATCATAGGATCCGGTAACACCATTTCTGAACTACATTGAAACCTTCCTTTGAGGTACACATCCTGGAATCCTCCTAAATCTACCTTGGAAGGTTCTTACAAAGTGTATAGACTGTGTTCACACCACTTTATTTCCATACATAATGAATACGTAGATTGTATTGTTCTCACTTCATCTTGGTAGAAATCCTATCTAACATATGGTCAGTCTTTTTTTAAGTCTCCTTGATGATTACATGGTAAAGTAATTGTATAACGCAAGATAAAAGAATAAGTAAGCACAGTGTTATCATAGTCTAGAGCTGCTGCTGACACTTTTAAGATCATATCAAATGGCAATTCTTCACAATTCCCACAAATGGCTGAAAAACACTATCTGTGTGTGACAAGCCTTTGGAATATATGATCAGCTGCCTTATTGTCTTGATGAATTTAGTAGATGGAGTCCACCTTAAGGAGAAGATGTCACCAATTTTTCATCTTGAGCTGCACACATGATGTAAGAATTGCTGCTATTTTACGTTTCGCCTGTCCGTTGCGGAGATACTAGCTAGCAGAGTACTTGGCACCTAATGAGTTAAATGGGTGTCATCAGATACTGCTCACTCGGTGTGGACTTCTTCTCCCTGTATGAGTTGCTCTATGATGATGCCCACTTGGACTTAACAAAGGTTAACTCATTAGGTGCCAAATACTTTGATTGCTAATATCTCTGCATCGAAGAGGCAACATTTTAAAAAATATACCTTATACGGTATATATTCTGCCCTGAAGCACTATAAACATCATGTATTTAGTTCCAACATGAACAATTTGGTGAAACGTCCTCTTTAAATTTCACCTTTGCATAACAATATTAACAAAAAAATAGTGTACAGGATTTAAGAGGAAAAGATTAAAAAGTTATGGTAATATTCATATAGAATAGTGCCGGCCACATAAAACAGAGTGCATATTGCTCCTTGTCCAGCAAGTATTACTGGTCGACAGCAAGCACTAAAATGTAGCATAAAGCCGATACCTGCCCCAATGTGGACAGTTCCCTTCTTTGTGGGATCCGCAGAACCTGGCACTATAAAGGCTAGCTTCTAACTAGATCCGCTGGGTTCTCCCTATTGGTCCTCGAGACCTTAGATCAGATGTCCAAATGATGACCTGACTATCAAACTATTGCTTTCCCTGATCTGGAGTACACACAAGGACGAAAACTGTCAGCGTAAGGGTGCGTTCACACATGGTGTCCATCATTTATTATTTTGCTCACTTCTATAGTGCTATCATGTTCTGCAGCACTGTGCAGACATTGTAGTCACACCGATATGTGACTGCATCGGCCGACACACATGTGCCAAACCTATTTCAATCTATTAAAAAAAAAAATCTCCAAATTATCCAGAGCTATTAATGGAAGTTTGTATTCCATAATTGAAATGAATTGTGCCTAAGACGAATTCCCATAGGAAGCTATTATGTATCATTTATTTGATAAAACTGAGATCACTTTTTTGCCAGTGCTGTACATCATCTCATTTAGAATATTTGGATTCACAAGATCTCCGAGATTCTGTAGAAAAATAAAAGCCAAAGGAAAACATTCTTGAGGGGGAGGATAACAGCGAGAGTTTTATAAAAAAGAAAAAAGCACGTTTACATCCTACAGAAGATTTTAATTGCTGCCTCATCTTGTCTTTTTCAATGGGTTACTGTCACCATAGTCACCTCGTCAGTGCCGTGCCACAGGAATGTCTCTGCTGGGCTTCATAAAGGAAGTCCCATTGAAAAATGTTGGCTTTGATAGTGATGTTGTTTCAAGTTCCTTTTTGTCTGTTGTTTAAAGTCCATTTTATTTTTCATTTAGAATTTAATGTTTCATATGAAAAGTTTTCATAATTATTATAAAGGCTCTGTATGTCAGAAACTGGCTGAAGATATTAGATTTCTGCAGCCAGATCCCAATCTGATGTTTACAGTGATGCCAGTCGATGTTTCCATTGCATGGTTGCACTTTTATCTGTCCAGTTCCTTGCCTACTCCCACTTTGGCCAATCCAAATAGCAGTGATTGTTGTGACTTCCTGGTTGTGACCGTTGTACCCTTCACATGTATTGCGCTGCAAAGTTTGATGGCACGACAGTTGTCTCAGACAATATTGTTTTGTAGCCCCAGCCTAATTTGGCCATGTTCCGAAGTGGAAACACGCCATGCATGAAAGATACTTTACTATGATCAAAATGTTATTTTTTAATGAAAAAAAAAGGATTTCAGAGTTCACATTTATCTAGCTTACAATTTTTTGGTTCATTGATGTTAAACGTTGCTACAAGGTTCTGCAGGTTGAGGAAAGGAGATAGAGTGGCACTCACCACTGATATGTAAAATTTGGGCTCTTTATTGTGGTTGCCACATGAAGAGTGAAGACACGAGGCAGTGATTGAGCAACAGCTGTTTCTCAGGAACTACAGTTTTTCCAGCTGAGAGCCAGAAGAATCCTAGTTTATGCGAAACAGCAGTTTCTCAATCACTCCCTCATGTCTCCTCATGTAATGACCACACTAAAGTGCTGATATTTTATAAACCAGTGGTGAATGTCGCCTTTTCTCCTTTATTTTAACCTCCATAACCTTGTTTCAGTGTTGTTTCTCTACGAGCTCAGCAGTGCTAGACCTGGTTGCATATAATACATTTTTGCCATTTTGCGCTTCTGGACTAATTTGCAGTACCGGTGTGGTAGCAGTGCCAACCTTTCTGTCTCCGTTACTAGCAACTAAGAATACATTTTATGCCTCCTTGACAAAATTTTTGACACACATCAAATTTCTCATCTTAGACATGGTGATGGTACCACCATGACCGGAATGTCAATAGCTGACATAAATTTATGGTTAATCCTGTATATATGTCAACAATTATCAGACAACCTCTTCAAGTGAGACTGTATGAGTGCATCATTAATATTTAATTTCAAGGGGAAGATAAGGAATACATGTATAATGACTTTGTGCACACATTGTGGCTCCATAGAGAATAAAACCTTTAAAAAAAAGTCATATTGAAGTTCAGCTGTCTAATCCTATTCATTCCCCCTTTTGGAATCTTAATTACAAGGAGATAAAAACCATCGTTTGACTAAATTATTGTCTTGAATCTTGTAGCAAAAGGTATAATCCGCAATTGGGCCAATTAGTAAAGCCCATAGTTAGCACGGCTAAGGCAGGCAGCGTGATTAGATGTGACACCAGTCTAGTTCCCACTGTAGTTATGCCAGGTATGGTGGTCAGACTTCAAAGGGCTTGAGGCATCAGCAGGGCAAGGTTTGTTGGCCAGCTTAGGTCCGGTCCTTAATCTCCTTGCTAAAACCACAGCAGCCCTCGCACAAAACAAGCTTACACGACACAATCATGCGGTATTAAAGTTTGGGTTGAGTCATGCCAATTTGCCTTTGATTTTCTGATGATTGACTAAAAGATGACTACATGACCAGACACATGCTAAAACTTCCCTGATTAGGTAACTTCTCCAAGTATGTCAGATATGTTAGAGTTTTCCAAGCTAAATGATATGATAAACAGGACTCTGCTGCTGAAACTTTGCTGTAACAGCTCCTTCACCTGCTTAGAACTCAGAAATGGAGCAAATGTTAAAAAGGGAATTTTACCTTAGTATTTTAAAACTCTTATACGTCAAGTTCTACAAGTTGGTGGTTTGATCTCTTCTATAAAATATACTCAACTGATACGTCGGCTAAACAAGTAGGATTGTCACAGTGCAGTGGACGGTGTCTATCACTCTTAAGATTCCCGACCTCACCAAAGTTTGGCTTGTTGTTTCAGTTTATGACGAGTTAGACGTATCTGTTCGAGAAGAAGAAAACAATCCCACTGGATCACCTGACATGATAGGTTGTATAAAATGACTAAATAGTTATACAAGAACTTCTTCTGCTACCACAATGGGACCAAAGAACAAGACAGATTTTTCCCTTTTCTAAGGCTTGACTTTTGGGTTATGTTCACACTTGGCAAACTTGATAATTTGTCATATGCTATCATACCATACCAGCCAAGAAAGAGAGATCTCAGCAAATCTCATCTGCGTATTGCCAAAATTGTATGAGTAGAATATCTACAGTGTGTCAGTCATTGGTGTGGAATTCTACCACATATTTCACTCTTTGCTTTTACTGACAGTCCGCAACAATATGCACAGTAGAATCTGCCGGGGAACTTATTCCAAGGTGCATTACTCCTTCTTTGGTGGATACAGGCCCCGTTATTCACTGTAACGTTAGCGACATATTCTCCTTCAAAAGTTGAAATCTGTTTACAAATTGTTGAAGTGGGATCGTTACAGTGATCATAAAAAGTCCTCACACCCTGTTAAAATGCCAGGTTTTTGTAATGTAATAATTTCAAAACTTAAAACTGAAATCTTTTCTGGTGGAAAAAGAAAAATATAGAACTAAAATAATATGGTTTCATAAATATACACACCCTTGTAACAATACTTTGCTAGTGTATGCTTTGAATTAATTACAGCAGTCAGTCTTTTTGGGAAGGAGTCTATCAGCACGGCACATCTAGAGTTGGCAATTTTTGTCCACTCTCCCTTGTAATGCTCCAAATCAGGTCTAGGCTGTGGCTGGGCCATTCCAAAACCTTCTGGCGAAGCCATTCTTTTGTTGATTTGGAGGTATGCTTAAGGTGAAATTCCTCTTCATCGTCTGCTTTTTAGCAGAGGCCTGAAGGTTTTGATACAAAACTGACTGTCTTATTTTTGGAACTACTCATAGTTCCCTTGTTTTTGACTAAAGCCCCAGTTCCAGCGCCAAAGCATAATGCTGCCTCTACCATGCCTAGTTGTGAATATGTTGTTCGTTTGGTGATGCGCAGTGTGGGCTTTGCTCCAAACATATATTTTGGAATTATGGCCAAAAGTTCAATCTTGGTCTTATCAGACCATAACACATTTTATCACATGCTTTTGGCAGACTTGATGTAGGTATTAGTTAGACATAGTCAGGCTTTGATAATTTTCTTTGTAAGAAAAGACTTCTATCTTACCACCCTTCCCCACAAGCCAGACATGTGAAGAATATGGGAGATTGTTGTGTGTCACATGCCTTACTCAACAAATACTTGCCAAAAATTCCTGCAGCTTCTTTAATGTTGTTTTAGGCCTCTTGGCAGCCCCCCAGACTAATTATTATTCTTGTGTTTTCATAAATTTAAGAAGGACGTCCAGCTCACTGCAGTGCCAAACTCAAACTATTTTTTGATGACCGTCTTCACAGTATACCTAATACCTAGGACATCTATCTAATACCATAAGACATTTTTTTCACTGTTCTCCTGATTAATATCTATCAACAATGAAATCCTTTTGCTATGTTGTAAGCTGTTTATTGCTTTTCATGTATGATGCAGCTAAAAATGTCATGAAATTCCTACTAGAACAGCTAAACTTTGTAAGTGCTTTGTCATAATAGCTGTAAATGATGGCAGCTGTGCACTGTGATGCAGTGACCCATGCTGCAGCTTGGAGGCACTGTATGGGCTCCTCAGGATACGCATGGAGGCATAACTGGGTTTGTGAAACAGTATCCGGCATGATTATAAATGGCCAGTATGTGTCGCAGAGGGAGATACTCTGCGCTGTAAGCCGATAATGTTGTTCTGGGACCTGTAGTCCCACAAGTATTGTTGTGTAGATTTAAAGGGAGGCTTACAGGGTTAGTCGGAGAGCTGGGTAGGTCTGACTGACTAACCACACACACCTCCCACCTGTGCGAGTGGTTACAGATATATAATGTGACTGAGGACTGGTCACTTTAAGCAAATGTTAAATTCTTACACTGCAGAGATATATAAGAAAAAAGATGGCGGGTGCTGTCATTGCAGGCACTCCTCTACAAGGGTGAGGAATACTTTCCATATCTATGAACACTCTCCATGGCTCAGTAGCTGTTATAAGATCAGCTATAGCCATGGTCAAGACTGGATCTCATGGACTGGAATGCCATGAAGAATATATTACAAAGTGTAGTGGTTGTTCTTTGTTTTTCCATGTTAGTCATTTCAACCTCAGCCTTGCAAGTTTCCTTCAATAAGTATGCTAGAAAATACCTAATATTTTAGTCAAGTTACATTGCATGTTTGTGTTGGGTATATTTATTGCCAGTAAGTAATGTTTTAATATATACATTTTTTCTGATTTGTACTCATATGATGCTGTAGTGACAGGGATATGTCTGATTGATAGAGGAAGCCTCAGGCGGCTCTTCTGTTTTTTTTTCCAAATGAGCTGATACCGCTATCTTGTTGACTTTCCCTTGGGCCAAGCATGCTTGTTTATTTTCCCTTTTTTTTGTTATGAACTTTCCTAGAGTTTGAGCCGCATGTTAGATCCCATAATTGGATGTTGTGTAATTTGTGGCTATTAATTCTTATTCTGATGAAAGCATCTAACAGTTTATTTTTAACATATGTTACAGGTGTAGGGGAATGTTACCCAGTTTCGGACTGGACCAAGGGAACCCAGTGGACGTAGTGTATATGGACTTTTCAAAAGCTTTTGATACAGTGTCACACAAAAGGTTGTTACATAAAATGAGAATAATGGGGATAGGGGAAAATATGTATAAGTGGGTGAAGAGCTGGCTCAGGGATAGGAAACAAAGGGTGGTTATTAATGGAGCACACTCGGACTGGGTCGCAGTTAGCAGTGGGGTACCACAGGGGTCAGTATTGGGCCCTCTTCTTTTTAACATATTTATTAATGATCTTGTAGGGGGCATACAGAGCAGAATTTCAATATTTGCAGATGACACTAAACTCTGCAGGGTAATCAATACAGAGGAGGACAATTTTATATTACAGGATGATCGATGTAAACTAGAAGCTTGGGCTGATAAATGGCAAATGAGCTTTAATGGAGATAAATGTAAGGTCATGCACTTGGGTAGAAGTAATAAGATGTATAACTATGTGCTTAATTCTAAAACTCTGGGTAAAACGGTCAATGAAAAGGACCTGGGTGTATGGGTGGATGACAAACTCATATTCAGTGGCCAGTGTCAGGCAGCTGCTACAAAGGCAAATAAAATAATGGGATGTATTAAAAGAGGCATAGATGCTCATGAGGAGAACATAATTTTACCTCTATACAAGTCACTAGTTCGACCACACTTAGAATACTGTGCACAGTTCTGGTCTCCGGTGTATAAGAAAGACATAGCTGAACTGGAGCGGGTGCAGAGAAGAGCGACCAAGGTTATTAGAAAACTGGGGGTCTGCAATACCAAGATAGGTTATTACACTTGGGGCTATTTAGTTTGGAAAAAACGAAGACTAAGGGGTGATCATATTTTAATGTATAAATATATGAGGGGACAGTACAAAGACCTTTCTGATGATCTTTTTAATCATAGACCTGAGACAGTGACAAGGGGGCATCCTCTACGTCTGGAGGAAAGAAGGTTTAAGCATAATAACAGACGCGGATTCTTTACTGTAAGAGCAGTGAGACTATGGAACTCTCTGCCGTATGATGTTGTAATGAGTGATTCATTACTTAAATTTAAAAGGGGACTGGATGCCTTTCTTGAAAAGTATAATGTTACAGGGTATATACACTAGATTCCTTGATAGGGTGTTGATCCAAGGAACTAGTCTGACTGCCGTATGTGGAGTCGGGAAGGAATTTTTTTCCCCAATGTGGAGCTTACTCTTTGCCACGTGGTTTTTTTTTTGCCTTCCTCTGGATCAACATGTTAGGGCAAGTTAGGTTAGGCTATGGGTTGAACTAGATGGACTTAAAGCCTTCCTTCAACCTTAATAACTATGTTACTATGTATTAGTTAATTGTATTTACCTTTCTGTTTACCTTCAGATTAGCATATGTTGATATCTGTAGGATTGGTAAGGGACTGGTATAATGAAGTAATAATTCAGTATTTTTGTTAATATTTTTTAATATTAACCCCTTCATAACCAGAGATAATTTTGTTTTAATTTTTTTGCTCCCCTTCTTCCCATGGCCATAATTTTTTATTTTTTTTGGTCAATATGACCATGTGTGGGCTTGTGTTTTGCAGGATGAGTTGTACTTTGGAACGACACCATTGGTTTTAACATATCGTGTACTGGAAAACGGGAAACAAATTCCAAGAGCGGAGAAATTGCAAAAAAAAGTGCAATCCCGCACTTGTTTTTTTTTTTTTTTCTTTTACTGTGTTCACTAAATCTAAAACTGACCTGCCATTATTATTCTCCTGGTGATTACGAGTTCATAGACACCAAACATGTCTAGTTTTTTTTTTTTTTTTATCTAAGTGGTGAAAAAAATATCCAAACTTTGTTAAAAAAAAAAGAAGAAGAATTGCGCCATTTTCCGAGACCCGTAGTGTCTCCATTATTCATGATCTCAGGTTGGATGAGGCCTTACTTTTTGCATACTGAGCTGACGTTTTATTGATACCATTTTGGTGCAGAGACGATCTTTTGATTGCCCGTTATTGCATTTTAATGCAATGTAGCGGCGACAAAAAAAGCGTAGTTCTGGCGTTTTGACTTTTCTCGCTACGCCATTTAACCATCAAGTTAATCATTTTTTTAATTGATCGGGCGATTCTGAACACAGCGATCCCAAATATGTGCATGTTTGATTTTTTTTTTATGTTTTATGTTGAATGGGGATAAAGGGGGGTGATTTAAACTTTTATATATTTTTTAATGTTTTTTATATTTTTAAAAACATTTTTTTTTTTACTTTTTACATGCTTCAATAGTCTCCATGGGAGACTACAAGCTGCCATAACCCGATCGGCTCTGCTACATACAGGCGATAATCAGATCGCCTGTATGTAGCAGAATTACTCACTTGTTATTAGCACCGACCATCGGTCGTTGCTCATAGCAATCTGGCAGCGACAACCACAGAAGTCTGCAGGAGACCTATGGTTGTCATGCCAACCCATCGGTGACCCACGATCACGTGATGGGGATAACCGATGGGTGGATTTCCGGTGTGCTTGCCGGAAGTGCGTGTTAAATGCCGCTATCAGAGTTTGACATTCTATTGTCTTCACTTATTTCTGGGCCACCATCTGATGTCTTTATGCTTTATATCTTATTTGGCCATAGACCTGCCTGCAAGTCAGTGACAACTTTGGATAAGGCCCTAGGTCATAAAGTAACCCAATTGCTACATTTTATCAATTCAGAGCTCTGTTCACACTGGCACTGGGTATTCATTGCTGTTGAATTGCAAGTATAACAAAGATGTGCTCTGTCAGTGATATCTGACCGTATTGGCATTCAGACCTTTTTGGTTCCATTTAAATAAAACAGATTGCTCCTTTGAAAAGGGCCTGTTTACTCCTCGGCTATGGGAACAATTGTATGTTTGCTGTTTTATTTTCCATTTGATTGAAGTGATCCTGAATGGCATGGTGTTGACAGTGCGCCAGAGATCTATTCTTGATTCCTATGGTCTTCTTCTTCCAAAATGATTGGCGTTGCTAGCAGGGCTGTGGAGTCGGTAAGACAAACCTTTGACCATCAATTTCTCTGACTCCTAGTCCGACACCATGACCCCGACTCCACAGCACTGGTCACTACTGAGCATGTACATAAAGTGCAGCACAGATTAATCTCAACTAAAAGCCAAGATCCTTAGATCAGGAACAGAACAGACATTTATAGGACATCTCATAACTTTCCCAAGTGCTTATGAAAACATTTACAGCACATCCTCCATTGTACTACTGTACCAATTTATTATATATTTTAGGAGTCAGAGTTGATTTACTTTAAACCGACTCAGACTCCACCAAAATGGACGCCGATTCCATGACTCCAACTCCACAGCCCTGGTGGCCAGTTGAAGACCGTCAACAAGCAGCTTACCTCCCTGACCGTATGAGCTGACTTGTGTTGGCTTCCATGCATGCACAGTCTAAGATATTCATGTTACGGTATTGTGCTACAGCCGTCTATCTCCATGCACTTGCATCTTATGCCAGGGAGAAAGGAGAACTTAAACATCATTTTGTAAAGTGCCTAGGATCGAAACAGGAGATGCCGATGTGAACCCTATTTTGAATTCCGGAGACAACTGTAGTAGTCATATCCATGTGTTTGCATGTGATTTCTTTTTATTTAAACAAAATATTTCTAACTTTTGATTTCCCATTGCTCTATAAAATGTCAAATTATATTTTTAGGACTGCATTGCCCTTTTACTATAGAGCAGCAACAAGCCATAAATTAAGCATGGGTCACTTCTTCCTAGTGTAGGTATGGGTATAATCTTTCAAAAAAATACAAAACATTTCTATTTTCTCAGAGACTGGCAAAGAATGGTTAGAAAAAGAAAAAAAAATAAAGCAAACTGCTGGAATTTTAATCTTCTCTTGGACTGTTTCTGCTTTGTCTGCATCATCCTGCTGTCTAAAAATAACATTCCCATAGCCCTGGTGTCACAGTTGTTCTAGTATGTCCCTTAATTCTATTGAAGAAAAAAAGGTACGGTAATTCATTTTTTTTATTTTTTTTTATTAATGCTGCCTTTCTAGTAACTGGCATTAAGACGTTTGTGTTTCTGTTGTGAGAAGTGTATGTTATAGAAATATATCCATTTAATTTCAATATCTGTATGTCAATGTGATCAATAGGTGTTTTTCTATACTTCTGTTATTACTCCAAGAATAAGGGCCTGCTCATTCCAAAGACCCATAACATAAAAAAGTAGGTCAACTTGGCCTAAAAAAAAATCATGGGGTGTTGGGGTGATGTACTAGCTAAATAGACTTCTTTCTTCTTGACTTGAGAAACACTGCTACTCAAAAGCAGCATGTTATCGATTGACCTTGGTTGGAGTAGTGGTATTGCAACCACTAGGCGCAGCACTGGCAGGTAGCGTAGTCAGGAATAGCCAGAGGTCGGTACACAGGAGCAGCTGTATATTAGAATCATTAGCAGATTGCATAGTCAAGAACAGCCAGTTGTCGGTACACAGGAGCAGCAGTATAGTTGAAAGATCAGCAGGTTGCGTAGTCAGGAATAGCCAGGGGTCGGTACACGGTAGCAGCAGTATAATCTTGGATGAAGCAGCAGGTAAAAGGAGAGCTTGACTAAAGGCTGGGAGCTCAATAATCTTGCAAGTAAGAAAGTGCAATGCCAGGTTTAAGTAAGGTGTTCAATCAGAAGATCACAGGGTGGAGACAATCAGAAACACCACAGGTACTAGTATCTGGGTTAGCAAGGCACTTTTCTGCTAGCTGAAAATCTCAGACGGAGCTGCCACCCCACCTGGTGCACAAGAGCTGCTGGGTTCGAGTCCTGACACAGGATATGAGTCTTATAATTGAAATTAGTATTTTTGTTTATTTGTGATTCCTCGGCCTCTAAGATATGTTCTTTTTTGCCAATAGTGATTGATGTAAAGATACAGCTAAAAAGCCCTGATAAGAAAACCACTGCTTAGAGGGAACCTGTGATCAGTTTTATGCTATCTGGACTATGAAAAGTTGTCCTTAGGACTTTGTGTCTAAGCTAGATAGTCTTAGGCGCTTCCTGTTAGCTTTTTCCCACCCAACTTCACTTGGCTGACAGATTTCTCCCTGTGTACTTAGAAAAAGATCTATAATTCAAAGCATTTTGATCAAGAAAGAGAAGGAAAAAGTATTATCAGCTTGCCTATCCACGAGTGCACAGGTTCCCTAATCCAAGGAAAGAGAAAGAAAGGGGTGGATCCAACACTTCAAATAAAATCCCAAGTTTTATTTACATCGATTAAAACATTATTCCAGGGAAAAATCCACATTGTACAATGTATGTATACAACGTCCGAGGAGAAAGTCCCAAGAGAATTTTAATGTCCTGGTTGACGCGTTTCTAAGTGATACTTCTTATTCACAACCTGAATTCAACTTATGAATAGGTGTCACTGTCACTTTGAAACGTGTGGTCTTGTTATTCTAGGCGTTTATATCCCTCTCTAACCTTACATGTGGCATGCACCTATGCACTTTATATCCATATTGCTTGACCCTGTTCTTTACTATATTATTATTTGCTTCAGGATCTATATCATTGTCCTTTTTGCTTACAGTTTTATATTTTTGATATTATAGGTGCTATACATTTTGTCACATGGTGCTGTGAATATAGGCCTACTATATGTTAGACAGGTTTGGTTTTATAAGCTTGTACTTTTTTTCAGCTTGATACACTAACTTATTCATGTTCTCAATCGTGTCATACCCACCATCTTAGTTTGTACAGAGACATATCTGGTGCCATGCATATCTTAGAACGGTTCTTTGTGGAGGAGCATCATTTCCTTATGGTGGGTGTGACATGTAAATTAACAATGTCTTGGTTTTTAAATGTTTTTAATATTGTCCTTTGTTCACATGCGTGATCGTAAGACAAAGTATTGTTTTTTACTTTTGGTGTTCCCTATTTTTCAGCATGTATCTCTTTCTTTGGCCGGTGTCACACTTGCGAGTGCAATGCAAGAAACTCGCACAAGTCTCTCGCATCAATACCCGGCACTGCTGCCAGCGGTTCGGACCAGAGCGTTCGGCTGCATAGCAATACATGCAGCCACATGTTTCTGTCCTGAGTGTCGGCGGCAGTGCCGGGCATTGATGCAAGAGACTTGTGTGAATTTCTTGCATTGCACTCGCAAGTGTGACCCCGGCCTTATAACATGCTGTAGGTGATCCCATCTTCATCATTTATGGTTTTGTTTTTTTCTTTTTGGTTGTGCCCTTCACTTTTGTATTCAGGTTCCTTATAAAGAGCACCAGTTACGGGTATGTGTCCACGTTCAGGATTGCATCAGGATTTGGTCAGGATTTTCCATCAGTATTTGTAAGCCAAAACCAGGAGTGGAACAAATAGAGGAAAAGTATAATAGAAACATATGCACCACTTCTGCATTTATCACCCACTCCTGGTTTTGGCTTACAAATACTGACGTAAAATCCTGACCAAATCCTGATGCAATCCTGAACGTGGACACATACCCTACCAAGACTCAAGTGTCCTGTTTTTCCTCTTATTTTACTTATATTGGATCTTGAGTAATCTGTTTGTTTTTGTGTTTCGAATCCGCCATATGGTCCCATAGATGTGAGCCTTTTTATTTCCTGCTAATTTTATGGTCTTTACCATATGGTTGTTGGTCACAGGATCATTTTGTAAAGCAGCCTAAAGACATGCCCTGGAGAATCCTGTGAGCAGTGCCCCTTTGTAAAGACCATTAAAACTTGCACAAAATGAAAAGGCCCACATCTCTGCAACTGTATGGCAGATGCAGGGCAGCATCAAGAGTAAAATGAGAGCAAAACCTGGCAAATTTTTACGTGGTGACAGGTAATCTTTAAAAAGACTGAGCAGATGCTAGCTTTTTTTCCCCAAAAAAGTGTCCCAATGGCATTAAAACAAAAAAAAAAAAAATTTGCTGATCACCCATCTCTTGTTGTAACACTTCTCTGGTCTGGTCTCTACTACTAGGTTCCTCAGCCAATCATCAGCCACAGCAGTGACCCGCCTCAGCCACTGATTGGCCGAGTGGTTCATTTGTGTCAGTAGAGACCAGGAAGGACAAACCAGTTGGGACTTGAGAAGCGTCAGAGCAGGTGTAATGGGGATCAGTGAGGTGCGCACCACTTCTGTTCTGGCATCACATATAAATGTTGGAAATTACTTCTCAATGTTACTGTATACAATCACATTGTATGGTGCCTATTTACGCTAGAAAAATAAGTTATTGTGTAGGTTTTGTTTACACTTGTACAGAGGTCTTGAGTAAAGGGTTCCACAGGGGTTTCCATCAATCTGTGCAGAATAGAGCCGCATGCAGCAGGGTTCTCGCCATCAAAAAGTCAATGCATTTATTTATGTGTTATTTTTGCTTCATTTCCTCCATTATTAACAGATAAAAAGAAAATCTATGGCACAATAAAGTATTTATTGGTCACGAAATTGCATGTGATCATTAAAAAAGGTCAATTGTTAAATATCCAAAGACAACAACTGTTTTGCTCCATCTCAGACTTTTCTAAAATTGTCTGCTACGGTAATATGTAATGAAATAGATAGGCTGTAGTGTTTTGCTTCATATAGTTCTGTAGATTTCCTTTTTGCAGAAAATAAAGGCATAAAATTTATCAACACAAGATCGGATTGAAGTCCCAGAGAGTCCTACAGGTGGCCGGGCATTGGTACTGTAATAGTCCCCTATAGTACAGCCCAAGACAAGCACATTTAGAATTACCGTAATTTGAAGATAATCACATTCTAGTAAATGTGCTGCAACAAATCTCATGCCTTTTAACCCCTTCACTCTCCAAGACTGTTTGCACCTTCATTACAAGGCCAAATTTTACAATCTGACCAGTGTCTGAATGGCACTGCTGCAGCTATCGGCGATCACGATCATGGATTTTTTTTTTAAGGATTTCAGGATAACCTCAAACAAATGAATTATATACACATTACATATACAATCAGGCTGCCATGCAGGCGCCACCGCCTGCAGAAGGGGATTTTTTCCCCTCAAAATATATATATATAAACTAGGGGGCAGGTCAGTGAGGGATCAGTGACCTGTCAGCAGTCTGTAGTATGAATACCTAAGCAGAGCACCACATGAAGACCCCACAGGCCGGGCACGGGTCTATCATTAACTCAAAACTGAAAATAAAGATTAAATAACAACCACAAGATGGATTTCATCACCAGGTATCATTGTAATCAGTATAACGGCGCCGGCCTGACACTGTCTGTAGGTTACTGTGCACAATCCTACTGACAGTTTCCCTTTAAAAAGAAAAAGAAAAAGGGTCGGATGCAGTAAATCAGATCAAACAAAGAAGAAAATAAATAATTGTGTCAGACTCTCATAGGCCCATTAAGTCTGTTCGTAAATAAAGTGCAAATGCATACTTAGGCTGTGTGCCTACGTTGCTTTTTTATGCTTTTCTGCTGCGTTTTTTGCCGCAGCGGAAACACTTAAAAACGCTTAAAAGCCGCATTCCCATGCAATCCTATGGGATTCCGCAGTTGCTCTGCCCATGCTGCGGATTTTCCCCCTGCGGAATCACATAGTGGTAAAATCCGCAGCATGTTCATTATTCCTGCGGAGTCACCGTGATTCCGCTGCCATAGGATTGCATTGAAATGCTCACTTTATGCATGTGGCTATGCCAGGGTCTGGATGAGAGGAGACTCTCCTCCTGGAACTGGGTACCATATTCATGTAAAAAAAAAAAATATACGGATATACTTACCTTCTGATGGCCCCCAGAGACTTCCCAGCTCTCAGCGGTGCACGTGGCGCCTTCCGTTCCCAGGGATGCATTGCGCTAATCACCTGAGATGACGTCGCGGTCACGCGACCATGACATCTCAAAGGTCCTTCGCGCAAAGCATCCCTGGGAACGGAACGTAGCGGGAGCATCGGTGAGATCATCGGGGGACGTCGGGAGGTGAGAATAACCATATTTTTTATTTTTTTTAATTATGTTTAACATTCTATTTTTTACTTCATAGGCAGCATCAATAGTAAAAAGTTGGTCACACTTGTCAAGCACTATGCTTGACAAGTGTGACCAAACTGTCAATCACTTTTCCATGCGATGCTTCAAATCGCTTGGAAAACGCAAGCATTCTGCAAGCTAAAAGCACTTGGGTCACAAAATTTTAAACCTTTGAGGAGTAAAGAAAAAATAATTACATTTTTACCACCAACATTTTGTTGTAGCCACAGATTTTACATTTTCACACTGGAAAATGGATAAAAATTGCACCAAAATTTGTCCCACAATTTCTGCTGAATGTAGAAATACCTTACATGTGTACTGGTAAGCCACACAGCGAGACTCTGGAGGGACATAGTGTCATTTGCCTCCTGCAGCTCCAATTTTCCTACAATAGTTTCCGGTCTCCATATACACTCGTGGTCAAAATTGTTGGTACCACTCGTTTAATCACGGAAAAACCCACAATGGTCACAGAAATAACTTGAATCTGACAAAAGTAATAATAAATAAAGATCTATGAAAATGAATAAATGAAAGTCAGACATTGTTTTTCAACCATGCTTCCACAGAATTTATAAAAAAAATAAAACTCATGAAATAGGCCTGGACAGAAATGATGGTACCCCTGAAAATAATGTGACAATAGAGACATTTTAAATCAAGATGTTTCCAGGAACTAGCACCACAGGTGTCTACAATCTTAGATTCAGTGAGTGGGCCTGTATATAGGGCTACAGATACTCACTGTGCTGTTTGGTGACATGGTGTGTATCACACTCAACATAGACTCGAGGAAGCGAAGGAAAGAGTTGCCTTCAGAGATTAGAAAGAATATTTTAGACAAACATGTTAAAGGTAAAAGTTATAAGACCATCTCAAAGTAGCTTGATGTTCCTGTGACTACAGTGCACATATTATTCAGAAATTTAAGATCCATGGGACTGTAGCCAACCTCCCTGGACGTGGCCGCAGGAGGAAAATTGAGGACAAATCAAAGAGACGAATAATAGGAATGGTAACAAAAGAGCCCAGAAAATCTTCTAAACAGATTAAAGGTGAACTTCAAGCTCAAGGAACATCAGTGTCAGATCGCAGCATCCGTCGTTGTATGAGCCAAAGTAGACTTCATAGGAGATGACCAGGGTGGACACCATTGTTGAATAAAAAAACATAAAAAAGCCAGACTGAAATTTGCCAAACTACATGTTGACAAGCCACAAACCACCTGGGAGAATGTCCTACGGACAGATGAGACAGAAATTAAACTTTTTCGCAAGGTACATCAGCTCTACGTTCACAGACTGAAAAATTAAGCATATCAAGAAAATAACACTGTCCCTACTGTGAAACATGGAGGAGGCTCTTTTATGTTCTGAGGCTGCTTTGCTGCATCTGGCACAGGGTGTCTAGAATCTGTGCAGGGTACAATGAAATCTCAAGACTATCAAGGGATTCTAGAGACAAATGTGCTGCCCAGTGTCAGAAAGCTTTGTATCAGTCTCAGGTCATGGGTCTTGCAACAGGATAATGACCCAAAACACACAGCTAAAAACATCCAAGAATTGCTAAGAGGAAAGTATTGGACTATTCTGAAGTGGCCTTCTATGAGCCCTGACCTAAATCATATTGAGCATCTTTGGAAAGAGCTGAAACATGCCATCTGGAAAAGGCAACCTTCAAATACGAGACAACTGGAGCAGTGTGCTCTTGAGGAGTGGGCCAGAATACCTGTCGAGAGGTGCAGAAGTCTCTTTGACAGTTACAGGAATCGTTTGATTGCAGTGATTGCCTCAAAAGATTATGCAACAAAATATTAAGTTAAGGGTACCATCATTTCTGTCCAGGCCTATTTCATAAGTTTTATTTTTTTTTTTAAGTTCTGTGGAAGCATGGTTGAAACGCAATGTCTGACTTTCATTTGTTCATTTTCGTAGATCTTTCATTTATTATTAATTTGTCAGGTTCAAGTTATTTCTGTGACCATTGTGGGTTTCCTTGTCATTAAACGAGGGGTACCAACAAATTTGACCAAGTGTATACAGAGACCCTAAGTGCTAAAAGAGCAGAACCCCCCCCTCAAGTGACCCCATTTTGGAAATTGTACCCCTTTGGGAATTTATCTACAGGTGTAGTGACGATTTCGACTCCATGCGTGTTTTCCAGAAACAAGCAGCAGTAGATGTTGCTGAATGAAAATTGCAAACTGCCGTTGTAGTGACCAGTACGTTGTAGTGATCAGTATGTTATGCCCATGCCCAGCTCATGCTTCTAGAGACAAGCACCTGTAAATTAGGTGGGCTTTCATCGCTACAGAAATGCCAAACATGTGGAAACTAAATGTGGTTTAGACACAAATGTGGGGCTCACAAGGGAGGGGGCATTTTAGTTTGGGAGTGCAGAATTTCCTGAATTTCTTTTGGGTGGGGTGAAGAGCCATTTTGCTTTTCCAGAGCCTTTGTGCTACCGGTAACCTGGAAGCTCCTTATATTTCCATTGACAGATGACGGACCTGAGTGGAGACTTTTTTGTGGATTGGGTTGAAGCTTTTATTTGGAACATTTTACATAACGTTTGGGATCACATTTATCGTGTGCTCTACGCTGAGCACTTTGTGGTTTCCATCTAAATCTCCAAGTGATGTGATTAAGATGAAATGCCCAAAGGATCCATTCACTATAATGAGGCAGCAAAGTTACTTTGGACTTTTTCTGGCCTCTGTTTTGCGGTGTCCTTCTTTTCAGAGGTGCACAAAACTTTGGCAGACTTTGCTTTTATACACACCTAAAAAGATGTACTCTACTGGATCTGAGACCAGACGGCATCCACAGTGTGTCCATCTGCCTCATTATAGCGAATCTTCCGCTGGAGGTTCCATCTGAATCACTTATTTCAGAGATTTACACAGAATCTCTGATGTTAGCGCTCTGTGCAAAGCGCAGGATAAATGTGAGCTGAGCTTACTGCGATATTTAGGAGGCAGAATGAACAAATCAATGGCAGGTGAAGAATTGGTTATTAGGCACCTTTATTCTTTGGGTCCGTGCGATTACAGCATTACCAGATTTATAGACAGTTTTTTATGTTTGGCTGCTGTCACACACTAAAAGACGCTTTTTTTTTGCAAAAACTAGTTTTTTTGCATCACCATATTTTGAGAGCTATAATTTTTCCAGATTTCGGACAACCGATTCATGTGAGATCTTGATTTTGCGGGCAAATCGACTTTTTTATTGTACCATTTTCGGACACATGCCATTTTTTGATCGCTTTCTATTCCAATTTTTGGGAGGCAGAATGAACAAAAAAACAGCAATTCAGGACATTTTTTATGCCATTTCATGTGTGGTAAAATTGATAAGACAGCTTTATTCTTTGGGTCAGTACGATTACAGCGATACCACATTTTTATGTTTTTTTATGTTTTGGCGCGTTCACACAATGAAAACAATTTTAAAGAAAAAATAATTATGTATGCATCACTTTATTCTGAGAGCTATAACTTGTTTATTTTTTGGCTGATGGAGCTTGTTTTTTGCAGGACAAGATGACATTTTCAGCTATACCATTTTTATTTACCGTATATACTCGAGTATAAGCCGATCTGAGTATAAGCCGATTCCTAATTTTGCCACAAAAAACTGGGAAAACTTATTGACTCAAGGGTGGGAAATGCAACAGCTACTGATAAATTTCAAAGATAAAAATAGATGCCAACAAAAGTAAAATTAATTGAGACATCAGCAGGTTAAGTGTTTTTGAATATCCATATTGAATCAGGAGCCTTATATAATGCTCCATAAGGTTCATGATGGACCCCATAAGATGCTCCATACAAAATATGCCCCATATAATGCTGCATAAAAGGTTAGTGATAGCCCCATAAGATGCTCCATAGAATATTATGCCCCATATAATGCTGCACAAAGGTTGATGGCCCCATAAGTTGCTTAATAGAATAATATGCCCCATATACTGCTCCATAAAGGTTGATGTCCCCATTAAATACTCCATAGAATATTATGCCCCGTATGCTGCTGCGATTGAAAAAAAAAATGACATACTCCCCTCTCGTCCTGAGCAGGCTGGGACACCGGCGCGCTATGGGGGTCAGGTGTTGGATTCGCCACTGGTTCAGGGCAGCAGCACATGCGATATTCACCCGTTCCCATTCCACCGCCACACACCACTGTGTCTTCCACGTCTCTGCAGTGACTGTTCAGGCAGAGGGCGCACACTAACCACGTCATTGCATCCTCTGACCTGAACGTCACAGCCAGAGGACGCGAAGACAGCCCGGCGGTGGAACGGGGACAGGTGAATATTGCATGGTTCACCCTCCCCCATCATACTCACCCCATCCGGGTGCGGTCTCTCTGCAAGTCCCTGCTTCTCCGATGGTCTCCGGCACGCACTGGCAGCTTGTTCCTGTGTTCAGCGGGCATGTGGTACCGCTCATTAAAGTAATGAATATGCGCCACGCCTATGGGAGTGGAGTTGCGTCCATATTCATTACTTTAATGAGCGGTACCATGTGACCGCTGAACATAGGGAGAGCTGCGGGCACAGGAGACCATCGGAGAAGCAGTTAAGTGCAGAGACCGCGCCGGGAGCAGCAGCCGCCACTCTTGCCACTCCCCCTCCCCCCGCTGACCCCCTGGGACAATGACTCGCGTATAAGCCGAGAAGGGCATTTTCAGCCTAAAAAAATGGGCTGAAAATCTCAGCTTATACTCGAGTATATACATAGTTACATAGTTACATAGTTATTAAGGTTGAAGGAAGACTGTAAGTCCATCTAGTTCAACCCATAGCCTAACCTAACATGCCCTAACATGTTGATCCAGAGGAAGGCAAAAAAAAAACATGTGGCAAGGAGTAAGCTCCACCATGGGGAAAAAAATTCCTTCCCGACTCCACATACGGCAATCAGACTAGTTCCCTGGATCAACGCCTTATCAAGGAATCTAGTGTATATACCCTGTAACATTATACTTTTCCAGAAAGGCATCCAGTCCCCTCTTAAATTTAAGTAATGACTCACTCATTACAACATCATACGGCAGAGAGTTCCATAGTCTCACTGCTCTTACAGTAAAGAATCCACGTCTGTTATTATGCTTAAACCTTTTTTCCTCCAGACGTAGAGGATGCCCCCTTGTCCCTGTCACCGGTCTATGATTAAAAAGATCAGCAGAAAGGTCTTTGTACTGTCCCCTCATATATTTATACATTAAAATAAGATCACCCCTTAGTCTTCGTTTTTCCAAACTAAATAGCCCCAAGTGTAATAACCTATCTTGGTATTGCAGACCCCCCAGTCCTCTAATAACCTTGGTCGCTCTTCGGTATATATATATATATGGTACATTCATATTTTTTATCATGTTTTATTCCAGTTTTTGTTTGGCTGTATGATGATAAAGCATTGGGTTTATTTTGGCTGTTTTCACTGAAGGAGTTAACTAGTAGGACAGTTTCATAGGTCGTGTCATTTCGGACACAGCGATGCCAAATATGTGTACTTTTTTTTTTTTTTTTCATAAAAATATTTATTTGTTGGTACAATATATGTATATATTTATTATTTTGTATCTATACATCCAAGTTCGGTAAGTACCAGGTGACCTTGTCTTATGGATACGTCTAAGGTCGAGAAAGAAAGACATGCTCATTGTAAAAAAAAAAAACGGAATTGGTAGCCGTATCCACTTATTTCACTTCACGTTCCATCCGTTTATCGCTGGAACCGTCGCTGTGCGATTTTTTTGCCGGACAGAAAAAACGTTCCTCTGAACGTTTTCTCCGTCCGCTGAAAAAAATCATTTTTGATGGATACGGCAAAAAACAGATGAGACATGTGACCATCAGGCGCAATCCGGCACTAATACAACTCTATGAGAAAAAAAACGGATGGTTTTTTTTTCAAAATTCACCTTATTGTGCCTGAAGGCAAAAACCTGATGTGTGAAAGTAGCCTTAGCATTCAGTTAGAGCTGCAGCAGATAAATCAGGGATTTTATTAAAATGGCAGCAAGCAGCCCAGTAAATTACACTTCTGAAATCATGGTCTCTGCCCTTACATCATGCTGCTCTCTGATGGGGTAGCAAAAACTTAGTGACAGATTAATTTTAAATCTAATTTGGAAGACAACTTGAATATGTTATTAAAACAGCTGTAAATTGATGCCACAATAGTACTTACTAGCTGATAAACCAGTTTATAGTTAAACTGAATCTCTGTTTTGACAAGTGTTGCTGATGCATGTTCCAACGCACTTCACAATATGTGGCACTCAATTAAATAGAGGATATTGTTGAATTTGTATCTATCTAATGATTTATTAATACCCAGAATGGTAACTAAAACAAGATGGCATTCACTGTGTCTAGACAAAATAACATTTCTGCACCAATATAGAAGCAGAATCTGTTCTGTTAGCGCAGTGAGACTATAGGACTATCAGAAGAAATTGTCTTGGTGAAATTATTGAAATGTTTTCTGGACTCCTTTCTTTAACGTAGTAAACATATAATGCGTTCTTCACAAGTCCGTTTTTTATGTCCGTATGCAGTCTGTTTTTTAAGGACCACGAATACGGACATTCCAGACCCATTGTCTTCCATGGTGGTGCGTACATGTCAGGTTTTTCACAAGGACCTTGAGTCTGTGTGAAAAATCCATAGACATGTCAGGTTTTTTTGCGTAACACAGACAAAATTTGTGCCGTAGAAATGCACACTGTTGACACACAGATGACATCTGTGTGTCATCAGTTTGACACATACCGGCATCTGGGAAGAAGCGATACTGTTTGCGCTGTTTCCAGGTGCCGGCCAGCTGCTGAAAGTAGCTCTCATCGTTGTCTCCTGGTCGTGCTGATCTCAATAGTAGACAATGATGAGAGTTGTACTCAGCAGCAGCTGTGTAACTCCTGTGTAAAATAAAGAGTTAAATAAAAAAAAAACGCCTGGGCTCCCATGCAATTTTCATAACCAGTAAAGGGAAAGGCCACAGCTGGGGGCTCATTTTAATAACCTGGGACAAGTGACAATACCCCATAAGGTGCTTAGGCTATTAATAACAGCTCACAACTGTTTGCTTAGCCTTTACTGGTGAATTTATGTGGACCGCAGAAAAAAATGGCGTAGGGTCCCCCTATAAATTCAAACCAGCAAAGGTAAACAGACAGCTATGACTTGATATTCATAGCCTGGGAAGGGTCAGAGATATTGCCCCCCAGGCTACCAACATCAGCCCTCAGACACCCCAAAAATGGCACATCTATTAGATGCCCAAATCTGGTGTTTATCCTTGCTCTTGCCACTTGCTGGGTGGTGGCAAGTGGGCTTATAGGGTTGGGGTTGATGTCAGTCTTGTATTGCCAGCTGATATCAAGCCCAAGGGTTAGTAATGAAGAGACGTGTAAAAGACGCCCCCATTACTAATCCCATAGTCATAGTGTAAATAAAAAACACCCATAATAAAGTCCTTTTTTTAAATAAAAATCCTCACCCAGTTTTACAAATGCATTTAAAAAAGAAAAACAAGGTTACACTTAACTTACGCCCATTCTATTGAAGCCCTTGTCCCCAGTAAAAAGAAATCCCAGAAAATAGTAATCAACAATAATACTCACCTTCGCCCATTGTATTGAAGCCCTTGTCTCTAGCAAATAAAAAATAAAAACCAACCATATCCCTCTCCTGACCGAAGTGATGATTAGCAATACTGTCCCATGCCGTAATCCATGTATGCGATATGTGGTTTACTACCTGAACAGTGGCATGATGTGAAGACATCGTCAAGGTTACCACAGATCACTGATACTGCGTTCCCACACTCACTTCACTATGAGCAGGGATGATGAACTGCGGTGACCTCAATTAGATCACCGCAACAGTGCTCGAAATTATTTCATTGAGATCAGCACAGTTTATTGTCATGGCTCACAGTGAAATGTGGGAACACAGCTTCAATGACCAGCGGTTACCTCTATGATGTCACCACTCATCACTGATGCTGCGCTCGCAGCCACTCATTGTGTCCTGCTTTTCAGCGTGTGCGGTCACATCATGGCACCATTCTTATTGAAAAGCAGACATCGCAGAGATTGATTACATCATGGGACAGTATTATTTATCTGCACTTTGGATAGATGAGGGATATGGGTTGTTTATTTTTACAGGAGACATATGCATCGGTGAATTAGGCATAAGGTGAGTTTCTGTTATTTTTTCTGTCTTTTACAGGGGACAAGTGACGCGCCCACCAGGGCCGTGGGGTACTCTGAACCTGTCGGACAGTTCTTTGGGGAAGTCACAGGGTCCTGGCTATGCCGTAAAATGGGGAATATGTATATAGGATTTAACGTGACGCCACCTGTGGTGTTTGGCAACGGATGGCCGACGCTGCTAAAGAAGACCGCTGGGGCTGATGGTGACACAGCTGGGATGGTTTTGCTCCTCACAGGTGGAGTGCGGCCCCAGAGCTACTGGTCCCGTTTATGTCAGGCTTCGTGTACCTTGTGGTGCAAGACTCAGGGAGCAAGAGATCATTGAATGACACAAGGGCTGTAGTTTTTTTTCCCCTTTACTTGACGGTTGATTGTACAGACTGGGGTGCTGGGAACAGATCGTAATGGAGAGCCGGGCAGCCTGGAAGCAATTTTTGGATACACCTGGCCAGATAGGTATGGAGGCCTTCCTTCTGTGTCGTCCTCCCCTTTTCCTTGCTGCCTAACAGCACAGCCTCCTGTTGCTCATTACTGTCTCTCTCTGTTTTAAAAACTAACCGTTGCCTGCATGGCAGGCAGCTCGAACCTATCACAGGTGCCGCTCCTTTGTGTCGGCTCCAGGCTCTGGTATGCTGTTGTGCCGCCGTCTGTTTAGCTTTTGCTGGTTTGAATTCTTTGGAGGACCCTATCTCTGTTTTTTTCTGCGGTCCCGCATAAATTCACCAGTAAAAGCTAAACAGCTGTGAGCTCTTATTAATAGCCAGGGAACCTTTTGGGTTATTGCCCCTTGTCTAAGATTATTAACATCAGCCCCCCGCCTTGGACATTCCCTCTGCTGATTATGAAAATTGTGCAGGAGCCCACGCCGTTTTGTTTTGTTTTAATTATTCAACCCAGGAATTACACAGTTGCTGCTGAATACAACTGATTTCAGCGCTACCAGAAGACAATGATGAGAGTTTCCTTCAGCAGCCGGTGCAAGGGATCAGTGCGAACTGTACTGGTTTTGCCAGGCACAGATACATGACACACGGACGGCACATAGACAAGACACGGATGTCACATGGACCACGGATCTCACCAGTACTGTCTTTTCTTGTACAGGAATCACCAGGACATGTGAAGGAGGCCTAAGTCATATTCAGGAATTGCGTTGTTTATCCAGAGATTTATTCTGATTGCCATATTTCTGTGAATTTTCTCCCTATAGCTTTTTAGATGTATTTTTACTGCATAAAAAACATTGGTTATGGCAGAGAACTGCAGTAGAAGAAACACTCGTTTTATGTGTATTTTTGCTGCATTGTTTAAGTGGATTTTGATCTCTTTGGGAAAAATATGCAGTAATAACATTTAAAGAATTGACATGCTGCCTCTAAAAAAAATGCTACAGGTCAAAAAACGCAAGGAGATAAAATGCACTGTGAGAACGAGATTTTAAAATTCTCTGTAGTTTTACTGTTACTGTATAACTGTGTCTTTCCCACAAAAAAATGATTAAAAAAACACATCGTAAGCGCTAAGGTGAGGAAAATTGGTTTCTGTCCTACATATGTTTTTGCATTTCTCTAGCTAAACCTTGTAGATCCATAGGTTCAGCAAGGTTTATTATGTATTTTTCTAAGAGAGAAAGACTTGAATTCAACATCTAGCTGCAGGATATGATTGGGATATTATTATTTGCTAGGCCAGCACCAGCCATGCGATAAAGTGAGAATTTCCCCTAAAGAGCTCTGTTCTATCAAAGAGGCTTAACGGGTTGTCCACCTTGTCTTTATTTTACTAAATGTCTTGTGGGCGTGGTTTTGTGGCACCTACTAATATATAGAGTAAGTACTACAGGTTTTCTTGCTGGACTCATTAGTACAGCATTCATCTGACGGCACAGCTCTCATGTCCATAAAAATGGCTTCCGGTGGAGGAGCATGTGACCAGACCAGCTTTCCCATGTGAGGTGTTTTTCTACTGGATGAGACTGATGGACAGGACTGGTGACATATTCCTCCATCAGCAGCCACTGTATGGACAAGAGGAGAAGCTGCAAGGGTACGTGCCCATGATCAGGAGCTGCTGTGGGTTTGACACCATGCATTTATGCAGCGTCCAACGCGTAGCGGTGACATTTTCCAGCATAGTGGATGGGAAATCTAGAAATCCCATGTCCACTATGCGTCCATAGTCATGTAACAAAAAAAGAGAAAAGAGAGCACGAAACCGACCATAAAGTCCAAAAGCAAACAATTTGTTACATAAGTCTGGTAAAAACAAATTCAGGTAAAAAATAATAAATGCAAAAGCATCAAAGAGCATCAGAGCAACCAGTCTACGTCACCGGAAGCGCCACGGACACGTAGATGATCAGGTGATCCGGCCACTTGCCGCGCATCATGCCCTCCCCTATCTCGTCTTACACCTCCGTTGCCAGGGACGCTTTTCCCGTCTGCTCATTAGCGCCGCAAGTGGCCGGATCACCTGATCATCTACGTGTCTGCGGTGCTTCCAGTGACTAAGACTGGTTGCTCTGACGCTCTTTGATACTTTTGCGATACGGAATGTGTAATCACGCCCCCGTATTCTGCTATTGGAACATTTACACACACCCTCCTTTCCTATTGACCCACTTCTGTATATACACTCTCCACAATCCTAATGGTGTCACCCCCTGACGAAGGGAGCGTGCCAAAACATGTATTGGGGTGGACGCCATCCAGGAGCCAGAGATCTGCATTATTATTGTGAGTGATTTCCCATCTTGGATTTATTATTTACACTTTCACATGATCTTCTGCTCTTTCTACTGCACATTTTACTCATTTTACATTTAGCCCATGGATTTATGTGAGTATATATGTTAATTTTATCCTATTTTTATACCACATACACTTTTTGTGTTATTTTTTCACCCAGCTTTATTTGCATTATCATATCCCTGTGTGTATCCCCTTCTGTATAATTGTATACGCTATTCATTGCAGTTTGTCTGGTTATTTTCCCCTGAATTTATGATTTTTTACCTGAATTTGTTTTTACCAGACTTATGTAATAAATTGATTGCTTTTAGACTTTATGGTCGGTTTCATGCTCTCTTTTTCTCTTTTTATGTTTCGTATTTTCCGACAGTCCACGCATTATCACTCGGGTCCGGCTTCTTGGTAGAAGGGATTTTTACTTTCCTATGACTTTGCATTGTAAAATTACGAAGTATCACCTATACCCTTACTACCACGAAGCAGTCCTTTGTTGTCGTTATTGTTGATGTCCATAGTCATGTGTGGATCACCCGCAGAGACTGACATGCTGTGCGACTTTCAGGACCACAGCATGTCTACTTCTCTTTCGGAGACAGAAATTTCACCAATAGAAATGTATTGGATACAGTAAATCTGCCCGATTCAGTGATCACATATGGATTTACCTGCATTCAATAGAAAGCAGCGTTTTGGATGCAGCGAACATAGACTGCGTCCAAAGTGCTGCTAGCTCCAGATTGTGGGCACATAGCCTTATACATATACAGCTCTGGCAAAAATTAAGTGACCACCGCATCAAAACTCTGTCATGGGCAGCCCAATCTCCAGACCTGAACCCCTTTGAAAACCTCTGGAATGTAATCAAGAGGATGATGGATAGTCGCAAGCCATCAAACAAAGAACAACTCCTTACATTTTTGCACCAGAAGCAGTGTGAAAGACTGGTGGAAAGCATGCCAAGACGCATGAAAGCTGTGATTAAAAATCATGGTTATTCCACAAAATATTGATTTCTGAACTCTTCCTGAGTTAAAACATTAGTACTGTTGTTTCTAAATGATTATGAACTTGTTTTCTTTGCATTGTTTGAGGTCTGAAAGCACTGTTTTTTTGTTTTTTTTAATTTTGACCATTTTAAAATAATAATAATAATAATAATAATAATAATAATAATTAATTTTATTTCTATAGCGCCGACATATTCCGCAGCACTTTACATTTTACGGGTAACTTGTACAGACAATAGACATTACAGCATAACAATAAACACATAGATCAAAACAGATGCCAAGAGGAGTGAGGGCCCTGCTCGCAAGTTTACAATCTATGAGGAAAAGGGAAGACACGAAAGGTGGATGGTAACAATTGCTTTCGTTGTTCGGACCAGCCATAATGTAAGAATTGGGTGTTCATGTAATGCTACATGAACCAGTTCTCAGTCTAAGTATGTAGCAGTACAGACACAGAGGGCTATAAATGCATAAAGCATATGAGAACATGATGCGAGGAACCTGGTTATGGTAAAAAATTTTAATGGGCAACACAGGGATAGTTAGGTTAATGCGTTAAGGCGGTAGGCCAGTCTGAACAAATATGTTTTTAGATCACCCTTAAAACTGTGAGGATTGGGGATTAATCATATTAACCTGGGTAGTGCATTCCAAAGAATTGGCGCAGCACATGAAAAGTCTTGGAGACGGGAGTGGGAGGTTCTGATTATTGAGGATGCTAACCGCAGGTCATTAACAGAATGGAGGGCACGGGTAGGGTGGTAGATTGAGATGAGGGAGGAGATGTTGGGTGGTGCTGAGCCATGGAGTTCTTTGTGGGTGAGAATAATAAAGATTGGAGAGGGGAGAGTTTGGTAAGAGGGAGTCAGATTAGTATAGAGTTACAATAGTCCAGACGAGAATGAATAAGTGAAACAGTGAGAGTTTTTGCAGAGTCTAAAGTAAGAAAGGGTCGAATTCTATAAATGTTATTTTGACCATTTCTCCTTTTCAGAAAAAAAAAATACAAAATTTATTGCTTGGAAATTCAGAGACATGTAGTCAGAAGTTTATAGAATAAAAGAACAATTTACATTTTACTCAAAAATATACCTATAAAGAGAAATCTCAGATCAACTGAACATTTTGCAGTGGTCTCTTAATTTTTTCCAGAGCTGTATATTGATAAGTGCCACCAAATTGTGACCCCAACAGATTTGCTGTGACCAGGCCCCCCGGCCTTCAGCTTCAGGGGAGGTGTCGTACCAAAGGGTTGTGTCACAGCTATTGTTTACTATTAATCCCCATAATTTGCTTTGTTTTGCTATCTAGTAATATATACATCAAAAGTAATTCTGAGAATCTAGTTTCACAATATAAAATATTTGTTACTCTGAGATTATGTTGCTCCTTAGACTGGAATTTCAGACCCCCTAACTTTCCCATCCCTAACAAGTGGCCCTCGTAAATCCACAGTGACATGTCATCCCACTAGCCTTCATCATTCATGTATCTGGTCGTGTCCGGCATATTGTTCGCTATCATTTCATAATACACAGATTATTCCCTGGACAGGAATTAAGAAATAAACCTGCCAGGGAGAGGTATTGTTGTCAGAGATGCTTCCGCTTCGTGTTTTGTAAGAAATTTCATGGTCTCTTTTGTAAAGAGCGGATGATTTTATACATGTTCCCTAGATAAACTTTCCCATTGTCAGTAATGAGGATGGATAATACTGAGTGACAAGTGTATTAGGATTGACAGAGGAAGAGCTGTTAGATTTGTCAGAGCATATCACTGCAGGCGGTAACACTTAAGGACGTTCATTTTTTGTGAAGTTTTACGAAGCCGAGACATTTTTTTTTTTTTTTACTTTTTTATATTTTTTCTTAGCGTTTTGTTTATTTTTTCTAATTTTTAATTAAATGGGTTTTGAATTAATCCTTATCTGACGGAAGGTATGTAGGAAATTCATATATGATTATGGAGAGAAAAGTTCTGTAAAGTTTGGGTTCCCCTTGCATTTTTTTTGCAGTCACTTTACAGATTTGCTTTAATAATAATCTATAATTTTAGTTCTTCTCAGAAAGTGATCCGGCATTTTTTGGTTAAAACTTTGAATATTTGTTTGCATCTTCTTAAAAGTTGCATTGCAGCAACATTCTCTTGCTTTGGAGACTGCCCCAGCAATGTAACTATTAAGAAGATGCAAATAATCATTCAAAGTTTTAACCAAAAAATGCCGGATCACTCTTCCTTATATCTGTACCGCCTTGGACTGGCTAATTTCCATACACAGAGTCATTTACAGCAGAGTCTTGGCACAACTTTATGCGCGGTAAGCACTTTCATCTATTACAGCTCTACTTTATACATTATTATACATTATTATGGGCTTAAGTTCATTTTATAATTGTTGTACCTATTTCCGACTAAATCCTTATCTATCATATCCTTATGCTGCACAATTATTGTAAAGAGGTGTTCCTAGGAACAGTCTTAGCAGACTATCAATGAGCAGAACATGTGTGTCCTGTGAAATGATCTTTTCATTTGCCTAAAGATCATCGTTCTTGGCAGTGCTTTGTCCTGTGTAAACCGTACTTGCTTTGCCGAGAACAATGAATCTAAAGGAAAAGAACCAAAAAGTGAACTCCATAATGTAGAGGTTTTAGGTAAAAGTAGTGACTTTGAGAGTAAAGGTACCGTCACACTAAGCGACTTTGCAGCGAGAACGACAACGATCCGATCGCTGCAGCGTCGCTGTTTAGGTCGCTGTAGAGATGTCAAACACAGCATCTCCAGAACGATGCAGGAGCGATCCTGTGACGTAACGGTGACGCACTTATCGTTCTCACAGGTCGTTAGCTCCATGTTTAACATTGCTGGCATCGTTGCTTTTGCTGTCAAACACGACGATACACGCCGACCTGACGACCAAATAAAGTTCTGAACTTTAATCAACGACCAGCGATATCACAGCGGGATCCAGATCGCTGCTGCGTGTCAAACACAACGATATCGCTATCCAGGACGCTGCAACGTCACGGATCGTTGTCGTTCTCGCTGCAAAGTCGCTTAGTGTGACGGTACCTTAAGCGCAACTGCTCACCTTAGTGTGTATTAGGGATGAGCGAACCCAAGCTGGAAATTTTCCGGATTCATTTCCCAACACACATTTCTTACTGTACATCCGTTTTCTTGTTCGGGGTCGCCCGTCTAATAAAGCTTGTTGAAAGGTTAGAGCGCAGCCATTCAACAAGCATGTGGGCATATCCAGAGCCATCACAGCGATGCCAAGTATTGTCATGGCTGTGATTGGCCGACGCAGTACACAACGCGGCCTGTATAAAGGGCGGATAAAAAGTGCTGCCACCATTATGCTCTCATTAGTGTAGGGATAAGATGCAACTGGAGTGAGGGACAGATTCTGACTGCACACTCTGAAAAAAAACTCTATGTTGTCTGTAACCTATATCTGTGGGAGTACTCTGCTAGTACTGTGATAAAAGCCGCTGTGTGTACTCTGCACACCTTCCACCTACTACTGTCCTTTAAGCCACTGTATGTACTCTGAAAACCCATTTGTGAGAGTACTGTGCTAAAAGCTGTTGTATGTACACTGCACCCCCCTGCTTGTGGGAGTACTGTCCTTTAAACTGCTGTGTGTACTCTGCACCCCCCCACCTGTGGGAGTCCTATCCTTTAAGCCGCTGTATGTACTCTGCAAACCTGTCTCTGAGCGTACTGTGTTAAAAGCTGCTTTGAGTACTCTGCACCCTGGGAGTACTGTATTTTAAGCAGCTGTATGTTCTCTGCACCCCCTTGCCTGTGGGAGTACTGTCCTTTAAGCTGATGTGTGTGCTCTGCACCCCTCGCCTGTGAGAATATTGTTCTTATAAGCCCCTGTGTGTTTTCTAGTAGGCTGAGAAATGAATAACTGGCATCAGCCATCTCACTGCCATTAGTAGGCCAAAAAATAATTTTTCAGGACTGTCGTGTGTTTTCTAGTAGCTTTGCAAAGAAATATATTGCATCAAGCTTGTCCTTGCTGTTTCTACACCCAAAACATATTTTTTTTCTGGACTGTTGTTTGTTTTTAAGTGGTCTGGAAAATAAATAATTGGCATCAGACATCTTGTTGCCATTTCTAAGCCCAAAAATAAATTTTCTGGACTGCTGTGTGTTTTTTAATAGTCAGGGAAATAAATAATTGCCATCAGCAATCTAATTACCTTTTCTAGGTCGAAGAAATAATTTTTCAGGATCACTGTGCGTTTTCTAGTAGTTTAGCAAATAAATATATTGCATCAACCTTTTAGTTGCCATTTGAAACCTAATAAATAGATTTCAGTACTGCTGTGTATTTTCTAGTTATGTTGGAAATAAATAACTGGCATCAGCCATCTTGTTACCATTTGTAGGCCAAACAAATAATTTTACTGTCCTGCTATGTTCATACGAGTATTTTGAGTAAAAAATAATTGTACTCTGCAGCGTTTTTTTGCGAGTAGTGTGTGCAAAACAAAAAAAAATTCTAATCTGCAGCCATCTCTTTCCAATTGTGGTCTGAAAAATTATTTTATTTTACTACTGTGTGTATACGAGTAGTATACCTAAAAAGTTACTTTACTCTGCAGCCGTCTTTGTGAGTAGTGTGTCTGAAAGAATTCCTACTCTACTGATGTTTCTGTATGAGTTGTAGCTGTGTAAAATAATAACTGTGCCTTTAAGCCTCTGCAACCCTTGCCTCTGGGAGTACTGAACCAAAAAGCCTATATGTCTACTGAGCCCAAAAGCCTCTGGGAGTACTGTGCCTAAAAGCCTTTCAGTGTACTCTGCAGCTGTGTCTTTGCGAGTTGTGTGCCTAAAAAATAGTTATTCTTTGCAGCCATATCTTTGGGCGTACTGTGCTTAAATACACATTTTTGTACTCTACAGCCATGTCTGTTTGAATACTGTGCTCTGCACGTGTCTCTGTGGGAGGAACTCTAAAAAAAAATCTTTGTGGGGGTACTCTGCAAAACACCCAAATTTTTTTTATTTATATTTTTGTTTGGGTAGGCCACCAAAACATTGTGAATGGAAAATAGAGCAAATAAACTGCTGTGCAGTCTAACAATGGCTGGGTATGGCTGGCGGCTGGTATACTTCTATATTGTATGTAATGTTAATGAATGTGAGCTTGCCCACATTGGCTGTGGACTGGAGTATGCACCTGTCTGTGATCGCACCTCCTGCTATGCTAAACACGCATTTTGACAGTACAGTTTCCGCAAAAGGGTCCAGCACTTGCAAAGCGTAAAGGGCAACCTCAGGCCATGTGTGCAATTTGGAGACCCAGAAGTTAAATGGGCCAGGCCCCATCGATCAGTATGTGGACACATGTGGACCATATACGTACCATATCAGATTGTGATGCTGGATGTTGTGACTTGCAGAGTAAGGCTTTACACCTTTCCTGCAGTGGTGCTGATGCCCCAGCTGCATTGGCGACTTCCTCCTCTGCCTTGTGCTTCCGCTGAGCCCTTGCTGTCAGGTGATGATGCCTTCAGTAATGCGTCACATTTTCCTATCACGCTGTAGTGATAGAAGTAAGCATGGCACGTTGTGCTTGTACTAGGGTTGTAGCAGGGTGGCCACACTGTAATCAGCACTTGGTACAATCTGGGCAACTCTGCGGCCATTGCGCAGGCACAGCAGCATGTATTGCCTCATGTGTGCAAGGTTGCCCAGAGGCAATGACAAGCTGTTCTCAATGAGGAGGTGTATCGTGTGGGTCTTTGGTATCGTCTTTATCCCACCAGCCACACTCCAGTGAAGCCCTTGAGCTGCGTTGAGTGTCGTGAACACAGTTGTTCCTCATTCTACTTCTCCTCCAAAACTGCCCCCCGGCTGGACATTTGTGTACCTGGCTGCTGTTGATACTGGAACCTATTCTCCTAGATGTGATAATGGTGTGAATGGTCCCTGTTCCCCCTATTCTTCCTCTTGTGCCACTACTTCATCCATCATCGCTTGAAGCTTTATTTTCTAGGAGGCATAGAAGTGGGATAGTATCACTGATGGTGGCATCATCAGTGCTGGCCATGTTCATAGAGTACTTGAAGCAGCGCAACTGCACACACGTCCTGCATGAAGGTCAACTCATTGGTTGTGAAGTGATGTTTTTCCGCAAAGCGACTCACCCGTGCGTGATGCAGCTCAAACTGAGCAGGAAGACAGAATAGAAGTTCCAGCGCAGACAGGCAAGCAGCATAAGGGTGAGAACCCCGAAAGCGCTCACGGACAGCCTGCAGTTTCAGCAGCAGCTCTGAAATATTGGTGTAATTTTTAAGGAAGCTCTACAGCACAAAATTCAGCACCTGCACTAAGCTAGGGATGTGCATGAAACCAGCTAGGCCCAGAGCTGCTGCATGATTTTGCCCATTATCGCACACCACCAGGCTGAGCTTGAAGTTTAGCGGCACCTTCCACGCATATGTCTGTTCTTTGATCTCAATCCACAGCTCCTGCGCAGTGTGGGATTTTCCGAGAAATAGATGAGTTTCAAAACAGACTGCTGTAGTTTACCCCAGCTATGCTGAACTTGGTGGTGTAGGTGTTACACTGACGTTGTCACAGATGTGTCAGAGGCTGCAGACCGTTGCACTGCATTGGTCTGCAGAAGGTCTCAGCAGTTTACTTTGCAGACTTCTGCCTGGTCCTTCTGACGCTAGGACCCAGTGGCCCCCTCCCCTTTCTCTAATGGTCACACCTGAATCTGGGTGTTTATCACTCCCAACTTGCTGTTGGGAGTTGCAGGTGATATTTCCATTTGCATTTCCTTGTTGAGGCTTGGAGCTGTAGCAGGCGGCTATCGTCCTCTTTGGAGTTTGGAGGACGTTGGTGTTTCTCTCTAAGCCTACTCAAGCCAAGTGTTCCTTTTTTTTGTTTCTCTATCTCAGTTGTCTTTAGAGGTAGTTATGATTGTCTAGTGTTCATCCTGTCCTTCCTGATGCAGGGCTTATTGCCAGGGTCAGGCAGGGATTAGGTATCCTTCTCGGCGATAGGTGTGGAACCTATTTCGGGACGATAGGGCAGACAGGGTGACTCTAGGGGTCTCCACTCCCCCTTCCCTAGTGTTTGGTTCCCTTTCCCTTATCCATTCATGTTGCACTTAGCCTTTCCTTCACGTTGCATGACAGGCATTGAATGAAGGGGAGTTAGAGGAGGAGGCAACATGGACAGAGAAATATACCAAAAACATCCAGCAATCCTCTGCGGTGGTAGGACATGCACCGCTTTCTGCCACATGCCCAGCCGCTACAACATTTAGTCAGTGGGCAGTTGGAAAGATATAATGTCTCTGCCCATGCTACTGGTCCATGTATCTGTGGTTATGTGGATATTGCCGCTGATGGCGTTGCACATTGAACATCTGATTTTGTATGCAACATGTTCGTGCAGAGCAGGGATTGCCCACCGGCAAAGTAGTGGTGGCTGGGAACCACGTACTGTAGTTCCCGTGATCCCAACATATTGTTAGCCCTTTAGAATCACTTGTAAGGCAACATGTAGACTATGAGATCCAGTATTTGAAAGATGTACACCTGAAGATACTCGATGATCAGGGCTGGCTCCAGGTCTTCGTGGGCCCCGGGCGAATGTCTCCGTGGGCCCCTTTAACACATACCATGATACGGCAGAGAAATAAACACTCACCGGCCACTTTATTAGGTACACCATGCTAGTAACTGGTTGGACCCCCTTTTGCCTTCAGAACTGCCTCAATTCTTCGTGGCATAGATTCAACAAGGTGCTGGAAGCATTCCTCAGAGATTTTGGTCCATATTGACATGATGGCATCACACAGTTGCCACAGATTTGTCGGCTGCACATCCCAAAGATGCTCCATACAAGGCAAGATGGATCCATGCTTTCATGTTGTTTACGCCAAATTCTGACCCTACCATCCGAATGTCGCAGCAGAAATCGAGACTCATCAGACCAAGCAACGTTTTTCCAATCTTCTACTGTCCAATTTCGATGAGCTTGTAAAAATTGTAGCCTCAGTTTCCTGTTCTTAGCTGAAAGGAGTGGTACCCGGTGTGGTCTTCTGCTGCTGTAGCCCATCTGCCTCAAAGTTCGACGCACTGTGCGTTCAGAGATGCTCTTAGGCCTACCTTGGTTGTAACGGGTGGCGATTTGAGTCACTGTTGCCTTTCTATCAGCTCGAACCAGTCTGCCCATTCTCCTCTGACCTCTGGCATCAACAAGGCATTTCCGCCCACAGAACTGCCGCTCACTGAATTTTTTTTCTTTTTCGGACCATTCTCTGTAAACCCTAGAGATGGTTGTGCGTGAAAATCCCAGTAGATCAGCAGTTTCTGAAATACTCAGACCAGCCCTTCTGGCACCAACAACCATGCCACGTTCAAAGGCACTCAAATCACCTTTCTTCCCCATACTGATGCTCGGTTTGAACTGCAGGAGATTGTCTTGACCATGTCTACATGCCTAAATGCACTGAGTTGCCGCCATGTGATTGGCTGATTAGAAATTAAGTGTTAACAAGAAGTTGGACAGGTGTACCTAATAAAGTGGCCAGTGAGTGTAGGTATAGTACAATGCCAAAGATTTCACTTACTTCTTACATTACATGAGTGATATCTATTGTAAATTCTACAATAGCTCAGAAACCAGACAGTATAGTCCTCCATGCAGTATTATGAGCATCACATAGTGCTCCATACAGAATAATGGGCCCCATTTAATGATCCATACAGAATAATGAGCCCCATATAATTCTCCATACAGAACGAGTCCCATATATTTCTCTATACATAATGAGCCCCATATATTGCTCCATACTGTATATAATGGGCCCTGCATAGTTCTCCATATATAATTGACCCCATAAATTGCTCCAGTATATAATGGGCCCCATATATTGCTCCATACAAAATGGGCCATATATAAAAGTTCCATACAGAATGGGCTCCATATAATGCTCAAGTATATTATGGGACCCATATAATGCTCCATATATAATGCTCCTTTATATGATGGGCCCCATATAATTCTCTATACAGAATGGGCCCCATATATTGTCCCAAGCATAAAAAAATGAAATACTAGCCTCTCCTTGCAGGCTGCTGCTTTGTTCCGGACTTCTCAGCAGAGAACGCACTCTAGTGACGTAAGTGTGCCCTTTGACCTGAAATGTCACAGAGTCGGAAGACGCTGCAGCGGAGGAAAGGGGAGAGTTAAGTATCACAAGTAGTGAGGCCTTGAGCAGGCGGCAGAGCCCACTCGCGGGCGCTGGCACTGGGCCCCCATAGCCTCACATCCTCTCTTTGCGGGAAGCCAGGTTGCTCTGGAGGGAAAGGAAGAGGCCAAGACTGCAGCACAAGAGGAGGCCCAGAACTTTCCTGGTTTTTCAGGTGTGCACTCCACTGCAGCTCATGCTTTGCATTCAAATGCCTCATCATGCAGGTGATGGTGAGGTGAAGAACATTTATGCCTCGCTTCAGTCTTTGATGATACTGCATGCAAACCATCCGTGTCTTGTCAGGAACCTCCTTTGAGCTGGCTTTGGTGTGTTCAGTTCATCAGCACTTCTCCCCTCTGCAAATCCCTTCATTGTCTCACAAATCCACAATGTATCCACTTCAAGCTACTAACACTGTCCTACAAGGCCATCCATAATCTGTCTCCCTCAAATATATCTGCCTTCTCCGCCTCTTCCTCCTGTGGCACCACCTGATCCATCATCACCTGATGAGTTTTTTTCAAGAAAGCATAGAAGTCGTATAGTAACGCTGATGATGGCGTCATCAACTCTTGTCATGTTCTAGGAGTACTCGTTGCAGCGCTACACGGCACACACATCCCACATAGAGGCCTGCTTGGACAGAGAAAAGGATAGAGGTTGGCAATGGTGCGCAGTAGCAGCCAACCTAATGGCTTGGGGTCGGCCTCAGCGCCTTTGGATCCTGCTCCCTCGTTTGCTGTGTAGCTAGGGCAGTGTGACCACCACCTCTTCCTCGTAACTGCCCAGATCAGTCGCATGACCTTGACTCCATGTGGGGTCTAGGACCTCATCATTTCCCATCACAACATCACACCACTCCAGCCTTCTAATCCACTTCTGTCTTCTCTACTCTGCTTTTCCCCTCTGCAAATCCCTTCATTGTCTCCCAATTCCACATCATATTTGTTAGGAATACCTGCAGTTCATGCAATCATCCTCCGGTTTTCAGACTGCTCCACCTGTGTGTACACACTGGGGGTGGAACTAGCACACATTTGGGTGGTGCGACTACATATGGTGGGGCCTTGTGCGTGGAAGTGGTGAGTGATGTGGGGACAAGGAACGTCGTGCTTCCCACTGGTTTCACGGATGAGAGATATGGGATGTTGTGTCTCCTGGATGCCAGGCAACGTAGGACACTAAATAGAACAAAACAAAGTCCAGTTCACCATAATCGACATCCTGAGGAACACGGAGCACGGAACCGCTGTATCAGGGCTTGTAGTAATCAGAAGAAATGGAGAATCCAGCTCAACGAGGCAGTGAAAAAACTTTTCTTTTCAATGGAGGATAAAAACATCAGCGTAAACAGTAAATAAAATGTGATATCAACGCGTTTCTGGTGACCAAGCACCCTTAATCATGATATCCAACATATTACTAGCGAAACACTTTTATGCTAAGATCCAGTGAACAGACCAGTATGATTATTAATTAGCATGATTGCTGATCAAAGTGAAAACGTGAGGTGAACACAGCTTAAAAACAAATACTTTGGCTAAGTGGAAATACAATGTGATCGGTATTATACCACAATATTTAACAATTCTTGAATCCAAAATCATATTGAAGAATTATAGCAGCAAAATCGTCTCAAATACCATATATACTCGAGTATAAGCCGAGATTTTCAGCCCATTTTTTTGGGCTGAAAGTCCCTCTCTCAGCTTATACTCGAGTCATTCCCAGTGGTCGGCAGGGGAGGGGAGTCTAATAATACTCACCTGCTCCCGGCGCGGTCCCTGCAGGTCCCTGGTTCTCCCCGCGCCGCAGCTTCTTCCTGTATTGAGCGGTCACATGGTACCGTTCATTACAGTAATGAATATGGACCCGACTCCACTCCCATAGGGCTCAGTACAGGAAGAAGCTGCGGCGCCGGTGAACCAGGGACCGTGCCAGGAGCAGGTGAGTATAATGGGGAGGGGAAGCCCTGCACAATATTCACTTCTCCTCGTTCCGGGCGCCGCTCCGTCTTCAACGCCTTCTGCAGTGACGCTCAGGTCAGAGGGCGTGGTGACGTGGTTAGTGCGCGCCCTCTGCCTGAACGTCAGTGCAGAAGACGCTGAAGATGAAGCGGCGCCTGGAACGAGGAGAGGTGAATATTGAAAGTGCCGGGGGCCTGAGTGACGAGGGGAGTATGTGATTTTTTTTATCACAGCAACAGCATATGGGGCAAATATCTGTATGGAGCATCTTATGGGGCCATTATCAATGTTTGTGCAGCACTGTATGGGGCAAATATATTTATGGAGCATCTTATGGGGCCATTATCAACGTTTGTGCAGCACTATAAGGGAGCAAATGTGTCTGTATGGAGCATCTTATGGGGCCATAATCAACATTTGTGCAGCATTATAAGGGGTAAATGTCTGTATGGAGCATCTTATGGGGCCATAATCAACATTTGTGCAGCACTGTATGGGGCAACTATCTTTATGGAGCATCTTAAGGGGCCATAACGTTTGTGCAGCACTATATTGGGTAAATATCTCTATGGAACATCTTGTGGGGCCATAATCAACATTTGTGCAGCATTATATTGGGCAAATGTCTCAATGGAACATCTTATGGGGCCATAATCAACAGTTGTGCAGCATTATATGGGGCAAATGTGTCTATGGAGCATCTTATGGGGCCATTATTAACCTTTATGCAGGATTATATGGGGCATATTTTAATATGGAGCATCTTATGGAGCCCATCATGAACTGTATGGAGCATTATATGGGGCTCCTGATTCAATATGGATATTCAAAAACACTTAACCTACTGATGTCTCAATTAATTTTACTTTTATTGGTATCTATTTTTACTTTTGAAATTTACCAGTAGCTGCTGCATTTCCCACCCTAGGCTTATACTTGAGTCATTAAGTTTTCCCGTTTTTTTTGTGGCAAAATTAGGGGGATCGGCTTATGCTCGGGTCGGCTTATACTCGAGTATATACGGTAAATGAGATTTCACTCAATATAGTTAATTTATGGACACAGAAAATCCAGTATTGATAGTAACATAATTGATATAAAAACAAAAACTGTTCAGTCAATTTTACATAGAGAGAAAAATTCCTTGCCCATGTCTCATCATGCCATACAGTGCGTATAATGGCATTAAGTGAAAACAAAGATGACAGAATAAGAAAAATATGTCTACAACAAGTTGCGTTCCCGTGTGGTCGGCGGGCGCGTCAAAACGACGCATCTGCATGCATCCGCATGTCTTGCATACCCAATGTTAAAGATAGGTAGGTAGGACGCATGCAGAAGTAGGCAGACCTAAATGGGAGAAGTGGAGAAGTGGGCGAAGCTTCAGGGAGGAAGTACGCAGCCGTCCGCAAAGCCTGGTGCACAAGTGTGAACGTAGCCTAACACCAGAGCTGCCTCAACCCCCAAACCTACTGTCTCCTTCCCCATTATCCTGTAGAGTATAAGGCAGCAAGGTCAGGGTCCTCTCCCCTCTGTACCTGTCTATCACTGTTAGTTTCTTCATTGTAATTTCTATTTGTGTTTGAATTTAACCTTTTCTCATGTACAGCACCATAGTATCAATGGTGCTCTAAAAAAAATTAATAATAATCCACACAGAGGCGTAGTTAGGGTTTTGGCTCAGGGGGGGGGGGGGGCGAAGCTTCTGAGTGGGCCACTAACCAGGAAACCTTGATTACAACTCGGTGACGCACCCTAATAGTGGAGGAGAGCCTCAGCGGATGACAGCACTGTTACTGAAGACAATCTCTATATAAACACCAATATGGATATTACCACCATATGGTCAGTGGTAAATATCAGCCCTACAGAACATATAAGAGATCAGTGCACAGTTACAGATAATGTCTTACCGCTGACGTTCTTTATGATGGAATCGTTCACTTTTCAAGTCTTTTCCATCTGGCCCAGACCGACATGATGACTTCTTCCAGCCAGGACTCGGCTGCAGAGAATACAACAAAGACACATTTCAGTTCTCATATTCCAGCCCCATCAACATCTATACCCAACCTGTACAAACTCCTCATCCTGCTGATACCCAATGCTGAGCCGCTGCTGCCATATGTGACCCTATTACTGCACCTGCTGTGTGGTTCTCTATGCCTTCTAAATTCTAAAGCAACCCTCTATAACATAGTAATGCCAGGTGCAAGTGCCCTAGAAAACAGTGCCCACATTTTGCCCCCTAGAAATATTGCCCTGTGTGCCCCTTTAATAGTCACAGCAACCTGAGTTCCCCTATAACAATAAGTGCCAGTTCCTTTGACCTCATGATTTTCATTTGGTCTGACATGCACTGTGAGCTGTGAGGTCTTATATAGAGAGGTGTGTGCCTTTCCAAATCAAGTCCTATCAGTTTAATTAAACACAGCTGGACTCCAATGAAGGAGTAGAACAATCTCAAGGAGGATCACAAGGTAATGGACAGCATGTGAATTAACCCCTTCCCGACCCGTGACACAGCGTATGCATCATAAAAGACGGAGCCTATCCGACTTGTGAAGCTCATGCTGTGTCACAGAATGATCACGTTCCTGCAGGTTGGGTGAAAGGGTTAACTGAAATTTCAGCTGACCTGCAGGAAAAGGGGCTTGTACTTAAGCCCAAGGGGCGTGACTTTGCCCCCCCTTGGCTACAATAGCTCTGATTGGCCGTTGAAAGTGAAACAGTCAAGCAGAGCAATCGTAATATTTCACCAATGATGCCGCCACCATCAGTCTTTCCTCCCCTCCGTCATGTCCTCCGCTGCCCTCCTCTCCCCTCCTTCCTGTCCTCAGCTCCCCCCGCGCTTCGATCTCAACCCCTGTACCTCCCGAGTCCCGGTTTCCCTCCTGCTGCCGGCGGTCTTCTCCGATAGGCGCCGCCATCTTCCAAAATGGTTGGCGCATGTGCAGTGTGTCCGCCGAATCGGCCGGCAGATTTGTTCATTCATTCGAAGTACATTTTGATCACTGTGATAGACCCTATCACAGTAAACAAAATAAAAAAATTGTAAATAACCTCCCCCCCCCTTTATCACCCCATAGGTAGGGAAAATAATGGAATAAAGAAAATATATTCATTTTTATTTTTCCACTAGGGTTAGGGTTAGAATTAAGGTTAGGGTTGGAATTAGGGTTGGGGTTAGAATTAGGCTATGTGCGGATTTGGCTGCAGATCCGCAGCGGTTTGGCCGCTGCGGATTGGCAGCAGTTTTCCATCAGGTTTACAATATTATATAAATCTATGGAAAACAAAATCCGCTGTGCCCATGGTGCGGAAAATACCGTGCAAAACGCTGCATTGTATTTTCCGCAGCGTGTCAATTCTTTGTGCGGATTCCGCAGCGTTTTAAACCTCCTCAATAGAAATCCGCAGGTGTAAACCGCAGGTGTAAACCACAGGTGAAGTCCGCACAAAAAACACAGGAAATCCACAGGTAAAACGCAGTGCGTTTTACCTGCTGATTTTTCAAAAACGAGGCAGAAAAATCTGCACACGAATCCGCAATGTGGGCACATAACCTTAGGGTTAAGTTGGAATTAGAGTTAGGGTTGTGATTAGGGTTAGAGTTGGAATTAGGGTTAAGGGTGTGTTGGAGTTAGGGTTATGGTTGGGATTAGGGTTAGGGGTGTGTTGGCGTTAGGGTTGTGATTAGGGTAGGAATTAGGGTTAGGGGTTATTGGGGTTAGTGTTGGAGTTAGATTTGAGGGGTTTCCACTGTTTAGGCACATCAGGGGGTCTCCAAACGTGACATGGCTCCACCATTGCTTCCAGCCAATCTTGCGTTGCGTTCAAAAAGTCAAATTGTGCTCCCTCCCTTCTGAGCCCCGACGTGCGCAAAAACAATGGTTTACCCAAACATATGGGGCATAAGCGTTCTCAGGAAAAATTGCACAACAATTTGGGGGTCTAATTTCTCCTGTTACCCTTGGGAAAACAAAAAATTGAGGGCTAAAAAGTAATTTTTTGAGGAAAAAAAAAGATTTTTTTATTTTCACGGCTCTGCTTTATAAATTTCTGTGAAGCACTTGGGGGTTCAAAGTGGTCACCACACATCTAGATTAGTTCCTTGGGGGGTCTAGTTTCCAAAATGGGGTCACTTGTGAGGGGTTTCTAATATTTAGGCACATCAGGGGATCTCCAAACGTAACATGACGCCCTCAGACCTTTCCATCAAAGACTGCATTTCAAAACATCACTACTTCCCTTCCGAGCCTCGACGTGTGCCCAAACAGTGGTTCCCCCCACATATGGGGAATCAGCGTACTCAGGACAAACTGGACAACAACTCTTGGGGTCCAATTTCTCCTGTTACCCTTGTGAAAATAAAAAATTGAGGGCTAAAAAATAATTTTTGAGGAAAGAAAAATTATTTTTTATTTTCACGGCTCTGCGTTATAAACTTCTGTGAAGCACTTGTGGGTTCAAAGTGCTCACCACACATCTAAATTAGTTCCTTGGGAGGTCTAGTTTCCAAAACGGGATCACTTGTGGGGGAGCTCCAATGTTTAGGCACACAGGGGCTCTCCAAACACGACGTGGTGTCCACTAACGATTGGAGCTAATTTTACATTCAAAGAGTCAAATGGCGCTCCTTCCCTTCCGAGCCCTGCTGTGCCCCCAAGCAGTGGTTTGTTACCACATATGAGGTATCTGTGTACACAGGAGAATTGCCCAAGAAATTTTAGGATCCATTTTATCCTGTTGCCCATGTGAAAATGAAAAAATTGAGGCTAAAAGAATTTTTTTGTGAAAAAAAAGTACTTTTTCATTTTTACGGATCAATTTGTGAAGCACCTGGGTATTCAAAGTGCTGACTATGCATCTAAATAAGTTCATTGGGGGGTCTAGTTTCCAAAATGGAGTCACTTGTGGAGGAGCTCCAATGTTTAGGCACATAGGGCCTCTCCAAATGCGATATGGTGTCCGCTAAAGATTGGAGCCAATTTTTCATTCAAAAAGTCAAATGGTGCTCCTTCCCTTCCGAGCCCTGCCGTGCGCCCAAACAATGGTTTACCCCCACATATGAGGTATCAGCGTACTCAGGACAAATTGGACAACAACTTTTGGGGTCCACTTTCTCCTTTTACCCTTGGGAAAATAAAAAAAATTGTTGCTAAAAGATCATTTTTGTGACTAAAAAGTTAAATGTTAATTTTTTCCTTCCATGTTGCTTCTGCTGCTGTGAAATACCTGAAGGGTTAATAAACTTCTTGAATGTGGTTTTGAGCACCTTAAGGGGTGCAGTTTTTAGAATGGTGTCACTTTTGGGTATTTTCAGCCATATAGACCCCTCAAACTGACTTCAAATGTGAGGTGGTCCCTAAAAAAAAAATGGTTTTGTAAATTTTGATGTAACATTGAGAAATCGCTGGTCAAATTTTAACCCTTATAACTTCCTAGCAAAAAAAAATTGTGTTTCCAAAATAGTGCTGATGTAAAGTAGACATGTGGGAAATGTTATTTATTAACTATTTTATGTGACATAACTCTGGTTTAGCAGAATAAAAACAAAAAATTTGAAAATGGCGAAATTTTCGCCAGATTTCCAATTTTGTCACAAATAAATGCAAAAATTATTGACCTAAATTTACCACTAACATGAACATGAAGCCCAATATGTCACGAAAAAACAGTCTCAGAATCGCTAGGATCCCTTGAAGCGTTCCTGAGTTATTACCTCATAAAGGGACTCTGGTCAGAATTGCAAAAAATGGCAAGGTCATTAAGGCCAAAATAGGCTGGGTCATGAAGTGGTTAAATATGAGTGTCTGAGCAAAGGGTCTGAATACTTATGACCATGTGATATTTCAGTTTTTCTTTTTTAATACATTTGCAAAAAATACTACATTTCTGTTTTCTTCAGTCAAAATGGGGTGCAGAGTGTACATTAATGAGAAAAAAAATGAACTTTTTTGAATTTACCAAATGGCTGCAATGAAACAAAGAGTGAAAAATGTAAAGGGGTCTGAATACCTTCCGAGTTTGGCACCAGATATACTGTACAATGTTATGCCTCTGAGGCGCTTGGAGTGTGTAATGGAGGGGATCAAGTACGGGCCCCTCCTTTATGATGTCCATAATAGCGCATGTGGGCAATGGTTGTATTAATAGGAAAAAGTAGGAAATTTCTTGTAATTTTTTATGGAAGAGACTGTGCAAGTTTCCCTTCCTGTAATCCTGGCTGTGTGGAGTAATAATGTGGGCATGTCCACACTTGAAGCCACACTTCCAAGCCAGAGCCAAGTTCCCAAAGCATATGTCACACCTAATCATAAGTCGGCATTCAGCTGGCGGAAGCCATTTGTGTCCTCATGGCCACCGTCAGCCCGGTAAACTTTGATTTACATTGTTTTCAAATAAATGATGCAAAAAAATAAATAAAATACAATTGTCAGGGTATCTATTTCTTGAGGCTGCGTGGTGTGTACTTAGTTGCATATCTATTAATGTCATATTACACTGTAACATTATATTAGTGGTTTGTGGTTTTACATCAATGGCCTCCTGTGTGTCTATGTAAACAGTCAGTGTTAACCTCATCCGATGCTTCAGGAGAAACAAATTGTAATTGCTGAATATGTGATTTTGGTACATATCCCCTGGGGTGGTCCGCATGGTGACAGCGCTCACCTTTCCTATAGCTTTCTCAGCTATGAACGTGAAAAACAGATGCATCATATTTAGGAGTGAAAATGTTTTTATCGATGTTTTCTGATGTAAGTAAATTATCACTTATACACGGGATAATTGACAGCAGAGTCCCAATATGAGAGGCCTAATAATCACCAGAGCGGGGGAAGCTTGTGTCACTGCTTCTGCCCGGCCAACAAGACTGCGGCCAACAAGTCCACTGGTCACACATGTGCCCTGACACGCTATTCATAGTCTGAGGCTCTGTAAAAGCTATCCTTGCACGCCTTTCCCCGGTCTGGTTTCCTTGACAGACTTAAAAAGAGCTGTGGGGCATGTGCGTGAGCAGTCACTCCATTTTACTCCTGACTGCATTCCTGTGGGCCGCAGATAGCAGGGTAGGTTCTAACGTGTTTAGACCAGAATACACCTTTAACCCCTTCATGAAGTTCGCCGTACATGTACGGCACAAGTAGGAATCTGTTGTATAAAGCGTGCTTACTGGGTGAACACGCCCCATACCCGGCAGGTAATAGCGGTGTATTACAGCCAGGACCTGCCACTAACAATCACTGGTGGAGAATTGTTCTGCCTTCATTTCTTATCCTACTGAATAATGTTGACAATTTCTGACATCCGTCATGGGTGCGTGTCATTCTCTCTGCACATCGGTGCGCACTTCTGACGTGATTGTGGGTCGCTGATGGGTTGTCCTACTGATAACCCCTATGCCTGTCATTACTGATGTCCTTTAAAACTCCAACTGTGACCAGGCTTCAAAGGAGACCATGATTTCTGCTATGTGGAGCGATGCTGTTTCATCACTGTATAGAGCACAAGAGGTCGCATAATCCCAGCTTTACTGTGAAAAGTGAAAAAAAACCTTACCGTATATACTCGAGTATAAGCCGACCTGAGTATAAGCCGAGACCCCTAATTTTGCCACAAAAAACTGGGAAAACTTAATGACTTGAGTATAAGCCTAGGGTGGAAAATGCAGCAGCTACCGGTAAATGTCAAAAATAAAAATAGATACCAATAAAAGTAAAATTAATTGAGACATCAGTAGGTTAAGTGTTTTTGAATATCCATATTGAATCAGGAGTCTCATATAATGTTCCATACAGTTCATGATGGGCCCCATATAATGCTCCATACAAAATACGCCCCATATAATGCTCCATACAGTTTATGATGGGCCCCATAAGATGCTCCATATTAAAATATGCCCCATATAATGCTGCACAAATGTTGATTATGACCTGATAAGATGCTCCATAGAGACATTTGCCCCATACAATGCTGCAAAAATGCTGATTATGGCCCCATAAGATGCTCCATAGACACATGTGCCCCATATAATGCTGCACAAATGCTGATTATGGCCCCATAAGATGCTCCATAGAGATATTTGCCCCATATAATGCTGCACAAATGCTGATTATGGCCCCATAAGATGCTCCATAGACACATTTGCCCCATATAATGCTGCACAAATGCTGATTATGGCCCCATAAGATGCTCCATACAGACATTTGCCCCATATAATGCTGCACAAATGCTGATTATGGCCCCATATAATGCTGCACAAATGCTGATTATGGCCCCATAAGATGCTCCATAGACACTTTTGCCCCATACAGTGCTGCACAAACGTTGATTATGGCCCCATAAGATGCTCCATAGAGATATTTGCCCCATATAATGCTGCACATGGCCCCATAAGATGCTCCATAGAGATATTTGCCCCATATAACGCTGCACATGGCCCCATAAGATGCTCCATAGAGATATTTGCCCCATATAATGTTGCACATGGCCCCATAAGATGCTCCATGGAGATATTTGCCCCATATAATGCTGCACATGGCCCCATAAGATGCTCCATAGAGATATTTGCCCCATATAACGCTGCACATGGCCCCATAAGATGCTCCATAGAGATATTTGCCCCATATAATGTTGCACATGGCCCCATAAGATGTTCCATAGAGATATTTGCCCCATATAATGCTGCACATGGCCCCATAAGATTCTCCATAGAGATATTTGCCCCATATGCTGTTGCTGCGATTTAAAATAAAAATCACATACTCACCCCTTGTCGCTCAGGCCCCAGGCACTTGGTATATTCACCTGTCCTCCGTTCCACCGCCGAGCACCGCTGTGTCTTCCTCATCCTCCGCACTGACGCTCAGGCAGAGGGAGCGCACTAATCGCATCATCGCACCCTCTGACCTGAGCGTCACTGCAGAAGACGCAGAAGACACAGCGGCACCGACGGTGGAACGAGGACCAGGTGAATATAGCGCTCTGCCCCGCCATACTCACCTGCTCCCGGCGCGATCTCTGGACGTCCCTGGTTCTCCGGGCGCTGACAGCTTCCTCCTGTATTGAGCGGTCACATGGTACCGCTCATTACAGTAATGAATATGCGGCTCCACTCATACTCTGATCACACTCTAATCACACTCTGATCAGGGTTTCATCATAGTGTGATCTAATTTTCTCGGATGACAAAAGGACGGAAAAAAAAGTCTCCATCTTCTCCCTTCTGTCAGTCCGTGAAAATCAGTTGTCATCTGCTGCAGTTCAATTTTTTCCACAGACTAATTGACTTTCATGGCTGAGTGTGATCTGAATATTGGTTGCAAATCGTGAATACTGTGATTTTGATTGTTTTTTCTTCGGCGTGTGCATGGCCCCATAGCATAACATTGGTCCAAATGTGATCCAGTGTTTTCTCACATTGTCCTCTGGCCAAAAAATACAGTCATGTAGGTGCTTAATGTGAAACTGTCTTTTCAGGACAACTTGCAGCAGAAAGTCCTCATCTGCCTTCAGCTCAGTAGCTCATCCCTCCTCCTCCCGTCATCTGGTCAATGGTTTGTCCTGATTAAGAAGTCTTGCTCCAAAACGCGTAGACTAGTAACACCGCATTTCATTCATTCTGGTCTCCATCTCCTTTCTGGACCATTGGCAGCGTGGATTTGTACCCACTTATTTCCAGCCTCAAATGTTTCTCCATATTGTGGTCTGCCGCACCCTACTTCCTAAGCTGATATAGGGGTTGTGACTCTCGCAGCCCCTATCATGAGCATAAAATGGCTTTTTATCTCCCCTTTTCCCCACTCAGATTAGACCCTATTGTGCTTCTTGTCTCTCCAGTTTTTAATTTCTTCAGATATTACAGATTATCAGATGCACACACTGAAGTAAAGGTTACGCCATAAACAGTAGTATCAACCTCAGTAAAGGTACCTTCACACGAAGCGACGCTGCAGCGATAGCGACAACGATGTCGATCGCTGCAGCGTCGCTGTTTGGTCGCTGGAGAGCTGTCACACAGACCGCTCTCCAGCGATCAACTATGCCGAGGTCCCCTGGTAACCAGGGTAAACATCGGGTAACTAAGCGCAGGGCCGCGCTTAGTAACCCGATGTTTACCCTGGTTACCAGCGTAAAATCTAAAAAAAACAAACAGCACATACTTACATTCACGTCCCCCTGCGTCCACTTCCTGACTGACTGAGCGCCGGCCCTAACAGCAGAGCGGTGACGTCACCGCTGTGCTGCTTTCACTTTCACTTTGCGGCGCTGAGTCAGAGGAGGAAGCAGACTGCAGGGGACGCAATGTGAGTATGTACTGTTTGTTTTTTTTACATTTTACGCTAGTAACCAGGGTAAACATCGGGTAACTAAGCGCGGCCCTGCGCTTAGTAACCCGATGTTTACCCTGGTTACCAGTGTAAAACATCGCTGGTATCGTTGCTTTTGCTTTCAAACACAACGATACACAGCGATCGGACGACCAAATAAAGTTCTGGACTTTATTCAGCGACCAGCGACATCACAGCAGGATCCTGATCGCTGCTGCGTGTCAAACGAAACGATATCGCTAGCGAGGACGCTGCAACGTCACGGATTGCTAGCGATATCGTTATAATGTCGTTTCGTGTGAAGGTACCTTTAGGCACATAGACATATTCCAGAAGGGTCCCAACAAGACAACCCTATTGATTGGGTTTTCCTACTTAAATAAGTGACAGGATATTACTACAACTGCCCTGACCCTACTGAGCCATAGAAGAAAGAGTCTACATTTACCAACAAGCCTTCTTCACTCCCTTTATTCTCACGATCGTGTTTAAGGTACCGTCACATTAAGCGACGCTGCAGCGATAGCGACAGCGATGCCGATCGCTGCAGCGTCGCTGTTTGGTCGCTGGAGAGCTGTCACACAGACCGCTCTCCAGCGACCAACGATGCCGAGGTCCCCGGGTAACCAGGATAAGCATCGGGTTGCTAAGCGCAGGGCCGCGCTTAGTAACCCGATGTTTACCCTGGTTACCAGCGTAAAAGTTAAAAAAACAAACAGCACATACTCACCAGCGCGTCCCCCAGCCTCTGCTTCCTGACACTGACTGAGCTCCGGCCCTAACAGCACAGCGGTGACGTCACCGCTGTGCTTTCACTTTCAGTTTAGGGCCGGCGCTCAGTCAGTGTCAGGAAGCAGAGGCTGGGGGACGCGCTGGTGAGTATGTGCTGTTTGTTTTTTTAACTTTTACGCTGGTAACCAGGGTAAACATCGGGTTACTAAGCGCGGCCCTGCGCTTAGTAACCCGATGTTTACCCTGGTTACCAGTGTAAAATATCGCTGGTATCCTTGCTTTTGCTGTCAAACACGGCGATACAGAGAGAGAGAGAGAGAGAGAGAGAGAGAGAGAGAGAGAGAGAGAAAAAAAAAAAAATTATAATTTCTTTGACATACATTGGGTTTCGTGTTCCGGGTCCGGAATCCGACTTTACAGTATAATCGGCCGATTCCATACGATCCGACATCCGAGAAGGTCGGGTTTCACAAAACCCACCTCGATCCTAAAAAGCTAAGGTCGCTCAACCCTAGTTAACACTAGATTAAAGCGTTTTGCAAAGCTGATGGATTGCCTTCAGTGTATATTTCAGCATGGTGAAATATATACCATGAAACAGGTAACTCAATAAATAGTGAAATATCACATTATGCATTTCCTTTATTATTTATTCCCTATTGTCTCACTTTGAGGTCTTTTTCTCTGCTACTTTATATTTTAAATGCATACTTGGACAATCTGGTGTTCTGCAGCATGGGACTACATATCCCAGCATGCCGATGAAACTCTGGCATGGAATATGCTGAAACATTAGTACCCGTAGTACAACAGCTGGAAAGCTGCAGGCTCTCTTCCTCACGCTAGTTAGTGTAACATCTACCATTGGTAGGTGCACGCTATTTGTTATTATGTGATAATAATAATAGATCTTTATTTTAGTAAAATATTAGCAAAACACAATCCATAAATGTCTGCACATTGGGAGGCTGGAGTCCCAATCTGTGGATGATTGAGCCTTCTGGTAACATACCCCAATAACAAGACCACAGCTTCTATATTAAGAGCCAATCATACATATAGGAGGTTACATAACGAGTGCATAGCTATGTGTAAGAATATCATATGTAAAGAATATATATCTATACAATACAGTTCTGACACCAAATAGGAAAAGTCGTGGAATTCTGAAAATAACAGGATCCATACACATTAATGATATGCAAATGATGAAAAATGGAACAACATTTTCAAACCATCTCCATTTATTCAGAATCAAGCAGGGCTGTGGAGTCAGTAAACCAAATTTCCATCTCCGACTCCTCAATTGTCCCAACTCTATATCCCTGCCTCACTACTGAGGATGTACATAACATATACATAAAGTGCAGCACAGATTCATCTCAACTAAAAGCCCAGATCCTTAGATCAGGAATAGAACAGACATCTATAGGACATTTCATTCTTTCTCAAATTTTTATGAAAATATTTACAGCACATCCTGCATTGGGCAACTGTACCCAATGTATTATATATTTTAGGAGTTGGAAACGGCCCATTTTATACCAACACTAACTCAGACTCCACCAAAATGCACACTGACCACGACCCCGACACTACAGCCCTGGTACGAAGTATGAGCATAACACGCAGTAATACACGCCCCACTTACAACCTTGACACGGTATAAGTGAGCTTATTAATTGTTGTCTGAGGAATGTTCTGCTACTCTGAATGCATATGTGCACACAAATCATCAAGATCCACTGCTGGCAGGTACCTTACCAATTGACAACCAATGGTGTCCCAGATGTGCTCAATGGGAGTCAAGTATGGAGACGCTGCAGGACATTATGGCACATTTAGGTCACACAGGCTGCTCTCAGTAGCACGAACAACATGTTTCATTTCCCCTCATGAATGCCTTTTCATGGTGTTACCCACGTGTTCTCTTGACCAATCTCTGGCTATGATCACATCTAAGAAAATAGCAGGATTCATCGCAAAAGAGGATAGACTTCCATTCCACCCCCCATTTCCATCTTGCTCTGCATCATGATAGCCTTCGAGAGCTGTTGTGTGAAGTCAATTGGACACATGTAGCTGGACATGTGGATTGTGAAATATTGTGCAAACACCTTCTTATGTTTTGTGGATACACTGTTTGATGCCTTAAACTTAGTATATGACGTCTAATTTAAGTTGCAGTACAGAATGGATCACTAGCCATAATTCTTCAAATTAAACGAAACAATGTGTAAAACAAGATGTCTTAACTATGGAATGTCACACTGATCCTACTTCCAGGATTATGGTGTTTGGCGCATTATCTACTGTAGCAAGACCCCATAGGGGGTCATTCAGCAGTACCGGAGTCAAATGCCAGGAGGGTACTTCAGAAGGGAAAATCCGAAAAGTAGTCACAAAAAAATCCAGGGTCATCAGCAAGATCAGAATCAGACACAGCAAGCAAACACACCTACCTGAATCAAATCTACAACTGACACAGACTACTAGCTGCTAGCCAGCTAAATACCTTGCAAATAGTTAGGGATGGGAGACACCTGAGGAAATGCCCGCAAATTAAACCAGATTGAGCAGCAAGGCTGTCAATCAAACTGTTGACAACCCAGCACACCCCAGGATAAGATTGGATAACTGGACTGTCACTCACAAACCTGACAGTCCAGCACACTCCAGATCCTATAGGGCGGCTGAGCTGTCACTCACAGCGTTCCTTGGCCACAGGCAATGAAGAAATCGTGACAACAGCTTTCTGCCACTCCATTCAGACACACCACCTAAGTGCCCCATTGTGGTAACCAGTGGCAGTTTTATCCTCTGGATATATGATAATGTAACCAGAATGCCCATTTTAAACTACTTTTATCCAATCAGAAAAAGTTGTATTAATAACTTTTTTGCTAACTCTATCTCATACATGTTTGTCTTAGGCCGATGAGTCTTAATTTCTACATAAAACTCCTATCTCGCACCATGAAAAAAATGAATGTATGTCATATCAACAGGCACTTATCCAGCTGTTCCAGAGATATTTTCCATATTTTTATGAGTTCTGTAGTCCCTTGTTTTACACACAGTGGGGATTCAGTTTACACAGTGATTTTTCAATTTGCCCAAGGCTTACTCCTTTTCTTTTCAAAGTTTATTACCTGCTTGTTTTCAGTATCCCTTGTGTATATTGACAGCTTTGGTTTCTCCCCATCTTTAAAGATGCATTGTTCTGTTATATATATGGGATTCCCTGTACCTAGACTTGAGACAACTACCTGTTACCCAATCAGCCCAATCATTCTCACATTTGAGATTTCATTAAATAAAAATAAGAAATTCTCCTTTGGTGGGCTGATTGCTTATCAATTAATAATAACGATCATTTGTATTTGAACTAATTGAAGAGGGATAGTAGAATAACTTTCCGTAATTGGAAGGTTGGGGGAGGTTGGTGTGGTGAGATTCCTGGGTGCTTGATGCCGTCAAGCACAACCAAACTAAATATTTGTCAATAGTAGAAAAAGCCTCACTGCAATTTAATATAACCCATACATTAGATATTGGCTGAACCTGGTGAGTATGCCTGGACGGACTCACCGTTACACTAACCACCCTGTTTGGTTAATGGGGGGTGGATGAAGCTATATGGAATAACTGTTTATTGGTGAATGGAGTTAAAGCCTACAAGAGTTTTCAATTTCCCCGTTACCAAGCTAAAAATCTCATGCTCTTTTTAATATTAACCTTGCAAATTGTCTCTTCAGAGAGGGAGAGGACTCAAACTCTAGTGCCACCTATTGGAAGTACCAATCCTAACAGTCAATGTTAACCCTTTAACGAGCCTTGTCACATGACTTAGGATAAAAGCCAAACCAGAATCTCAATTTGCAGACACTGTGTTTCGGGGTGCTGCCCCTTGTCAGTGCAAAGTGGAGATCTGGTTTGGCTGAGTGAGAGGCATCTGACCGGGATCCAAGAAGTATGGTTTCTCCTTGCGGAGAATGACATGTTAAGCATGTCGAGATGAGGAAACTTAAAGCCGCAATGCTCCTCTGGGAAATATGCAAATTGTCTCTTCAGAGAGGAAGAGGACTAGAACTCTAGTGCCACCTATTTGAAGTAGCATTCCTAACAGTCAATGTCGACCCTTTAACGAGACTTGTCACATGACTTAGGATAAAAGCCAAACCAGAATCTCAATTTGCTTTAAGTTTCCTCACCTCGACATTCTAAACATGTCACTCTCCGCAAGGAGAAACGATACTTCTTGGATCCCGATATTAACCTTCAAATTTTGGCTCCACATTGAGGTACGCAGAATTATGCAGAACCCACTGATCCCCAGTGTCTTTGCACTATATATATTTTAACTGTTGAGCACTCGGTACCATTCCATCCGCCCGCTGCATTTTGGATCAGATGAGAAAGAGCTTGGCACAGCTTAGCTTGCCCTCGTCTCCCTTTTCCATGGATCTGTGTGAGACCAGCTCTCTAAAGTCCTCTTTGTCCTGGGCATATAAGCTGGTAATACTGTTATCAGAGCAGTGACGCAGTGTAAGAGGTGCTGAAATCGCAGCGGGATGGTAGCTGACGGACCCTGCATGTTCTATATGCACATTAATTTACCATACCCATAAATATTTTACCTTCTGTGACGCCTCTCCTGTAAAAGTTTTGCAGCCTTTTCTTACCACCACTGGAGAATAAAGCAGGCTACCAAGCATCTGCAGCACATGTCGGGCCTTGTGTTCTACATTGTAGATCATCACAGGAAATGGGATATTTAGCAAAGTATATTTTAGATATTTTCATATGACAGCAGCAGAAAGACAGAATGCTAGAGCTGAGAGATGCTCAGGGCCAGTGTTATTGCATAAGAGAGAAAATGATCTCAGGCTTTTATCTCAAAATAACTGAATTGAGCCCATCGGCAGACCTGGAGAGAAGAGCCTCGTAATACAATAAAATCTAGGACATGAGACATGGCAGATTGGGAAAACAGAAGTACAATTCTTTGTGTAAGTCACTGTCTCCTGCTCTACGGAGACAGGCAAACATAAAGCTGTAGTTAAGCTCTCTGCCACATACAGACTCCTACTGATTGTTGTTATTTATATAGACTGTAGTTTGGTGTCTGCTTATGAGCACCTACAACAATATGAAGTCAGCTCTAAGGCTGTGTGCACACGCAGCAGATTTTTTGCATTTTTTTCGCATTTTTTCACGGAAAAAACGCATACATTAAGCATCCTACTTAATAGAATGCAATCCGCATTTTTTTTGCACATGCTGCGTTGTTTTCCTGAGCGGAATCGCATTCCTGAAAAAAAACGCAGCAAGTTTATTAAAAAATTTGCGGAATCGCGGGGATTCCGCACACCTAGGAATGCATTGATCTGCTTACTTCCCACATGGGGCTATGCCCACCATGCGGGAAGTAAGCAGATCATGTGCGGTTGGTACAAAGGGGGGAGGAGAGGAGACTCTCCTCCACGGAGTGGGCACCATATAATTGTTAAAAAAAAAAAGAATTAAAATAAAAAATAGTGATATACTCACCTTCTGATGGCCCCGGAGTCTTCCCATGGATGCTTTGTGTTCAGGACCTGCGATGACGTCCCGGTCACGTGACCGCGACGACATCGCAGGTCCTGAACACAAAGCATCTGTAGGAACGGAAGTGGCCGCGTGCACCGCTGAGATCGGGGGCCATCAGAGGGTGAGTATAACCATTTTTTAAATTTTTTTTATTTTTAAAATTATATCTTTTTACTATTGATGCTGCATACCGTAAGCAGCATCAATAGTAAAAAGTTGGTCACACTTGTCAAACACTATGTTTGACAAGTGTGACCAACCTATCAATCAGTTTTCCAAGCGATGCCACAGATCGCTTGGAAAATGCTAGCATTCTGCAAGCTAATTATGCTTGCAAAACGCTAGGAATATGCATGCCAATTCCGCATGCGATATACCCACGGCAGGAGTTGCAGAATTGCCGTGGAAATATCCGTGGCAATTCTGCAACGTGTGCACTTAGCCTAAAAGCTCTAGCAGAAGACTACATTTATGTTTCTAGAATCAGCACCTATGCTTTTTATTGGTTGTTTCTTGAACGCAATGTTGATTTCTGAAAGCTTAATTAAGATTGTTGCTTGACTGTAAAGGGTTACTGCCATCCTGTAGTGATAGGCTATAAGTTGTTGATTGTTAGGGGTGCCACAGTGATCCTGAGGCGGAGCTATGAAGGGCTGGGGGCGCACTGCATTGATTGTCAGTGGGACAGCCAAAAATACTTGAGCGCTGTATGAGACTATCTCCAGCAGTTCCATAGAAAATGAATGGAGGGTTGACAGACATTCACCATGGGATCAGTGCAGGTCCTGAGGATAAACGATAGCTTGCACGGATGGGAACAACCATTTAATGTGCATATACCATTTAGGAATGGACTCCATAAAACCCTGGAGGTGTCCTCTAGTTTCTGGCACCATGCTTACAGCAGATCCTTTCTGTATTGCTTGTTGCGGCCTCTAAGGAATAGACTTGTTTTTCAGGCAGGTCCCTCAGCTACTTGATTGGATTAATGTCTGGGGAATTATGAGGTCCAGTCAACACCTTTACATTTTTGTCATATTCCTCAAAATAATCCTGCACATTTTTTGTTGTTTTAGGGCGAACTACTCTGCTTACAAAACCCACTCTCACTAGGGAATGACACTGTGATGAAGGGGTGTACTTAGTATGTACAATGTTGTAGCAAATGGTTTGTCAAAAAATAACATCTTCGTGAAAGCCAGGACCCATGATTTGTCTGCAGACAATTGCCCAGAGCATCACATGGTTTCCATTAGCTTACCTCCTTCCCCTAGTGCATCTCAGTGTTGAACATGTACCCTGCCATCAACATGATATTAATCAAATATGTTTCATCAGACCATCATCCTCGTCCACTTCTACATTCCAATTCTGATGTTCTAATGCCCATTATAGATGCTTCTAGAGTTAGAGGGGTCAGTACCTTGACTGGTCTGCGACGCAGAAAGATTGCTCATTTTTTGTGCTTCCAACCAAAGTCAAGAACTGAGTTTCCACTTGCTGTTTGATATATCCAACTTCTTGACAAATGCCAATGTCACAGAATAATTGGTGGAGGAGCTTATGTGACACCCCCACTGGATATTGATGCCAGCAGACTGGCAATGGAGCATCGCTGGTCTTGGAGGGAAGGACTAGTTTCAAGTGCGCAAACTAGTTTGTTCCGGCTAATATGCGCTCCATCATGGAACGCTAGCTGCCGTCACTTCTGGTCATGTGACGCGCTCCATGGAGACGCGTCCCCTCTCCGAGAGATGATGGCGGCACTACCATGCACGGTAATTTAATTCCGCCAGCGTCACCTGATTATAATCACCACGCACAATTTGATTCGTCTTCCTCTATATAAAATGCAATACGATGGTCTTCCTCCCTCGTCAAAGCTTAGGCGAAACGCACGTCGGGTCGTACGGGCTTACCATTGGGGTATGTATGATTTCGGCAGCATAATACTATAACACCTCTTTACAAGCGCAATGATGTTTTATACACTGGCACGGTTTGTGTAATAGTGGTTAGGCCACTGTATATTTGGAATCCCTTATTATTACTATTACACTTTTTCTATTTATTCCTTTATGGGAATTTATTATCCTTGCACAGCATTCACTTTATTCTCAAGTTATTTTTTAAATAGAGAAGTGTATGATGTAAGTAGGTTGTGCACAGTGGCTGAGATATATATATATATATATATATATATATATATATATATATACAGTTATATGAAAAAGTTTGGGCACCCCTATTAATCTTAAGCTTAATGTTTTATAAAAATGTTTTTTTTTTTGCAACAGCTATTTCAGTTTCATATATCTAATAACTGTAATAATAACTCAGTAATGTTTCTGCCTTGAAATGAGGTTTATTGTACTAACAGAAAATGTGCAATCTGCATGCAAACAAAATTTGACAGGTGCATAAGTATGGGCACCCTTATCATTTTCTTGTTTTAAATACTCCTACCTACTTTTTACTGACTTACTAAAGCACTTTTTTTTGTTTTGTAACCTCATTGAGCTTTGAACTTCATAGCCATGTGTATGCAATCATGAGAAAAGCTACTTAAAGTGGCCACTTGCAAGTTGTTCTCCTGTTTGAATCTCCTCTAAAGAGTGGCATCATGGGTTCCTCAAAACAACTGTCAAATGATTTGAAAACAAAGATTATTCAACATAGTTGTTCAGGGGAAGGATACAAAAAGCTGACTAAGAGATTTAACCTGTCAATTTCCACTGTGAGGAACATAGTAAGGAAATGGAAGAACACAGGTACAGTTCTTGTTAAGGCCAGAAGTGGCAGGCCAAGAAAAACATCAGAAAGGCAGAGAAGAAGAATGGTGAGATCAGTCAAGGACAATCCTCAGACCACCTTCAGAGAGCTGCAGCATCAACTTGCTGCAGATGGTGTCACTGTGCATCGGTCAACTATACAACGCACTTTGCACAAGGAGAAGGTGTATGGGAGAGTGATGCGAAAGAAGCCGTTTCTGCAAGCACGCCACAAACAGAGTCGGCTGAGGTATGCAAAAGCACATTTGGAGAAGCCAATTTCTTTTTGGAAGAAGGTCCTGTGGACTGATGAAACCAAGATTGAGTTGTTTGGTCATACAAAAAGGCATTATGCATGGCGGCAAAAAAACACAGCATTCCAAGAAAAACACTTGCTACCCACAGTAAAATTTGGTGGAGGTTCCATCATGCTTTGGGGCTGTGTGGCCAATGCCGGCACCGGGAATCTTGTTAAAGTTGAGGGACGCATGGATTCCTCTCAGTATCAGCAGATTCTTGACAATAATGTTCATGAATCAGTGACAAAGTTGAAGTTACGCAGGGGATGGATCTTTCAGCAAGACAATGATCCAAAACACCGCTCCAAATCTACTCAGGCATTCATGCAGAGGAACAATTACACTGTTCTGGAATGGCCATCCCAGTCCCCAGACCTGAATATCATTGAATATCTGTGGGATCATTTGAAGAGGGCTGTCCATGCTCGGCGACCATCAAACTTAACTGAACTGGAATTGTTTTGTAAAGAGGAATGGTCAATAATACCTTCATCCAGGATCCAGGGCATCTATCGGGCCATAACTGTATGGAGCATTATATGGGGCCATAACTGTATGGAGCATCATATGGGGCATCTTTGGGGCCATAACTGCATGGAACATTATATGGGGCATCTATGGGGCCATAACTGCATGGAGCATAATATGGGGCATCTATGGGGCCATAACTGCATGGAGCATTATATGGGGCCATAACTGCATGGAGCATTATATGGGGCATCTATGGGGCCATAACTGCATGGAGCATTATATGGGGCATCTATGGGGCCATAAAGAACTGCATGGAGCATTATATGGGGCATCTATGGGGCCATAACTGTATGGAGCCATGGAGCATTATATGGGGCCATAACTGTATGGAGCATCATATGGGGCATCTTTCGGGCCATAACTGCATGGAGCATTCTATGGGGCCATAACTGCATGGAGCATTATATGGGGCATCTATGGGGCCATAACTGCATGGAGCATTATATGGGGCATCTATGGGGCCATAACTGCATGGAGCATTATATGGGGCATCTATGGGGCCATAAAGAACTGCATGGAGCATTATATGGGGCATCTATGGGGCCATAACTGCATGGAGCATTATATGGGGCATCTATGGGGCCATAACTGCATGGAGCATTATATGGGGCATCTATGGGGCCATAAAGAACTGCATGGAGCATTATATGGGGCATCTATGGGGCCATAACTGTATGGAGCATTATATGGGGCATCTATGGGGCCATAACTGCATGGAGCATTATATGGGGCATCTATGGGGCCATAAAGAACTGCATGGAGCATTATATGGGGCATCTATGGGGCCATAACTGTATGGAGCCATGGAGCATTATATGGGGCCATAACTGTATGGAGCATCATATGGGGCATCTTTCGGGCCATAACTGCATGGAGCATTCTATGGGGCCATAACTGCATGGAGCATTATATGGGGCATCTATGGGGCCATAACTGCATGGAGCATTATATGGGGCCATAACTGCATGGAGCATTATATGGGGCATCTATGGGGCCATAACTGTATGGAGCATTATATGGGGCATCTATGGGGCCATAACTGCATGGAGCATTATATGGGGCATCTATGGGGCCATAAAGAACTGCATGGAGCATCTATGGGGCCATAATGAACTGCATGGAGCATTATATGGGGCATCTTATGGGGCCAGAAAGAACTGCATGGAGCATTATATGGGGCATCTTATGGGGCCAGAAAGAACTGCATGGAGCATTATATGGGGCATATTTGTATATGGAGTATCTTATGGGGCCATAATGAACTGTATGGAGCATTATATGGGGCTCCTGATTTAATATGGATATTCAAAAACAATTAACCTACTGATGTCTCAATTAATTTTACTTTTATTGGTATCTATTTTTATTTTTGACATTTACCGGCAGCTGCTGCATTTTCCACCCTAGGCTTATACTCGAGTCATTAAGTTTTCCCAGTTTTTTGTGGCAAAATTAGGGGGGTCGGCTTATACTCGGGTCGCTTATACTCGAGTATATACGGTATTTTTAGATTATCTCTCATCTATGCGCAGTACGAGAATATATATTAGTAATGATTTACAAAGTTAATATACATCTTTGTGTACAGCTGTATCGATATTTGAACCAACTAATTAATAATATTTGGACAGTATGGTAAATAATATATAATTATTATTTGTTGTTTTTTTAGTATTTCATTGATTATTTACTGTACTTTACTGGTCTAAATTTGTATTTTGATATATGCATTGATTGTTCATGCTCCTATATGGTATCTCGCACATTTTTGCCACCTGGTGGCTTTTCCCTTTTGTATTTTATTAGTGTTGTGATTATTTTTGTAATAATAAATTATATATTGTCTTGAACACATTGGTTGTGTATCATATTTGTAGGTGTTTAGTGTTTGATGGATACACGCCTGTGTTAGTATTTGTTCGCTTTGTAGATTAACCATTTTAATGAGTAATATGTAGATATTTAAATTAAGTAAAAAATTATTCCAATTTCATATATATTTTGATCATTTTATGCCCTGTTATTCTTCGTGCATGACCACCTCTCTACTTTATGGGGATTTGTCCATAGAGCGTCCTCTCTAACAGTGTATTCTCTGAAGCGGCAGCCCCCAATATCTGCAATCTAATATATAAAGCTGAATGTGTGTGTGTATGTGTGTGTGTATGTCCGGGATTGGCATCTGCACCGTCGCAGCTACAGCTACAAAATTTTGCACAGTCACACGTCTGGACCCCGAGAGTGTCATAGGCTATGTTGTGAGGCGAAATTTTAACCCCGCGCGTTCCAATTCACGAAACAATTTTGCCCCTATCTACATAATGGGGAAAAAGTGAAAGGAAAAGTGTTGGAGGCAAATTGCCAGCTGCCAGATGTGAACAAGGGGGACTTAAAGAGGGAGAGCGATGGCGCCAAAGAGTATATACCATACAGTTGCTAAGGAGGGGCCCCCACATGGGATACTCACCACACACGGGGATATGAACACACACACACAATGTGCCACACACTACCACGTGCTTGAACACATATACCACCCTCAGCACACATTTCACCACACATACACCAGCCTCGCCACATAAAAGTCGAAACACAAAAGTCGCCGCTCAAAACTCGCCACATGCAAAACTCGCCACATGCAAAACTCGCCACACGTGCAAAACTCACCTCATGGAAAACTCGCCACACAAGCAAAACTCACCTCATGGAAAACTCGCCACACGCAAAACTTGCACACGCGGAAAAATTGCCACATGCACAAAAGTTGCAACACATGCAAAAGTTGCCTCACACAAAACTTGCACATACTCAAAACGCACCACACATAAAACTTGCCACTCGCAAAACTCGCCAATGCGCAAAACTCGCCAATGCGCAAAACTCTCCAATGCGCAAAACTTGCTGCACACAACTTGCTACACTAACCTGTCACATGCAACTCGACACACAAAAAGTTGCTACACGCATGTCGCCACATAAAAAACTCATCTCACAAAAGTCGCTACATGCATGTCGCCACATGCAACTCAACACACACAACTTGACACATGAAACTCGCCCTAAAACACACACAAGTCTGGTATTATCCTTCAAAAATAAAAATCTGATTAATAAGCAGACAAACTACAAGAGCAACAAATGTACCATATAGGAAATACGGCAGCTGTCAGTCACATGACCTGTCTATTATGCGTATGTGTGAGCTAATATATACTGCCAGGGGGGAGGGCTTCCTGTTGGTTGGGGATTTCTTAGGCTGCCAATTTAGCTTACAAATACTGAGGTAAAAATACTGAGCAAATAACGTGTGAACGAGATCTAATACAGGAGGAGATGACACACAGATATATACTATATACAGGAGGAGATTACACACAGGTATATACTATATACAAGGGAGATGACACACACATATATACTATATACAGGGGAGATGACACACAGGTATATACAGGAGGAGATGACATACAGGTATATACTATATACAGGAGGAGATGACATACAGGTATATACTATATACAGGAGGAGATGACACACATATATGCTATATACAGGGGAGATGACACACAGGTATATACTATATACAGGAGGAGATGACACACTGGTATATACTATATACAGGAAAGATGACACACAGGTATATACTATATACAGGAGGAGATGACACACTGGTATATACTATATACAGGGGAGATGGCATACAGGTACATACTATATACAGGAGAGATGACACACAGGTATATACTATATACAGGGGAGATGACACACAGGTATATACTATATACAGGGGAGATGACACACGTATATACTATATACAGGAGGAGATGACACACAGGTATATGCTATATGCAGGAGGAGAAGACACACAGGTATATACTATATACAGGAGGAGATGACATACAGGTATATACTATATACAGGAGGAGATGACATAAAGGTACATACTATATACAGGGGATATGACACACAGATATATACTATATACAGGAGGAGATGATACACAGATATATACTATATACAGGAGGAGATGACACACAGGTATATACTATATACAGGAGGAGATGACATACAGGTACATACTATGTACAGGAGGAGATGACACACAGGTATATACTATATACAGGAGCATATGACACACAGGTATATACTATATACAGGAGGAGATGACTTACAGGTATATACTATATACAGGAGGAGATGACATACAGGTATATACTATATAAAAGAGGAGATGACACATAGGTATATAGAGGAGGAGATGACATACAGCAGGTATATACTATATACAGGGTAGATGACATACAAGTATATACTATATACAGGGTAGATGACATACAGGTATATACTATATACAGGAGATGACATACAGGTATATACTATATATAGGAGGAGATGACACACAGGTATATAGTATATACAGAAGAGATGACACAGGTATATACTATATACAGGAGGAGATGACACATAGGTATATACAATATACAGGAGGAGATGACATACAGCAGGTATATACTATTTACAGGGGAGATGAGATACAGGTATATACTATATACAGGAGATTACATACAGGTGTATACTATATATAAGGGAGATGACAAACATGTATATACTGAGGGGAAAATGAGAGGTGTGAGGTGAAAATGAGGGGTGTGAGTGCAAAATGAGAGGAGTGAGGGAAATAGTGGAGTGATCGGAAAATGACAGATGTGAGGTCGAAATGACAAGTGTTAGGGGGGAATAAGAGGAGTGAGGGGGAAAATAAGAGGAGTGAGGGGGAAAATGAGAGGTGTAAGGGAGAAAATGAGAGATGTGAGGGGGAAAATGAGAGGCGTGATGGGAAAATAAGAGAAGTGAGGTGCTATAACTAACCACAGATATTTACTATGCCCAGGCAACGCCGGGCTCTTCAGCTAGTTGAAGATAAAGTGTTAATATACTCTATATTACTAAGTTACGTAATACTACAGAAGTCTTGTAATAGTCATTTCTACAACCTACACCTTTGGCTTACATTCTTTTACAAGAAAGAGTCTGATTGCATACCAAATTCACTAGACCTCAATGTAAGAAGGGTCACGTATATGTAATGTTTTAATATTTTTGAAGTTATAACCCATAATTTAACCCGACAAGTAAAGAATGGATTTGAACTGGGGTCATCTACATCAGTGCGGCTGGTGAATTGTGCGTGTGCCGCCCTGGACACATATACAGCAGTAAGTTCTATCAGGTTCCAACACTCATTATCTTTGGAACCTTTACCAGCCATTGTATCATGCAAGGTGCCGGCTAGTCTATTCGTTTCTTACTAGACCTTACGAACAGAGGGAAAATTACATGACACGACTTGTCTTTGTCAATCACAAATTCTTTTAAAATTACTCTTAAGTTGTTTTCTGCACTTAAGAGATATTGTAATCATCTCATTCCATCAACATTGGTATAAAACTATTGACTTTGACCTTCTTATTTGTAATGAAATAATTTGGGTTGATTCAGAATTACACTGTGGATTCTTGTACTATGTTGCGCAGAGGCTTATACGGCCCATAGTTCACACTATGTCATTCAGCATCAGTCAGGGCTTAAGGCCCCGTCTCACATAGCGATTTACCAACGATCACGACCAGCGATACGACCTGGCCGTGATCGTTGGTAAGTCGTTGTGTGGTCGCTGGGGAGCTGTCACACAGACCGCTCTCTCCAGCGACCAACGATCAGGGGAACGACTTCGGCATCGTTGAAACTGTCTTCAACGATGCCGAAGTCCCCCTGCAGCACCCGGGTAACCAGGGTAAACATCGGGTTACTAAGCGCAGGGCCGCGCTTAGTAACCCGATGTTTACCCTGGTTACCAAAAAAACCAAACAGTACATACTCACCATCTGATGTCCGTCAGGTTCCTTGCCGTCTGCTTCCTGCTCTGACTGAGCCGCCGTACAGTGAGAGCAGAGCGCAGCGGTGACGTCACTGCTGTGCTCTGCTCTCACTGTACGGCGGCACTCAGTCAGAGCAGGAAGCGGACGGCAAGGGACCTGACGGACATCAGATGGTGAGTATGTACTGTTTGTTTTTTTTTACATTTACGCTGGTAACCAGGGTAAACATCGGGTTACTAAGCGCGGCCCTGCGCTTAGTAACCCGATGTTTACCCTGGTTACCAGTGAAGACATCGCTGGATCGGTGTCACACACACCGATTCAGCGATGTCAGCGGGACCTCAACGACCAAAAAAAGGTCCAGGCCATTCCGACACGACCAGCGATCTCGCAGCAGGGGCCTGGTCGCTGGTACGTGTCACACATAGCGAGATCGCTACTGAGGTCGCTGTTGCGTCACAAAACTTGTGACTCAGCAGCGATCTCGCTAGCGATCTCGCTATGTGTGACGGGGCCTTTACATAGTACCTGTTATCACCTCTCTTGCATGTGCTGTGCAGAATCCTCAACAACCAGCAGCCCGTAAATTTGCACCACATCCTTAAGTATTAACTCATTCAGTAGTAGTTGATACAAGTGATAATCTCTTCTGCTCCTGGAGCCATCCGGGGCTGGAAGTTCTGTATGATGGCAAGTAGTCCCATAGCTGCTGTAACGTGTAAGGAATTTTTAGGGTACCGTCACACAGTGCAATTTTGATCGCTACAACGGCACGATCCGTGACGTCGCAGCGATCGTATGATTATCGCTCCAGCGTCGTAGACTGCGGTCACACGTTGCAATCACGGCGCTGGAGCGATGCCGAAGTCCCCGGGTAACCAGGGTAAACATCGGGTAACTAAGCGCAGGGCCGCGCTTAGTAACCCGATGTTTACCGTGGTTACCAGCGTAAAAGTTAAAAAAAAAAAACCGTACATGCTCACCATCTGATGTCCGTCCGGTCCCTTGCCGTCCGCTTCCTGCTCTGACAGATCCGGCCGTACAGTGAGAGCAGAGTGCAGCAGTGACGTCACCGCTGTGATCTGCTCTCACTTTCCGGCCGGCAGACAGTCAGAGCGGGAAGCGGACGGCAAGGGACCGGACGGACATCAGATGGTGAGCATGTACGGTTTGTTTTTTTTTACTTTTACGCTGGTAACCACGGTAAACATCGGGTTACTAAGCGCGGCCCTGCGCTTAGTTACCCGATGTTTACCCTGGTTACCAGCGAACGCATCGCTGGATCGCTGTCACACACAACGATCCAGCGATGTCAGCGGGTGATCAAGCGACGAAAGAAAGTTCCAAACGATCTGCTACGACGTACGATTCTCAGCAGGATCCCTGATCGCTGCTGCGTGTCAGACACTGCGATATCGTAACGATATCGCTAGAACGTCACAAATCGTACCGTTGTAGCGATCAAAATTGCACTGTGTGACGGTACCCTTAGACAAAGGCATTGTTGCCTGATTAACATACCTGGCTCCCAAAGTGTTTTGTCTTGGTGCCTAATATGAACCTACCTGAGTCATTATGACCCTGTACTCAAACATCAATACCATTGTCCACTCTCCTTTGATATCCGGTTTACACAGGCAGAGCACGCTTATGATGCACACTGAGTGATGCTTAATAGATCATTGAGGTCACATAGGCTGCCATTGTTCTCGGTAGCACAAGTCCTGTTTACACAGGACAATGCACCGCCAAGAACAATCATATTTTGTGCAAATCTAAAGATGATTTCAGTCTATTAATGAGCATTTTGCTCATCCATTAGACTGCAAGATTGTTCGGAAACGAGCGTTCTTACAAATACTTGTTCACAATTATCTTGCAGTGTTAATGCCCTTTGAGTTACATTAACGTATTTGTGTTTTTCTTCCCTGATGTCTGTGGTTACAGGACAGTAACGTAACTTTACACACATTAACTACAGAGTTTTGGTATGGCCTTCCACCTAGTCACATTGCAAACTAAACATTCCAAAACAGCCTGTATGGAAGGTAAAGCAAGGAAATGACTCTTGACGGGAATGCATGTCTTTCCTGGTGGTGTATCTACAATCACAGCCCGCCTTTATTAGCATATAGACATTGAGATCAGCGCTTTTGGGAAGTGCCTGTTTCTTCATTCCAAAAATCTGTGTAGTCCCCATATCAACCCTAAACAAAAAAAATATCCAGCTACCAGCTTTTCAGAGTAATCATAGACAATGGCACAATTATCGTATATACTCGAGTATAAGCTGAGATTTTCAGCCCATTTTTTTAGGCTGAAAGTGCCCCTCTCGGCTTATACTCCAGTCATTGTCCCCGGGGGTCAGCAAGTTAGGAGGAGTGGCAGCTGTCACATCATACTCACCCCCTCCTGATGCGGACTCTGCGCGTCTCTGTTTCTCAGATGGTTTCTGATGCCGGCTGCTCTTCCTGTGTTCAGCGGTCACGTGGTACTGCTCATTAAAGTAATGAATATGGATGCCTCTCCACTCCCATAGGCATGGACCATCTGAGAAGCAGAGACTGTGCCATGATAGGGTGAGTATGACGGGGAAGCGTGAGCCATGCGATATTCACCTGTCTCCGTTCCACTGCCGGGCTCTGTCTTCTGTGTCCTCTGGCTATGACGTTCAGGTTAGAGGGCATGATGACGTGGTTAGTGCGCGGCCGCTGCCTGAACAGTCACTGCAAAGGCCCGGAAGACACAGCGGAGGTGGAACGGGGACAGGTGAATTTCGCAAGTGCTGGGGGTCTGAGCCAGTAGCAACTCCGGCACCTGGCCCCCATAGCGCGCTGGTGTCCCCGCCTGCTCAGGACACCGGCACCTCTCCCTAGCGATGAGAGGTGAGTACGGTATGTCATTTTTTTTTTAATTGCAGCAGCATAAAGGCATATTATTCTATGGAGCATCTTATGGGGCCATCAACCTTTATGCAGCATTATATGGGGCATATTCTATGGAGCATCTTATGGGGCCATCAACCTTTATGAACCATTATATGGGGCATATTTTTCTATGGAGCATCTTATGGGGCCATCATTAACCTTTTATGCAGCATTACATGGGGCATATTTTTAATGTGGACCATCTTTTGAGGCCATCATTAACCTTTTATGCAGCATTATATGGGGCATATTTTTAATATGGAGCATCTTATAGGGCCCATCATGAACTTTGTGAAGCATTATATGGCGCTCCTGATTCAATATGGATATTCAAAAACATTTAACCTACTGATATCTCAATTAATTTTACTTTTATTGGTATCTATTTTTATTTTTGAAATTTACCGGTAGCTGCTGCATTTCCCACCTTAGGCTTATACTCGTAAATAAGTTTTCCCAGTTTTTTGTGGAAAAATTAGGGGTCTCGGCTTAGACTCGGGTTGGCTTATACTTGAGTATATACGGTATATTGCATGTTCTGATGTTTTTTTCTTTTTCGAGCCTTTAAAGAAAGAACCGAAAAGGAAATTACATTATTATATTCTGTTTCAAAAAGCCAAAACTCGATACTGATACAAATAGAATCTTCTCTATCTCCATGGAAGAAATTGTCATACATTTTGGATCCTTAAAAGAAAGAACAAATAATAAAAAGACTTTTAGGTTCAGTTTCTGGAAGCCGAAACCCAATGTCGATGTGAATACGATTCTTCTCCGCCTCTATGGAGGAAATTCTTGTACGACATTGGTGTTTCATACAATATATTTGTCTTCCTATAAGATTATTTCTTTGCCCCATAAAGGACCTAATTTTGCCCTAGTCATCGGGGTTCGCTGTGTTTCATCATTTTATATAGGAAATTGAATAATAAATAATCCACATAATTCTTTATTCTCCATTATATTCTGGTGTAATGATATACAAAAGAAATAAAAGAATGGCACATGGAGATGTGGTACACAATTTTCATAAAAATAAATAAAGTTAAGGCAGTACAGCTAAGATTACAGAATAAATAGCTTTGCTCATTAGATTTTTTGATGCCGGTGGCAAATATCCATATCCTCTCATGGTTCCGCACTCTTTAAGCACAAAGTAAGTGCAGCCCTTAAAAGTATCTCCTGCTGTCTAATTGCAACTTTGGTATTACTGGTGGCTTCAGCTGTGTACAGTCTCTATCTGTAATTTAGGTGTCACTTTACTTAATATCGAGGTAAGAAGGCAGCGTGACATGCTAAATCAGAGCAATACAAGCTGACACTGTGTCCAGCTGCAACGTATGTATTTATTTCAAGGTATAAAGTCTATAGATGATAGGAATTACAGTATTTGTAAGTCTGTGATCATCTCAGTCCAGTAGATTTCCAACATATAATCCTGAGCAGAGCTGTTTATACGGCAAAGTTTGCTCCTGCTGCTGGTCTGCAGTCTCTCTTGTAATCATCTGCTACTTGTCTGTGACCTTCTTCTAGGATATATAAATGCTGGGAGCTTTTATGTTGTTATTCATATATGTGATTTTTTTTCTGCTGTTTCTTTATATCACATGCTGCCTGCTGTATGCATTGAGTTTTCTAGGCTGGGGTCATGTTCTCTGGAAAATGCAGTCCTTTTTGAGTCATTAATTGTTGTTATAATACTCTGGACTATTCTGCAATCTTCTGTGCTAACATATCTCGCCTTCACTGCTTTTCAGTGTCTACACACAGATGTTTTGTGTTTTTCCATTTTACAACATTAGATTTGCACAGTATTATGTGACCTCATTTAACCCCTGTGTGGAGTAACTTTCTCAGGTAGCATTCACACAGGCAAAAGCGGTTTGATTCAAACAGGCGCAGTTTTATTCCTTTCATCTAACTCCGAAGAATTTAAAACCAAAAACGGCGTCTTCTGGGCACAGAGGTATAACGGCAAATAAACTGCTCATTCAGCAGGCACCTACATGTCCGTGCGGGCTCACCTGGACAGATTATAGTCCTGTCTCCGGGAGCAGACATCATACACAGAAGAGGCTCGATCCCACCAGTCTCAGGATTCCCTTCAGCCTAAGCTCCAGCAGCTCCCAGTGCCAAACAGAAGTGTTCGTCTCCATGTTCACACTGAACTGGCTGCAGCTTCCACACATTACTCTGCAGCTCCAACACACAGACTGCTCAGATTTCCTAGCTGATCCGTGCAGTCTCCATGCAGAGAGCGACTCTGGCTTGTGTCTCTCCCATCTGCAGCTCACATTATGGCCGGTCACTCACTCAACTCTGCTCCATCCAGCAGACTGACACCCTAGTGAACACAGTCCCTGGTTCTTAGTCAGTGCTAGCCATGTGCATCTAATTAAGACTTTCAGTGCTTGGATTTAACCCAGTCCCACCTGACTTTGCTGCACCCTTTAAAGGGAACCTGACACCAGAAATAATGCTGCTGACAGATATTGGGTTAATCTACAGGTTAACCGTGTTATTATGCTGCCCTGCGCCTGCACATGTTACCCTAATGCAAACAGAGAGGAAATTAACTTTATTCTCCCCGGCAGCATTAGTCATGCAGTCCCCAGCCGCAATGCAGAGCCAGTGGCAGTCAGGTCCGTGGTCACGATTACAGTCGCTGATCAGCGTGGTTACAGAACCAGCACCGCACCGCCCCACATCACTAAAACCAAATGCTACCGGGGAGAATAAAGTTCATTTTCTTCACGCTGCATGTGGCTGCGTGCATGTGTCATGCAGCATAATAACACAACCCCATATCTGCAGATTAGTAGCATTATTTTTGGGGACAGGTTCCCTTTGATGACCACCATTATGTGGAAATGCAGCGGAAGTCAGATGTACACTATAGCTAACACCCTGCTGCATCGGCCACAATCGGTTGGCACTGATTATAACCATTTAACCCCTTAGATGCTCCTGTCAATAGCAGCAGCGGCACCTAGATGGTTAACAGAGGGAGAAGTTTCCCTGTTTAACCCCATTGGATTGATTGTGTGTTCCCCCAGTGGTTTCCATGACAGTGACAGGACAAGTAATGGCTTAATATTTCATAGGAGAGGACAGTGTGGAGGCCATGTACCATAAGAGGGACAGTGTGTGATAATTAACCGCTTATATAAAATACTAGCTGTACTACCCGGCTTCGCCCGGGTTAATGACTGCTGTTAGCAAAATAGAATGTGTTAACAAAAATTTATTCTGCACACAAAAACCACAAAACAAATAGATAGAAATGTAATTATTAAAAGGCAAAAACTAAGCAAATAGAAGCATTTCACAACATATATTAGCTTTGTTATACTGAGAATGTCTTTGTTGCCTATATTAACCAATCAGAGCTCAGGTTAATTAACTGTAGCAAAATAGAAGCTGAGCTGTGATTGGTTGCTATTGGCAGCCTGATAAATCCCCAGCCAACAGGAAGCCCTCCCCCCTGGCAGTATATATTAGCTCACACATACACATAATAGACAGGTCATGTGACTGACAGCTGCCGTATTTCCTATATGGTACATTTGTTGCTCTTGTAGTTTGCTTATTAATCAGATTTTTATTTTTGAAGGACAATACCAGACTTGTGTGTGTTTTAGGGCGAGTTTTATGTGTCAAGTTGTGTGTGTTGAGTTGCGTGTGGCGACATGCATGTAGCGACTTTTGTGAGATGAGTTTTGTGTGGCGACATGCGTGTAGCAACATTTTGTGTGTTGAGTTGCATGTGACAGGTTAGTGTAGCAAGTTGTGTGCAGCAAGATTTGTGCATGGCGAGTTTTGCGCGTGGCGAGTTTTATGTGTGGTGCATTTTGAGTATGTGCAAGTTTTGTGTGAGGCAACTTTTGCATGTGGTGCAACTTTTGTACATGTGGCAATTTTTCTGTGTGTGCAAGTTTTGCATGAGGTGAGTTTTCCATGAGGTGAGTTTTGCACGTGTGGCGAGTTTTGCGTGAGCCTAGTTTTGCATATGGCGAGTTTTGCATGTAGCGAGTTTTGAGTGGTGACTTTTGTGTTTCGACTTTTATGTGGCGAGGTTGGTGTGTGTGTGTGGTGAAATGTGTGCTGAGGGTGGTATATGTGTTCAAGCACGTGGTAGTGTGTGGCGCATTTTGTGTTTGTGTTCATATCCCCATGTGTGGTGAGTATCCCATGTCGGGGCCCCACCTTAGCAACTGTACGGTATATACTCTTTGTCGCCATCGCTCTCATTCTTTAAGTCCTCATTGTTCACATCTGGCAGCTGTCAATTTTCCTCCAACACTTTTCCCTTCACTTTTTCCCCATTATGTAGATAGGAGCAAAATTGTTTGGTGAATTGGAACGCGCGGGGTTAAAATTTCACCTCACAACATAGCCTATGACGCTCTCGGGGTCCAGACGTGTGACTGTGCAAAATTTTGTGGCTGTAGCTGCGACGGTACAGATGCCAATCCCGGACATACACACATACATACATACACACATTCAGCTTTATATATTAGATATACCTGTATGTAATCTCCTGTATATAGTATATACCTGTGTGTCATCTCACCTATATATAGTATATATCTGTGTGTCATCTCCTGTATATAGTATATACCTGTATGTCATCTCCTCCTATACATAGCATATACCTGTGTCATCTCCTCCTGTATATACTATATACCTGTAGGTAATCTGCTCCTGTATATAGTATATACCTGTGTGTCATCTCCTCCTGTATATAGTATATACCTGTATGTCATCTCCTCCTGTATGTAGTATGTACCTGTATGTCATCTCCTCCTCTATATAGTATATACCTGTGTGTCATCTCTCCTGTATATAGTATATATCTGTGTGTCATCTCCTCCTGTATATAGTATATACCTGTGTGTCATCTCCCCTGTAAATAGTATATACCTGTGTGTCATCTCCTGTATATAGTATATAGCTGTATGCCATCTCCTCCTGTATTAGCCCTCGTTCACACGTTATTTGGTCAGTATTTTTACCTCAGTATTTGTAAGCTAAAATGGCAGCCTGATAAATCCCCAGCCAACAGTAAGCCCACCCCCTGGCAGTATATATTAGCTCACACATACACATAATAGACTGGTCATGTGACTGACAGCTGCCGGATTCCTATATGGTACATTTGTTGCTCTTGTAGTTTGTCTGCTTATTAATCAGATTTTTATTTTTGAAGGATACCAGACTTGTGTGTGTTTTAGGGCGAGTTTCGTGTGTCAAGTTGTGTGTGTTGAGTTGCGTGTGGCGACATGCATGTAGGGACTTTTGTGAGATGAGTTTTGTGTGGCGACATGCGTGTAGCAACTTTTTGTGTGTCGAGTTGCATGTGACAGGTTAGTGTAGCAAGTTGTGTGCAGCAAGTTTTGCGCATGGCGAGTTTTGCGCGTGGCGAGTTTTATGTGTGGTGCCTTTTGAGTATGTGCAAGTTTTGTGTGAGGCAACTTTTGCATGTGTTGCAACTTTTGTGCATGTGGCAATTTTTCTGCGTGTGGCAATTTTTCTGCGTGTGCAAGTTTTGCGTGTGGCGAGTTTTGCACGTGTGGCGAGTTTTGCATGTGGAGAGTTTTGCGCGTGGCGAGTTTTGAGCGGCGACTTTTGTGTTTCTACTTTTATGTGGCGAGGTTGGTGTATGTGTGGTGAAATGTGCACTGAGGGTGGTATATGTGTTCGAGCACGTGGTAGTGTGTGGCGCATTTTGTGTGTGTGTTCATATCCCCGTGGTGGTGTGATTATCCCATGTTGGGGCCCCACCTTAGCAACTGTACAGTATATACTCTTTGGTGCCATCGCTGTCATTCTTTAAGTCCCCCTTGTTCACATCTGGCAGCTGTTAATTTGCCTCCAACACTTTTCCTTTCATTTTTTCCCCATTATGTAGATAGGGGCAAAATTGTTTGGTGACTTGGAAAGCGCGGGGTTAAAATTTCACCTCACAATATAGCTTTGACGCTCTCAGGGTCCAGACGTGTGACTGTGCAAAATTTTGTGCCTGTAGCTGCGACGCCTCCAACACTTTTCCTTTCACTTTTTCCCCATTATGTAGATAGGGGCAAAATTGTTTGGTGAATTGGAAAGTGCGGGGTTAAAATTTCACCTCACAACATAGCCTATGACGCTCTCGGGGTCCAGACGTGTGACTGTGCAAAATTTTGTGGCTGTAGCTGCTACGGTTCAGATGCCAATCCCGGACATACATACATACATACATACATACACACACACACACATTCAGCTTTATATATTAGATGTGGTGTGGTACATGCACACTGTTGGGAACGTGAGTGTAATCTGGGATGTAGGGTAAAGGAGGGAAATTTGCCAGTCCTGGTAACCCACCCCCTTTAAAAATGTTTTTTTTTCCTCTGTCAAATATCATCTAGAAAATAACTAATTATAGTCTCTAATATTTTCAGTCTATTTTAATATTTTTCTTGTAATGACTAAACCTTGTTATCACATGATCAGATTGGGTTTCAGCCATCAGTGGTGCTCATGTGTGACTCTCCAGATATTCCCACTCTATAATTACACGCTATGTTAAGGCATGATATGTTAATCAGTGGCACATTTTAATAATACTTTTCCCTAAATGATATTGTCAGCCTTCATATACCTGCCTTGTAAATAATTTATGTATTGCCTTTGAAGGGCTATATCTCCCAGGAAGGCCTGAACACATAATTGTTATACCCCCCATAGGATTTCTAAAGTTTACAACCCCCCAACAGAATGCACCATCCACTGAGACAATTATTGCTTCTTCTAATACGTGGCACTGAATGGCTTCCTTTCACCACTGCATTGTTCACCTGTCAATCAGACACAATGTACAACTATCTATACGATGCCACAAAGATGGTATTATGACTTTAATGTCACTCTGGTAATTTTACTGTATCTTTGATTGACATTTCAACAATGCATATGGTTCCAACATGCATTTATTATTAACTTAAATTGTACAGATCTCATAATTAATTCTTTAATTTAATCACTATGTTTGTGCTAATACCATAAAAAAGCAACTTTCAGAGCATGGTGCTGAATCGACTACACTTGGCAGCACTGTGACGCTAAGCTGGAAATATTTGTATAGTGATTGCTGTTCTGACATCTTTTATTTAAGAAGTAGATACCGTACATTATTTTTCTAAAGGTTCTCCATTAACCTTCCATTCTGGAAGATATAGCAATTAGTATGTGGCCTGATTAGCTTCATCAGATGGTAATCGCTCCTGTGTGCTGGTGTGGACCTTCTGTGGTGGCTCCTTGTATAGTGAACATACAGAATATTTCGGCGTTTAGGTTTTTGCCAATTTAAATGACTAATTGCTGCCTTTCATGTTGGATTATCTCTCAGGTTGTGTTCAATGTTCAAGTCCTTTCTTTACGTGGGTTTCCTTCAAGTTCTCCGGTTTCACACTCCAAATCCATACTGATAGGGAATCTAAATTGTGAGCCCTAATGGGGACAGTGATGATAATGTCTGTAAAGCGCTGCGGAATATGATGGTTGCTATATAAATATGCATAATCAATAATTTAATTTGCTTGTAAGTTATTTCAATAAAATGGTTCTCCAGAAACCAGTTTGTAAGCTTTGTGCAGCGCTTTGGAACTCCACACTATGTGCCGCAAATCCACCTGACTACTGCAATCTGCCCTCAGCAGTGTTGTGCCCCCTCTTAGCATGACCGCTGAGGCTATTGATTGGTTGCAGCAGTCATGTGGATGCTTGGCATATTACCACTGCAGACAAACTAACAAAGACCCTTGGGGACCACTGGACTGGTGGCGGATTTATCACAGTGCCTCCTGGTAGCTTAACTTATTTAAATCCCAAATAACCTCATTAAGATAGGTGCCAGCAAGCCAAGCTCGGGAAGACTTCCCTCCATCCTTTCCTGGGCTCAATATTTGATTACTTGTCACTTATGCATTTCTGTACAGTCCGTTCTATTAAAGTTTGGCGCAAAGTTCTACAACTTCCTTGAAAGCAGTTTATTGGCGAAACTCGTAACTAGCATTGCACCACTTTATCATCCTAATTTCTTCCAGCTCACTTACCAAGTGACTAAAGGTTTATCACCAGACTATCGGGAATGTGCCGGCTATTTCTAAGCACACATGGCGTCGTTTGTAATAGTGAGCTTCATCGGTGCATTTAAGTGGAATTCATAATATAGTCATTATGCTTTTTATATCAGCTCATTCTTTAAGGAAATTGCGAGAAAAAATAATGAGGCCATGTTACATAGCTACTTAATTTTTTTATCAGTAGTGTTACTGATGTCTATTTTATGCAAAGCGGTTGGTATCTCATATTGGACACATTACTGTCAAGAAAATATGACTTGCCTTAATTATCAGTAATGAAGCAGGGATAAGCTGCTCACTTAGATATCCTATATCTAATGACCTTTCCGCTAGAGGTTGTGAAGAAAGGTATCAGTTTCACAAATGATGCCTCATTTAGCTGGTGGCATTTGTGTAGACGGATGTTGTAAGGATGAGTTCTAAAGTGAAATGTAAATTACATTGGTGTTTATAAAGTGATTTAGTGCTCGCCTTCCACTACATCATTGTTTTGTGTTTTTCCTCTGTATTATTATTAAATGACTTGAAACCCTTCACTTTGTCACACTAGCCCATTATATCAATGGTTACTTTAGCCTTGTGTTACAAACCACTGTTTATTTTTTTGCAATAATTACGAGTTGAACAAACACACAAGAAAACACAAGACAAGCTCAGAGGCGTCATTATTTGTGGCTTCAAACATGGCTCCCCGCAGCTGTGTAAGAAGACAAGTTGTAGGATTGTCTGTCTTGGGAAGTTCCTTCATGCTGTCTTCATTTTGTACATCATTTATTTGATGGGTTGATGATGTTATATGCTAAAAAATGACTTTTTTAGTAAACCTTAAAGGGTTTGTTCTCTTAATACTCTATTTTACTTTTAGAATCTGTCAAGCAAGTCACAAAAGTGAGTTAAACAGTTAACAAAATTGAGGAGCTTTAAAGCTCAACTCCCTCTGTGCACATGGAGGTCAGAAACTGCTGAACATGAGCTTGCTTTAGCATGTTAACTGCATATTTTGCTAAATTTGTTTCATGGGTTGATGATCTTACACCCTAAGTGACTAATGTTAAACAAAAAAAAATTAACTAAAAAAGGTGATAAAAGTGTTGCTGAGTGCAACAGAAAGGCAGGTAATATCTTCAAAAGAGTTTCTTCAAAAATGATGTGCAACACCTTTCACAATTGACCAGAACTAGGAGCTAAACGGAGTAGCAAGAAACCACCAAAAAATAGATAAACAAATCATTTTTATTAGGAAATCACATATAAAATCAGCCTAGACGAAGTACATATAAACATAGTAAGAAAACATATGGAGGAGACATGAAGGTAAGCAAGGAGAAGACTAGGGTCAGTGTAGGACCTGGGGAAGCGAAGTAGGAAAGATCACAATGAGGGTGCATTCAACTAGCACCAAGTAAGAGACACTGTAGATAATTATAGGATATACCTATGTACCAATAACATAAAATGCAATAAGAAAAAGCACCCGATTACCCATGATAGGTTCAGTCCACTATAACGTTCCTTTGCAGCCCCTGACGCGCATTTCACATGCTTGCTTTATCAAAGGGTAGTGGATGTTTCTACACGTAGCCCACAATTTTTTAATTACGTTCTTATAAAGATTTTTCTTGCCTTTCTGCAGAACTTTTATCATGCCCTTTTTTTAGTTAGCATTTTTTCTTATACATGGTGGTTCCTGGCTTGGACCATCACTTGGGGAAGCTGCAAATGATTCCTGCCATCTTTGAATTTGAAACATGGTGATGCCTGGTATCTGCACATCCCTCCAAGGTGAGCTTAATACCCTATGCCCTTTTGTCAGCCCTCACCTTCTCCAATTTATTAAGGAAATCTGCACTGCACAGCGCTCTGCTTTTTCATTTCATTATAGGTTAGTTGCCTAAATTACTATTTTATACTTTGAAAACTGATGTTCTACTAATAACCTATTATACTTTAATACTCAATTAAGTCATAAAAGTAAGGTAAAGGAGTTTTCCAGGCTTATGATATTGATGTAATTAAATAAATAAGGCAGCACTCTGTAGCGCCAAAACTTGCAAACATGAAATATGCTAATTGAATTGCATTACTACACTAGAAATATGAAACATTGTGAAAGTTTAGCGCATAAATTGGCCAATTTGTGTACCTGGTAGCCATGATAAGGCATTTCTCGGGTAGGGTCCTGCCTTGATAAAAAATGTCTGTAGCTAAGAGGCGGAGTGCTCAGTCAGAAGGCTAATGAATACAAATTTAAAAAAACTCCAAAAAAAATTAGTATTCATTAGCCTTCTGACTGAGCACTCCACTTCTTAGCTACAGGCGTTTTTAATCAAGGCAGGACTGTACCCCTCCACAGAGATATAGATTTTAGTCTAGGACAGGATTCACAGGTTCCCATACAGATGAAAACTGTATTCTAAGCAAAGATTGGCATTGTTAGGTCCTGGTAAACGAGAAATGCTTTATTGTGGCTACCTGGTACACATGAACTGGCCAATTTATGCGCTAAACTTTCTCAATTTTTCATATTTCTAGTGCAATAATGCAATTCAATTTTCATATTTCATGTTTGCAAGTTTTGGCGCTACAGAGTGCTGCCCTATTTGTTTGATTGTATATGAGTTGGTGACTCTAGGTTAGCACCTGTTCACACCTAGTCTATGTTTGGATGTGACGGTCAGTTTTTTTTTAAATGTATGATATTGATGTAGTGATGAACGAGTACACTCGTTACTTGAGATTTCCCGAGCATGCTCGGGTGGTCTCCGAGTATTTTGGTGTGCTCGGATATTTAGTTAGTGTTGCCATAGCTACATGATTTGTGGCCGCTAGACAGCTTGAATACATGTGGGGATTCCCTAACAAACAGGCAACCAAGCTGTCTAGCAGCCGCAAATCATGCAGCTGCGTCAACATAAACGAAATCTCCCAGCATGCCGAAATACTCGGAGACCACCCAAGCATGCTCGGGAAATTTCAAGTAACGAGTATACTCGGTCATCACTATATACCGTATATACTCGAGTATAATCCGAGATTTTCAGCCCACTTTTTTGGGCTGAAAGTAACCCTCTCGGCTTATACTCGAGTCATACCCACAGGTCGGCAGGGGAGGGGGAGCAGAGCTGTTTACTAATACTCACCTGCTCCCGGCGCGGTCCCTGCACGTCTGTTCCCTGGCGCCGGCAGCTTCTTCCTGTAGTGAGTGGTCACATGGTACTGCTCATTACAGTAATGAATATGGACCCCACTCCACTCCCATAGGGGTGGAGCCGCATATTCATTACTGTAATGAGCGGTACCATGTGACCGCTCACTACAGGAAGAAGCTGCCGGCGCCGGGGAACAGATGTCCAGGGACCACGCCAGGAGCAGATGAGTATAACTCAGTGCGCTATATTCACCTGCTCCCCGTTCCACCGTCGGCGCCGCTGCGCCTTCCGTGACCTCTGCAGTGACGCTCCGGTCAGGGCGCGGTGACGCGATTAGTGCACGCCGCCCTCTTCCTGAACGTTAGTGCAGAGGATGCGGAAGACACAGTGGCGCCAACGGTGGAACATGGGACAGGTGAATATAGCAAGTGTCGGGGGCCTGAGCGACGAGAGGTGAGTATGTGATTTTTTTTTTTTTTTTATCGCAGCAACAGCATATGGGGCAAATATCTCTATGGAGCATCTTATGGGGCCATGTGGAGCATTATACTTGGCAAATGTGTCTATGGAGCATCTTATGGGGTCATAATCAACATTTGTGCAGCATTATATGGGGCATATTTTAATATGGAGCATCTTATGGGGCCCATCATAAACTTTATGGAGCATTATATGGGGCCTATTTTAATATGGAGCATCTTATGGGGCCCATCATGAACTATATGGAGCATTATTTGGGGCTCCTGATTCAATAAGGATATTCAAAAACACTTAACCTACTGATGTCTCAATTAATTTTACTTTTATTGGTATCTATTTTTATTTTTGACATTTACCGGTAGCTGCTGCATTTTCCACCCTAGGCTTATACTTGAGTCAATACGTTTTCCTAGTTTTTTGTTGCAAAATTATGGGGGTCAGCTTAAACTCGGGTCGGCTTATACTCGAGTATATACGGTATGTAAATTCTAAATTGCTCATTTTGCTTTAAACTATAGGTACAAAACCTATGTAGGAGCACGAATCAGCGTGCCCTGCCATGTAGATCAGGAGACATCTCTCACACTGGTAATGCGTCCTTTCATTTAAGATAAGCGCTGGAGGCAGATTCTCATGCAGATCTGTGTCTGGCCCATCAATACTAACAGCTCATTTCATACGACAAAAACATGGGTTTCTCTGGAATAAAACATTGGATCACAGATTCCCCTTCTTATGACCTACATGCCCTTATAGACTGCTTAGGAGGGTTGATCTCACTGACAGATACCCTTGATAATTCACCATCACAAAAAGAAGACCAAAAAAAGATTTAAGATTCCTGCAAACTTGGTTTTCTGACTTCATCAATTTCAGTTAGTCCAGCAATCTTTCCATTCTTTTTTGTAATACTAATTTGTAAAGCTTTTATAGAATACTAAAACTTATTTGATATTTTGGCTAAACACTAATGTCACTTGAAAAATCAAGTGCTTTGTTTGAATGGGCAAAATCCAACAGCAATGTAATAAGTATAAGAATTTAGGATACACCGCACACTCTGTAGATAATTATATGCAATATATGATTTTTATTCACATAACATCATTAAGGGAGCAGAAATGGTGTAGTATATACAGTAAGCCAGAGGTCCCCAACCGCCGGTCCGCGGACCAGGACCGGGCCGTTGGGGTTTTGCAGCCGGTCCGCGGCGCCGCTGACAGCGGCTAAACACGCCGGTTGTGCGGCTTGTCACACTCCAGCGCCGCAGCGTTCGTCACACTCCAGCGCCGCAGCGTTCGTCATTCCCCCTTTGGTGGGCGGCCGCGGAGTTCGGGCGGAAGTCTCCTCCCCCTCATCCGCCACTCCCTCCTCCCATCTCCCGCTGTACGAGCAGGGCGGGCAGCTTCCACAGCCTGCCATGTATTTCCGGAGTCACCATGGGTGCCTGTGCGTGTGTGCGGGAACAGCGGGCTGGGCCCCTCTGAATGAAGGTATTACCGGCGGCTGTACAGGGTCCATGTGTGGGGAGCTGGGGTATAAGATGTAGCAGTGCTGAATATTTTTTTGGTGATATGATTTCATGAAGTGGCCATGAAACTTAATAAATAACAAACTCAGCTCTGCTACATCAGTAAAAAACCAATTGATTAATCATTAATCAATTGGTTTTTTACTGATGTAGCAGAGCTGAGTTTGCTATTTACTGTTTGTTACTCATGTGCTCTCAAGAGAAGTTATCGGTCCACACTGCACTGATAAAAGTACCACAAAGCTTTAGCATGAGGCCAGATGTAGCAGAGAGGAATGTGTCACTTGTAGATTTCATACACAGAGTGATTCATTTGTCGGGTTTATGAAACACTGAACACAGATGTAGCAGAGCTGATGGTGTCACAGCAGAGTACATTCATTAATGATTAATGAATGTACTCTGCTGTGACACCATCAGCTCTGCTACATCTGTGTTCAGTGTTTCATAAACCCGACAAATGAATCACTCTGTGTATGAAATCTACAAGTGACACATTCCTCTCTGCTACATCTGGCCTCATGCTAAAGCTTTGTGGTACTTTTATCAGTGCAGTGTGGACCGATAACTTCTCTTGAGAGCACATGATCAATGACTAACACAGGTCTGCTACATCCGCACCGCCGTGCCGGAGGAAATGTTATGGAATGATCAGGAAACTGTCAAGGAGCGAAAGAAAAAGAACAAATCCAGCCCTGCTACATCTGAGTTACAATATTATTAGTGAACCATCACACAGCAGAGGGTTCGTCATAATGTATCAGTGCAGGATAGTTATAATATAAGCTCCATCCCTCCATAACCCCACCCCCATATGACAAAAGCCCCGCCCCTGCCCCACCCCCACCGGGCCATGGAAAACTGGTCTTGCTTAAAGCCGGTCCCTGGTGCAAAAAAGGTTGGGGACCTCTGCAGTAAGCGACCGAACTTTGACGTTTCCACTCTCCCGAGTCTTACTCATATAGTCGCTGTAAAAATGGTATACTGTGTGGATTTGCATAGATCCCCGCTCTGCCAAATCTACAAACGTAGACTAGTAGTAAGATCTCTGAATGGATCCGACATTGAGCATACATACCTCCACTGTATTCATCTTCATTGGTGGCACCACAGAAAGTTGAGCGCTCCTCTCCATTGACTTCTAGAGCGGGAGTGTGTACTCTTAAATTTCACTCTATTCAAACCGACTCAAAGCCCCATTCCCAAGATCTTTGAGTTGCCAGTGGTTGGGCAAGCCGCAATGAAGACGTTAGTCCCAATCTTATCGATTGGAAGTAACTCCAAATCTTGGCACTTGGCCTAAATTTGGTGGAAGATGGCTGCACTCAGCCTATGCTTTCTGTCATCTTTTACTCTCAAAAATGGCATCAGTGATGCTGTTCTCCCCCTGTGCCAAAAGGCTTTAGCCAATGCTTTTTTTACACCAGTGTTTTTTGTATAAATTGAATTTCTCTTCTGTTGCGCTGAAGAAATGTAATAACTTTTTACCGTCTCTTTCGCTTTTCTCTTTAATTTGAAACCTACGGTATGTAAATTCTAAATTGCTCATTTTGCTTTAAACTATAGGTACAAAACCTATGTAGGAGCACGAATCTGCATGCCCTGGCTGTGCCTTCTCCTGTTCTTCAGCAGTTTGATAAATATCATACTTGCCCAAGATGGCAGCTGCAAGATAGAATACATTATTTTGAGATAGCACGTTTATTTTATTCTGACAAGCAAAATTACAGCAGACAAAACTTGAGTCCTACAGCACACAATAATTAATGAAATTGCAATGGCTATCTTTTCTTAAAACTGTCACTTCTGCAAGTACATTGTGTTACATAGACAATGAAGGGATTGGTTATTTAGTGAAAAAAGCCAAGAAAACAATAAACTTACTGTATTTGAAAACTGATCTTCAATTACTTTAAAAAAATAACTTGCATAATTTAATAGCAATTTAGGGATTTTTTTAGGGGGTTTTTCTGTCATGCAGTTGTGTAAGTTTTCTTGACCGTACTGCTAGTTGTTTGATGTCCGTTCGAGCAATGGATTTTCCACATAAAGCAAATATAGAATATAAAATGTATACAAGCAAATAGTTCAGAGGTCATTTTTTTCTAAATTATGCAGAAATTGCAATTAATATTAATTCATACATCTTGATTTTCCACTATGTTTTGAGCCTTATATAGGGCTTGTTTATGATTTTCAAAATTATTGGTAAAACAATTGGAACTAAATAAGAGCATTCTTCATTATATATGGTGTGTCGTAGCAGCTGGCTTATACTTGGGGACAGCTCTTCAATATATTTTAATGGTGTTTATATGAGACAGTGGATGAGACTTTAATGGAAGTAATACAGTGATCTGAACGAACATGTTTTTTTAAAGCAAACCTGTCACTTTGAAAATGCAGTCCATCTACAGGCACTCTTGTTATAGAGCAGGAGGAGCGGAGAAGAGTGATATATAGTTTTGTGGGAAAGATTCAGTACAATCTGTGATTTAAACCTCTGCTCTTTCTGGGATTTTCTGTCCAGTGGGCGGTCCTAGCAGTGACTGACAGCTATCTCTGTCTGCCCACTTATACAAGGAAAGTTGTCAGTCACTGACAGGACCACCCACTGGACTGAAAAGCTTAAAGTTTAAATGTTTAATTCTCAGGTGATACTGAAGCTTTTCCCACTTATCTATATGTCAATCTACTCCCACTGATCTATAACATGCTGCCTGCAGGTTGGACTGCATTCTCATGGTGACAGGTTTCCTTTAAAGGGAACCGGTCATCCCCAAAATTGATGATGAGGTAAGCTCACCGTCATCAGGGGCTTATCTACAGCATTCTGTAATGCTGTAGATAAGCCCCGATGTTACCTGAAAGAGGAGAAAAAGAGGTTAGATTATACTCACCCAGGGACGCTCCGGTCCGATGGGTGTCACAGTCCGCTCCGGCGCCTCCTATCTTCATTCCATGACGTCCTCTTCTGGTCTTCACGCTCTGGCGCAGGCGTACTTTGTCTGCCCTGTTGAGGGCTGAGCAAAGTACTGCAGTGTGCAGGCGCCGGGCCTCTCTGTCCTTTCCGGCGCCTGCGCACTGCAGTACTTTGCAAAGACAAAGTACGCCGGAGCCGCGACGTGAAGACCAGAAGAGGACTTCATGGAATGAAGATGGGAGGCGCTGTACCGGACCTGAGACGCCCATCGGAGCGGGACCGCCCCTGGGTGAGTATAATATAACCTCTTTTTCTCATCTTTCAGGTAACATCGGGGGCTTATCTACAGCATTATAGAATGCTGTAGATAAGCCCTGATGCCGGTGAGCTTACTTCACCATCGATTTTGGGGGTGACAGGTTCCCTTTAATGTGTAGCAGCCATCTCCTTTAATGTCTGGTCACTCCAACTCCATGCTCCCTTTTCTATGATATTTACACACCCTAATAGAGAATATGGGTAGGCTTTTCCTCTAAAGATATTTCACCTGAGGACCTGACAGGTGTTGGCCATTACTAGGACAACCCCTTCTTTATCTGAATATATGCGCCCATGAAAATAAAAACACTTTTACTCATCTCCCATGCTTACACCATTCCAGCAATGTCAGCACTCACGTTCCCGGGGCTCACGTGCACTTTTTAGGACATGTGAGTCCTACACCCAGTTAGCACTGGCGTCACTTTCCCCGCCTTCAGACGTATTAGGAATCAAGAGGGTGTGAGATGATTTATAAGGGGATGCAAAGTTAAGTTTTTTTCCCTTAACAAGGCAAATGGAGTTGATTCATGACACAACAACTACTAGGACAACCCCTTCTCAATCTGAATGTTTGCCCTGGTGAAAATAAAAACACTCGCACTCGAGTTCCCGGGACTCACATGGAGTTGGTATGACATGCAAGTCCTGCGCACTATCACAGACTGCTCCTTCAGACGTATTTGTAATCAAGAGGAAGCGAGCCACCAGTCGCAGCTGTTGATTCGAGTTTGAGTCGAGTTTGAGCTGTTGATTTTATTATTACACTTTTTTTTACATAGTGCCTTCATATTCCACAGCACTTCACATACATTATCATCACTGTCCCCATTGGGGCTCACAATCTACATTTCCTCTCTTTGGATGTGTGGGAAACCGCAGAACCTGGAGGAAATAAATGCAAACATGAGAAAACATGCAAACTCCTTGCAAATATTGTTCTTGGTGGGGTTTGAACCCAGGAAACCGGAGCTGCAAAGCAACAGAGCTAACCACTGAACTCCCATTCTGTAAAAGGGAATCCATCAGTAGGATCAACCCTCCTAAGCCATCTTATGGGCATGTAGGTCATAGGGAGATGAATAAAGTGATACCTTGATATCTGTGATCCAATGTCTTACTCCAAAGAAATCTGCGTTTTTCCCATATAATATATGTGACCTATTTTAGACTCTGGGAGGATGCTTCCTAGAAGATAACTCTGACTCCAGGGATTATTTTACATGAAGGGGAGTTATCAGTGAGACAAGTAACTAATACAGAACAGCAGAAATTAAATTTGTCTTCTTGCAAACACATTTTTACTTCTCTCTGAGCTCTGCTGTATTGTAACAATATTATACCCTGTCTGCCCACGAGCTGGAAGTTGAAGCTGAGAGGAACCTGGAGATGTGTCAGGTATAATCACACACAGCTCTGCCGTGAGATTAGGAGAGCAGAGAGCGGCCATCACACATCTCACTGGTTACAATTACACATCAAAATGGTAACACTTGTCACCAATACACATCACACTAGTAACCATTACACATCACGCTGATAACGATTACACTTCACACTGAAAGCACTAGTAACCAATACACATCACGCTGGTAACAATTACACATCACATTTGTAACCATTATACAGGGTGGGCCATTTATATGGATACACCTAAATAAAATGGGAATGGTTGGTAATATCAACTTCCTGTTTGTGGTACATTAGTATATGGGAGGGGGAAAACTTTTCAAGATGGGTGGTAACCATGACGGCCCTGACACCCATAATGTGGTGGTGCACCATCTTGGGTGTCAGGTCCAAGCCTTCCTACATGAACAGTTTCCTGGAAAGTGGATTGGTCATCGTGGGCCAGTTGAATGGCCTCCAAGATCTCCCGATCTGCCCCCCTTAGACTTTTATCTTTGGGGTCATCTGAAGGCAATTGTTATGCTGTGAAGATACAAGATGTGCAGCATCTAGCATGTGCTAGAATTTCTTCTGCAGTGGTGCTATCAGTGTGTCAAGAGTGGGAGAAGAAGGTTGCATTGACATCCAACACAATGGGCAGCACTTTGAACACATTTTATAAGTGGTCATAAACTTGTAAATAACTCCGGAAAGAATAAAGTTACATTACAACCAAGCACACCATTGTTTTTCTTGTGAAATTCTCAATAAGTTTGATGTGTCACATGACCCTCTTCCCATTGAAAAAAAATAAAGTTGGATCCAAAGTGGCCGACTTCAAAATGGATGGCATGGTCACCAGCCATCTTGAAAATGTTTCCCCCTCCCATGTACTAATGTGCCACAAACAGGAAGTTGATATCACCAACCATTCCCAATTTTTTTTAGGTGTATCCATATAAATGGCCCACCCTGTACATCACACTGGTAACTCCCCTTCATGTAAAATAAGCTCTGGAAGCAGAGTTATCTCCAGTCACCATCCTCCTCAGAGCCTGGAGGATGTCATTTCTATAAGTGAATAAAGATGATTTCTCAGCAACAAGGCAGCTGGTATGAGACACAGGGAGGACAGTTTTCAGCAGTCTATAGCCTGTATGCCCATATTAATAGTTTAGATGGGTCAAATGCGGTGACGGATTAGCTTTAAGAAGGCTACGTATATTTCCCACGATTATCAAAATAAATATCCCTCCTTTTGTGGTCTCCACTGATAAATAGAACTATCTAATGCATTACCATGTTGACCAAGGTCTGTGAATTGTTTCAGTTGCTCATGTTGTTTGTGATATATAAGTGCTGGTTTTCTTGTTGATTTATACAAAAAAGAGGAAAATTAAAAGTAATAATTATAAAAGGAAGATAATTGTGTAATATTTATGTTGCTTGAGATTTGTAAAGGAGGTTTGCAATCTCTGGCACATCCTTTTACTAATATACGGGTTACTAATTGATGTGTTTGTGAATTTTTAAAGAGGTTGTTCCCCTTCAGATAATGTTCAGCCCCGAATGCAATTTGTAATACAATAGCAACCTGCACTATACTCTCCTTCCCAGGTCCACTGGTAAGTCTCCACCGCTGCTCCCTGTGTCTGTGATTGACTGCAGCACTGACCTCACATCACCCAATCAGCGAACTCAGCAGCTCTGCCAGTGTAAACCCCTTGCTTCAGAGCCCCAGAGATCACTGATTGACTTCCATACTGTCGACATTACGTTAGAGCCTCAGCCATTACCGGATACCCGGAGCTAGATTTGCGGGTGGATCTAGGGAAAGTGAGTATAGCACCGTTTATTAACAAACTGCAGACAGGGCCATACATTATCTGAAAGAGAACAACACCTTCAAAGAAGAACAACTCCTTCTTTGGTGGGCCAGCTCATCCATGTGGTTGTCCATTATTGGGAATCCTATGACCAAACAATGAGAACACCGGTTGGACAGGGGACATGAAGCCATACTTGGTAATCAGCTGGCTAGTCCCTCTGACTGTCTTTAAAGACTTGGTGGTAATGGACTAATCCACAACCGTCATAGTTTATTATTTTTTGTAACCTCTAGGCCAACATAGTATGGAACATCATATGTTTGTAAAGCTCTTGTCTAGTTCAACGGTTTAAACATGGGTGATATATTAATATATGTGATGATTAAGATTAGTGATGCGCGAGTGTACTTGTTGCTCGGGTCTTCCCGAGCACGCTCGGGTGACCGAGTATTTGTTAGTGCTCGGAGATTTAGTTTTCATCGCGGCAGCTGAATGATTTACAGCTAGTAGCCAGGCTGAGTACATGTGGGGATTCCCTAGCAACCAGGCAATCCCCATATGTACTCAGCCTTGCTAGTAGCCTTAACCCCTTAGTGACAGAATTTGGTACTTATTGACCGAGACAATTTTTACAATTCTGACCACTGTCAGTTTATGAGGTTATAACTCTGGAACGCTTTAACAGATCCCGCTGATTCTGAGACTGTTTTTTGTGACATATTGTACTTCATGTTAGTGGTAACATTTCTTCAATATTACTTGCGATTATTTATGGAAAAAAATGGAAATATGGCGAAAATTTTTAAAATTTTGCAATTTTCAAACTTTGTATTTTTATGCCCTTAAATCACAGAGATATGTCACAAAAAATAGTTAATAAATAACATTTCCCACATGTCTACTTTACATCAGCACAATTTTGGAAACACAATTTTTTTTATTAGGGAGTTATAAGGGTTAAAAGTTGACCAGCAATTTCTCATTTTTACAACACCATTTTTTTAAGGACCACATCACATTTGAAGTCATTTTGAGGGGTCTATATGATAGAAAAGTGTGACACCATTTTAAAAACTGCACCCCTCAAGGTGCTCAAAACCACATTAAAGAAGCTTATTAACCCTTTACGTGCTTCACAGGAACTGAAACAATGTGGAAGGAAAAAATGAACATTTTACTTTTTTTTGCAAACATTTTACTTCAGAACCATTTTTTTTTATTTTCACAAGTGTAAAAACAGAAATTTAACCATAAATTTTGTTGTGCAATTTCTCCTGAATACGGCGATACCCCATATGTGGGGGTAAACCACTGTTTGGGCACACCGCAGAGCTTGGATGAGAAAGAGCGCCGTTTGACTTTTTCAATGCAGAATTGGCTGGAATTGAGATCGGATGCCATGTGACGTGTAGAGAGCCCCTGATGTGCCTAAACAGTGGAAACGCTCTACAAGTGACACCATTTTGGAAACTAGACCCCTTAAGGAACTTATCTAGATGTGTGGTGAGCACTTTGAGCCCCCAAGTGCTTCACAGAAGTTTATAACGTAGAGCCGTGAAAATAAAAAATCGCATTTGTTTACACAAAAATGATCTTTTCGCCCACAAATTCTTATTTTCACAAGGGTAACAGGAGAAATCAGACCACAAAAGTTGTTGTGCAATTTCTCCTGAGTACGTCGATACCCCATATGTGGGGGTAAAGCACTGCTTGGGCGCACCACAGAGCTAGGAAGAGAAGGTGTGCCGTTTTACTTTTTCAATGTAGAATTGGCTGGAATTGAGATCGGGCACCATGTCGCATTTGGAGAGCCCCTGATGTGCCTAAACAGTAGAAACCCCCCACAAGTGACCCCATTTTGGAAACTAGACCCCTTAAGGAACTTATCTAGATGTGTGGTGAGCACTATGAACCCCCAACTGCTCCACAGAAGTTTATAATGTAGAGCCGTGAAAATAAAAAATCGCATTTGTTTACACAAAAATGATTTTTCACCCCCAAATTTTTACTTTCACAAGGGTAACAGGAGAAATTGGACCCCGAAATTTATTGTGCAATTTATGCTGAGTAGGCTGATACCCCATATGTGGGGGTAAACCACTGTTTGGGTGCACCGCAGAGCTCAGAAGGGAGGGAGCACCATTTGACTTTTTGAGCACAAAACTGGCTGTCGTGTTTGGAGACCCCCTGATGTACCCAAACAGTGGAAACCCCCCAATTCTAACTCCAACCTTAACCCCAATACACCCCTAACCCTAATCCCAACCCTATCCTTAACGCTAATCCCAAACCTAACCCTAATCCCAAATGTAACCCTAATCCCAACTCTAACCCTAACTTGAGCTGCAACCCTAGCCCTAACTTTAGCCCCAACCCTAACCCTAAATTTAGCCCCAACCCTAACCCTAAATTCAACCCCAACCCTAACCCTAAATTTAGCCCCAACCCTAAATTTAGCCCCAACCTTAACCCTAACCCTAAATTTAGCCCCAACCCTAACCCTAAATTTAGCCCCAACCCTACCCCTAAATTTAGCCCCTAACCCTAAATTTAGCCCCATCCCTAACCCTAAATTTAGCCCCAACTCCTCTAGCTGCTGGTCGGCAGATCATGGCGGGCACACTGTGCATGCGCCCGCCATTTTCTTACAGGATGAAGAAGCCGGTGGGCAGGAGGGGACGCAGGAGGAGCCAGGGACACCGGTAAGTATAACAGGGTCCCCGAATCCCCCTATTTCTCTGTCCTCTGATGTACCGGCGACCACAACCCGGGGGTCGGTAAAACCCCCCCGAATCATGTTCTCTGGGGTCTGAGCTACCCCCGGTAACCAAGACCCCAGAGAAAATCCGACTCTGGGGGGGCGCTATTCACTTTTTAATTAACGGCACTGTGGTTTAAGTACCCTTAACTGCCGCCGTTAAAAGGCATATTGGCGGTCGTTAAGGGGCTAAATCATCCAGCTGCCGCGATGAAAACTAAATCTTCGAGCAGTGATAAACACTAGGAGGTCACCCGAGCATTCTCGGGGAAAACCCGACCCCGACCAATGAGTACTCTCGCTCATCACTAGTTAAGATCCATTAAAGCCAAATCTACGTCCAGCTTTACCCTGAGTGTGCAACCACTTGCCATGTCATAGACAGTATAGATACTCCACCACTACCCAAAAGAACAAGAGTTAAGCCTTACTTACTAATAACAGCTTTACCACAGGTAAGCTATGAAGTTGTACTGCATGCTGGCTGCTTAATTTCTGGTTGAAGAAGCACAGCAGTTTTTTTAGTTCATTATCTTTGAAAAAAACAGTAACAAGATAATACAGCTGCCTCTGATTAAGATGTAAATTCTTTCTAATTAGAATGTAAATTCTTACATTTAAATGAAGACATCAGTTGTCAGGATGCCATATGATATCTTATTTCACCTTGCCTGAATGGAGCGCTCAATGCCCGTCTATGGCACTAAAACATTTTTGTGGAGCCTTTGTTGTGTGATTCTTGTAATATTCCCCCTTCATGTTGCCTTTTCACTTGTCTTTTGTTTGTTTTTCCCCTTGCATCTGATATTGTTGTGCCTTGGGATTCCGCAGAAGTTTGGAATGAAAATTGAGTTCAGTCGGTGCCAGTATCCTCTTCTGCCTCAATTACTTCTGCTGAATTTTTTCTCAATGTAAATCAAAGGGGCTGCATAAAGTAGCGCGTGTATTCGAAATAATTAATTTTCCATAAAGTGATGGATCAAGTCCAATCAACCTTCCTGAAATCCGAATAATAGAAAAGAGAATTAGAAATTAATTAACATTTCCTGTCATTAATAGTTTGGTTTTTTTTTTATTCTGCAGCAGCATATATTTAATAAGCTTTAGAAAATGGTTTCCTTACTTGCTTTTTCTTTTATTACTATTATTATGGAATTATAAAAGAAACCCTTGACCACAATTATACAGTGGTAAAATATGCTAATGTTAGTTTTGGAAAAAATATTCAAGCACAGGTTTAATTATGCTTTTATCTGTAAAAGTAGTTGTGCATTCAAGTTTAGTGTAAGGACTAAAATGGCAGAAAAAAAGAATTACCGTACAAATCATTAACTTATCGTTTACTAATGTTGGAAACTTTGTATATTGGCCTGTTTGTTTTCCCAGAAAAGGAACTACTGTCCGATATATTGTTACTAGAATTACAGCTCTGCTCCATTAACCTAATACCAGGCATAACCTGCAGACAGGAGTTTGTGCAGTTTCAAGAAAAAAATTAACTTTTCCAAGAAAACTTCCTAACCTGCAAGCTTTAGTTCTGGGTATTGAAGACAAGGTTTACTCCAATCAGGCATTTAATTAAAGCCACTAACAAGTGAAATGAATTGCATTTTGTTAAAGAGGCCTTGGCAAAATAAAGACTCTGCTTGTGAAGTTGAATGCAGAAAAAAAATTGCTAAGTTGGTCAGAGCATCCCAGAAATGGTAGTTCTCATGAGGTATTCCTGGTATACAGTGATTGGTACCTACCAAAAGTTGTCTAAGGGATGACAGCCAGTTCATTGACATAGGGTCATAGGTGCCTAGGGGTCATGGAGGCACATTGAGAATGAAGGCGAACCCATCTGGTCTGATGCCAGCACATATTGCTGAAAAACCTAATGCTGCCTTTGACAAGAAAGATTCAGACGTCATGAAGCGATGTAAGTAGGTACCCTTGCCTGATAGATCGCAATTTCTGTTACATCATGTGGACGGGTGTGTGCATATGTGTTCCTTATCTGGGGAAGAAAGGGCAGTGTTGATGTGTTCTGTAATATTCTGCTTGGCTTGACATCTACTCCCCTTTTATGTGCAATCGCAGAGAGACCCAGCAAGACTGGCACCAAACCAGCAAACCACAGACGCACTTAGGCATGCTGCCCCAGGTAAGCGAGCTTTAAAGGGCCGGGATACTCTTCACCCAGCTCCCAGTAAATGGGAGGGGGACTTTAGCTGACCCCTCCCAATGCACGCTGTCACAGGGCAGCTGTCACGCACAGTGTAGAAAATACTAAATGCAACACAAAGGGATGAGGTGAAGGGAGCCCAACACTAGGGAAGGGAGAAGTTGGGACCCCTAGGCAGATCTAAAGTCACCCTGTCTGCCTTAAACCTTCCTCTATATAGGTTCTGCACCTATCGCTAAGCAGGAACCTAATCCCTGCTTGACCCTGGGAAAAAGTCCTGCTTAGGTAAGGTCAGGGTGCCACTAGTCAATCCCCACTACAGCTAAAGATAGCCAAACATGGGGAACACTTATCTTGAGTAGACTCATAGAGATAACTCAGACGTCCTCCAGCAGCACCAAAGAGGAAGATAGCCGACTGCTATAGCTTCAAGCCTCAACAGGGGAAAATGGAAATATCACTGGCGATTCCCAGAAGCAGACAGGAAGTCTATAAACACCCAGTCCAGGTGTCTCAATTAGATCCGGGAGGAGGTTGCTACTGGGTCCAAGAGTCAGAAGGACTTTGAAGGTGTTGACAAAGCCAACCGCAGAGACCTTCTGCAGCCAGATGCTATGCGACTGTCTGCAGCCTCTGACACCCGTGACAGCAGCTGGCATCTGGTGAAGCAGCTAGAGTCTAGTGGAGAATAGGTAGATTCCTCTGCGAGAATCCCTGAGAGTGTAGCATGAAAAGAAAGGCAAACAAACCCTAAGACCAACCCTGATAGAGAGCCACCAATACTGCTAGCACTACTCACCACCACAACACATAGGAACTGCAATAAACAGCAAAAACCTGGGCTTGGAGCAGGGTTAAATAGCCACCTGATGCTGAAGGAAATTATAAGGTCTTGAATACCTCCCAATCATCTCCAGATAACCACTCCTTGCTAACTTGTGCAGCAAACTGGACACAAACCCACCACTGCCTAGTACCAGACACAGCAGCTTCCTGCATTACCTGGCAACCAGGGAAAACAGCATCCCAAGTTGTCACTGCAGTGAAATCCATGGGAGATACAACACCCCCACACATCCTTAAGATTGGGACGTTTTCCCTGCTCTCGTGGTGGCTCCATCTCCCGGGTCAGGACAATGGCGGTGCTTTTGATTGGAGTAGTGTTCCTCCGAGCTCGATCCATTCCCAGGTGGGAGCACATATCCACAATTCTCAACATCCTTTTCATGGCTAGGTACACTCTTTTATGTCAGTGGCCTTTTTCGGTAGCATAATGTGCCTGGCCAAGAATATATGGTGTTAATTTGCCCCATAAATTAAACAGATCTCAATCTGATTCAGCATTTGTGGAGTGTATTGGGAAAAAGTTTAGTCTTCTGAGGTCATTTTTTGCACCTTACAGGGCTTGCTAGGATTTTTTTGCTGTCAGATATCAGAGAAAACCTTCAGAGGTCTTATGGAGTCAGACTTGTTTTGAAGGCACAGAGGGGACTGGGCCCTACAAGATATTAACCAGATGGTATTATTGATCTGACTAAATCTTGTATGTTAAATGGAGAAGCTGCAGGATGGAACTAGGTACTGTGTCATTGATACTAGATATTCTTCTTGCTTTTTCTTAAAGTGAACCTGTCAGTGTCAGGTCCTTGCCGTTATACTGATTAAAATGATACCTAGGTTGATCAAATCTGTCTTATGGTTGTTCTTTAATCTTCATTGTAGTTTTCAGTTAAAGAGATTCTCGTACTTTGAGCGGCCTGTGGGTTGGGCAGTAGGCTGGGCTTTATATGGTGCTCTGGATACATATGCATCTGTATGGCTTATGACAGGTCACTGATCCCTCACTGACCTGTGCCCTATTTTACATACTGCATATACTATTGTGGGGTTACAAAAAAAATGTACTTTCGCCAAAATAGCACCTGCTCTGTAGTATGATATATGCCAATGTGCATTTATGCTTTGTGTATATACATGCATGCTATATGCCTATAGTATTGTGGGGTAAACAAAAAAAAAATATCTTCATCAAAATGTCACCGGCGGCAGTGCCATTGGCGATAGGTGCTACTGCTCAGGCGCTGGTGCCGTTTTGATGAAAAAAAAATATATATATATATATATATATATATATATATATATATATATATGTTTTTTTACCCCACAATAGTGTAGGCATGAAGTCCTATAGGCATGTATCATGCTACAGTGCAGGAGCTGCCGCAGGCAACATTTTGCTGAAGTTCGTTTTTTTTTATAACCCCAACATAGTATATGCTATATGTAAATAGGGGGCAGGTCAGTGAGGGATCAGTGACCTGTCAGCAGTCTGCATTATGAATATATAATCAGAGCACCACATGAAGACTCCACAGGCCGCCCCAGAGCACGAGCATATCATTAACTCAAAACTGAAAATAAAGATTAAACAACAGCCACAAGACAGATTTCATCACCAGGTATCATTGTAATCAGTATAACGGCGCCGACCTAACACTGTCGGTAGGTTACTGTGCACAATCCGACTGACAGGTTCCCTTTAAATTTAAGGTGGTATTGCTATGAATGATTAACATCAGCTAGCCACAGGATAGGCAATGTAAATGTCATAGGTTAAGGACTACACACTGGGAACACCATCAGTTGGTATAAGAATGGACCCTTATATTTAATCCGATGGACGGCCATTGTGGGAGAACTCGAATTGGCTAGTTTACATCATGCCAAGGAAATAGGTCAAGTTATAGAGTTTGTTGCATGCGCTAAAGATCAAAACACGAGTTTCCAGTAGTTAGGCTTGAAATGATTAGATTAGTCGGACACAATAGTTTTCTGCATTCTCCATGTTTGAGACAGAGCACGGACTGGTGCGATTAGAACAGGACTTGCCTCTCGCTAATCACCCTTCCCATGTAGGCAACAGAGATAATGACACCATGTGAGACCCAGGGCAGGCACTCTATTTAACACCTCTTCTTGGCAAACTACAGGTTCCCTAAGGACATTTCTTGATTAAAACAAGAGGAGAACATTTCACATACCTTGAATAACGGGTTGGATAATCTTCAGAAAGGCAAGACTGTATGCCTTGGGGCCTTCTGAATTAAAAGAACATTGGTTTAGATTGACTTTGTAATAAGGGCTTAGTTGAAAATGTGTTAGCCTGTGTTCTGTAAGCTTCTATGTAAGTGTTAGAGTGATGTAAGTATACTTCATGGATTTAGAAGAATTTGGAAGTCACATGGGTGTTACCAAAGAAGATGAACTAGAGTTTAAAAACTATGAAATTGCATTGAACCATAGCCCAGGCTGAATGACTGTGTACTTTGTCCTTATGTCTTTACCTTATTAATTTTGATATCACATTTCAACATTTGTCAATACTAGGTATCATATGAGCCATAAGGATTCTTTATTTGGCAGCAAGTATTATCTACAGTTTGGTCTGGGTGCGCTGTTCACATTGACATTATGTACTAAAACACAATGTTCCCTACTCCAGTCCTCATGAGCCACCAACAGATCATGTTTTTAGGGTTTCCTTGCACAGATGATAAAATTGTCACCTGGGCAATACTAAGGAAATCCTGAAACAGAATCTGTTGATGGCTCTTGAGGACTGGAGTTGGCAAACAATGTATATCAGAAAGGATTGTTCCTTGGATGTGGGGAAATTGATTTCTTTGAAATGATCTATTGATAGTGGTTATGAGAAAACAGAGAAGGAATGCAACAGAAACAAGCCAGAGCAGAAGATACAAGTACTAAGGACTAGTTCTGAGCAAACTTGCTTGGATATCGTGTTGTCCAAGTATCTCGGGCATGCTCGAGTAATCGAATCCCCGTGGCTGCATGATTCACGACTGTTAGACACCACACATTCGGGGATTGCCTAATAAACAGGATAACACGCTCGGATAACACGATATCCGATCACGGTCACCTATCACTCCTAAGGACCTGTTCACATCAGGATTATGTTTACATTTAGCATGTACATTTATGAAGCTCCCTGAGCCCCACATGCTGTGGTTATCTCTGTCATCTACAATGGATAATTATACTAAAAGATGTACAAGAGTGCTCTATTAGTCAGACAGAGACCAAAAGAGCACATAGAGAATAAGGGGGTGGTTGGAGCTTACCACCCTTGTAAGATTAGAGTCCATGAGAGGCAAAACCGGTGGGTGCCATGTCTTCAGCTGGTGCAGCAGAGCAGCAATAGAAGAAAGAGGGAGAGTGGCACTTCCAGTGGCTCAGTAAACCACAGATTTTATTTAGCAAGCCATAAAAAAGTACTAGCCATACAAATTACATAGCTATAGTGTGATTAAGGGCATCCTGGACACCAGAAATGAGTCAGGTTTTTTTAACCCTGTTTGTCTTTTTTATGGCTTGCTAAATAAATTCCTTGTTTTATTGAGCCACGGAAAGTGCCGCTGTCCCTCTTTTTTCTTCAAAAGAGTACATGCTCAGTGTTCAGTGTCCGCAATGCTCTTTCTATGCATTTAGTACTGTGATGCAAAATTTACCAAGTCCAAAAATTAAAAACGTATGAAGAATTACTGTTTCAGGAGGGGTGATAGACGCTGTAGGTAGGTGATTCCAGGGTCATCCTCCTGTGACGTCCCATTTGAGACTACCCTCAAACAAAATATCACAAGAAATAAAGTAAAAAAAAGTTATAAGGATTAGCTGGATAGAGAGAATGCTAAGGAATTTTATAATAAAGCAAATTACAGAAGTGGTTAGGGCTTTAAGATAAATATTTATAAAACAAACACAGAGCAGAGAGCGGAAAAAAGCGGCACTCCCCAGAATCAGCGCAGTGAAGTTCTTTAATGTGTCATATTGTTAAAATACAACAGCAGGTTGTAGGCGATGAGGGTGCGGGGAGGGTGAGCTGGACGACGGCTGTTTCGCGCGATTAGCGCTTCCACGGGTCATGTCTTTGGATTTTTGAAAGCTGAGCACCACTCTGCAGTTATAATTTATACCGCATGCTGCGGGTCTGAAAAGGGTTGCCTACATCCGCTCCGTTATAGCATTGTGCGTCCTGGTGCCATTCACTCAATTTTTTGCTGAAAATATTTATAAAAGGCTTCATAAATATCAGACAATCCCTTTAATGCATAAGGTTTAGACCTCATTGGGGGAATATTTGACAAAGATCTTACAAAGGGTTCAAACATCATACTTTTTAGAAGTTGCTGATGGAGTAACTTGAAATAATTTTTACGAACCTCTTGTAGGTTGTGACATTTTTATAATTTTTGTACATGAGTGACTCATGTGGTTTAGTTTTTTACACAAGGAAAGAATGTCCTCATGGTCTCCAGTTGGTGTGCATAAGTACACCTTAAAAAAGATAAATTAAGTAGCGTAAATTATTCTATTCCTTAATAGGTCCTACGAAAAAGGATAATGCTTTTAAAATAGGAGCCTGTGGGTGACAGATGCTACTGTATAATGTCTAGCATAGGTATCCAATAAACATCATGGGCTTGTCAATTGCTTTTCATGACATGTTCTTTAAACAAATACCCTTATAGCTTTTGAGTATGAATGCTATATCAAGTCATCCATCACTCTTGGCCATCCATTTAACTGTCATGAAAAAGACATGTTATATCTGTTAAACCAGATACCAAAATCTTAATTTGGTGAACATAGGACCAAAACAAAACCAGTATATATTGGGTGTGATTTTAATTAAAAAAAAAAGGGTTGTTTTTTTTTCTTTTTGGTTTTTTTTGGTGAACCTAGGACCAATTGAAGATAGGCGGCTTCCAACTTGCATTGTATATGTTGAGAATAAACGAGTATGTTGGAATCTTATATGACGACAGTAAACAAGAATATTGGAACCCTATATGATGGGAATAAACAGGAATGTTGGGATCTTATATGACGAGAGTAAAAGAGAATGTTGGAATCCTATATAACGAGAGTTAACGAGTATGTTGGATTCTTGTATGACGAGAGTAAATGAGAATGTTGGAATCTTGTGTGTCTGGAATAAACAAGAATGTTGGAATCTTATATGATGAGAGTAAACGCGAATGTTTGAATCTTATATGACTAGAGTTAGCGAGTATGTTGGAATCTTACATGACGAGAGTTAATGAGTATGTTGGAATCTTATATCATGAGAGTTAACAAGTATGTTGGAATATATGACTAGAGTTAACGAGAATGTTGGAATCTTATATGACGAGAGTTATCGAGTATGCTGGAATCTTATATGATGAGCGTTAACGAGTATGTTGGAATATTATATGACGAGAGTTAATGAGTATGTTGGAATCTTATATGACGAGAGTTATCAAGTATGTTAGATACTTGTATGATGAGAGTAAACCAGAATGTTGGAATCTTATGTGTTGAGAATAAACAAGAATATTGGAATCTTATATGACAAGAGTAAACGAGTATGTTGGAATCTTATATGTCCAGAATAAACAAGAATGTTGGAATCTTATATGACCAGAGTAAACAAGAATGTTGGAATCTTATATGACCAGAGTAAACTAGTATGCTGGAATCTTGTATGTCGAGAATAAACAAGAATGTTATAATCACATATGATGAGAGTAAACGAGTATGTTGGAATCTTATATGACGAGAGTAAACTAATATGTTGGAATCTTGTTTCACGAGAGTAAACGAGAATGTTGGATTCTTGTATGACAAGAGTAAATGGGAAAGTTTGTATCTTATATGTCGAGAATAAACAAGAATGTTGGAATCTTATATGACGAGAGTAAATGAGTATGTTGGATTCTTGTATGACGAGAGTAAACGAGAATGTTGGAATCTTATATGAGGAGAGTAAATGAGAATATTGGAATCTTATATGACAAGAGTAAACCAGAATGTTGGAATCTTATACGTTGAGAATAAACAAGTATGTTGGAATCTTATATGACAGGAGTAAATGAGAATGTAGGAATCATATACGACGAGAGTAACCGAGAATGTTTGAAGTTGTTCTGGAATTGAGGAAATTACAAAAAGTAAATTTGAATGGTTTGAGTGCTTGAGGTATGTGGACGTCACTTCATTAACATTATCATCACTCTGTGTTTTTTAAATGAACTCTCATACAGATTGCCTTCAACTCATTTGAGCCAGAAGCTGTGGTAAATTTTGGCATGTGTATAATGCGATTTGAAACTTGACATGGAAGTAAAGCAAGACGCCTTGTGGTGTACATGCAATGAGATTGTGTAAAGGTGTCAATGTCAAGTGCTTGGAAATCCTTGAAGATTAATTGAAGCATGCTTGGACAAGCTAAGAGGAGGCAGCTTTTTTCCTCTGTTTTCAATGTTGTTATCCTCCTACTTCACCGGATGCTCATCTATGTGAAGTGTTCTGAGAGGTTTGTCTGCTGTTCACCAATTTAGCTCAAGTGATGATCTTTGCACTCTCCAACTTGTTCTTTACTCACTTTCAGCTCATTTATGAGGACAAATCACAAAGAACCATGTGAAGTGGATGCTTGCTCCGCGCTCCTGCATTCTGCTTGATTGGCTTCTACTTCTACTACATACGACCATATTTTGTTTTTCCCCACTGCCTGCCAGAAAAGCATGTGTGTTTGCGTTCACAGAAAATTAATTGTTTGTGAAATATGTGCTAGAATATTCCTGTCTGTGTTGATAATCATCTGTAATGCTTCAACATTGTTTTTATTGATTTTTAGCATATTGTGTTGGTGACAGAATGCTTAATTTATTCAACATAAAAAATAATAATTGAGATGCTGAAGACTGTCTAAATTGGAAACGGCGTAGATTTAATGAATGACAATGAGGCATATGGAACCCAAATGGCAAAGTCTAAAGGTACCTTCACACGAAGCGACGCTGCAGCGATAGCGACAACGATGCCGATCGCTGCAGCATCGCTGTTTGATCGCTGGAGAGCTGTCACACAGACCGCTCTCCAGCGACCAACGATGCCGAGGTCCCCGGGTAACCAGGGTAAACATCGGGTTGCTAAGCGCAGGGCCGCGCTTAGTAACCCGATGTTTACCCTGGTTACCAGCGTAAAAGTGAAAAAAACAAACAGTACATACTCACCTGCGCATCCCCCAGCGTCTGCTTCCTGACACTGACTGAGCTCCGGCCCTAACAGCACAGCGGTGACATCACCGCTGTGCTTTCACTTTCACTTTAGGGCCGGCGCTCAGTCAGTGTCAGGAAGCAGAAGCTGGGGGACGCGCAGGTGAGCATGTACTGTTTGTTTTTTTCACTTTTACGCTGGTAACCAGGGTAAACATCGGGTTACTAAGCGCGGCCCTGCGCTTGGTAACCCGATGTTTACCCTGGTTACCAGTGTAAAACATTGCTGGTATCGTTGCTTTTCCTTTCAAACACAACGATACACAGCGATCGGACGACCAAATAAAGTTCTGGACTTTATTCAGCGACCAGCGACATCACAGCAGGATCCTGATCGCTGCTGCGTGTCAAACTAAACGATATCGCTAGCGAGGACGCTGCAACGTCACGGATCGCTAGCGATGTCGTTTCGTGTGAAGGTACCTTTAAAGATCTCATTTAGGATCGCAGCTATCTCTTGCTAGGTGAGCAATCAAGGAGAGATAGATAGTTTTGTTTCTGTTTTCTTCATCTTAGTCTCCTCTTGGAATAAAGAAAGATTGTTAAGTAATCTATTAGAGTGAATCCAGCATATATTAGCACATGGGTAAGTTTGTACCTGCTCTTTTAGATGCGTGTAATTTTACAAATGGCGGTCACAGTTTGGGTCAGAAGTGACCTGCAGCTTCTGGATTTCTTGCGCAGCTTTTGACTACCAAATTCTGTGGCCATCAAGTGTCTAAGCTTTAAAGATCAATTTTGCTTAATTTCCGTGCCAATATTTTACTCTAGATATGGGCACAAGAAAAGTTATCTACATTTGTGCGGTTGTTGATCGGTAGCTCACATATTACTTTCTGGTATTGGATTACACAACAGTAGAATGTTATATTATGGGGGCTGCACCTGGTGTATTTAGTTGGATATTTTAGTAATAGTAATTTCTATATAATACTACTTTGTGATTATTTTATAGTCATAGCCATATCCCAAGAAGAATGGTGAGTACAGTGGCACGTGGAGTTGCAGGCAGATGGTAATGGTATATTAGCACTACAGTCTTTGACTATATTTCTTTATTGTAAGTGTAGACTAGCTGACTATGTGCAAGGCAGTCTCACTTTATAGATACCAGCTGCCGTCATATAAAGACTGTCTGATGTGTGCGTTATAAGGTTGGTCTCAGCACTTTCAATGGTTTTGTGAGGTGGCTGTGTTAGTAATAGTTTGGAGCTGTGTGTTCTAGTACCTTCATAGTGGTTGGTCATTTACAAAGTTCAGCTTGTTTCCTTCTATTCACATGAAGCTGATTGCCTAATTGTATCTAGTGCTATGGACATAAAATGTTCTCCCAATTAGATCTAATGTCCATTCTCAATTTATCCTATATGATTCTATTGTTTAGTCATTGAGAAGTGACTGCAGTTGTTTTTTATACTTTTGCCTCTGCTAAAAAGCTGAATAAAACCATTGATCACGGTGGCTTAGTTGTTAGCACTCTTGCTTGCCGCTGTGGACAACATCTGCAAGGAGTTTGTATGTTCTCCCCGTGTTTGCGTGGGTTTCCTCCGGATATTCTGGTTTCCTCCCACATTCCAAAGACAGAATGATAGGGAAATGAGATTGTGAACCCCAATGGGGACAATGATGTTTGTAAAGTACTGTGGAATATGATGATTCTGTGTAAGCAAACATAATAAATAAAACACTCACAATATTAGCCAAGAGATGATTTGGCGATCATTTTGGAATATTAGTGACCACCTTGACTTTTGTAGTGCCATAACAAATGGGGCTATCAACTTGATCCCATGTGACACCTCTCCATACGTTATATTTAAGATTGTCTTATCCAAGACAACCTCTGTCAAAATGCTGCTGCCAAGACAATCAGTTAATCTTCCAAGGTGTTTTTTCCACAGTATACAGCCGATTTTGGCAGAGGAAGTAGATGAAATGTAGTAAGAAGAGTCAGTTTAGAAGAATGGCTGTCCAAATAGCACCAGACAGCTCATGTTCACCAGAATGGGAGCATCTCATACCTAGAGACACTCCTTTTTGGTTCAAAGATGATGTCCAGAGCTTTGGCCCCCTTTGTAATGTCCATATGCAGTAAATGGGCATATACAGTTGTGCTCAAAAGTTTACATACCCCAGCAGAAGTTTTGTTTTCTTAGTCATTTTTCAGAGAATATGAATGATAACACCAAAACTTTTTCTCCACTCATGGTTAGTGGTTGGGTGAAGCGCATTTATTGTCAATCTACTGTATTTTCTCTTTTTAAATCATACTGACAACCCCAAACATCCAAATGACCCTGATCAAAAGTTTACATACCCCATTTCTTAATACCATGTATTGCCCCTTCTAACATCAATGACAGCTTGAATTCTTTTGTGGTAGTTGTGGATGAGGTTATTTTCTCAGATGGTAAAGCTGCCCACTCTTCTTGGCAAAAAGCCTCCAGTTCCTGTAAATTCCTGGGCTGTCTAGCATGAACTGCGTGCTTGAGATCTTCCCAGACTGGCTCAATGATATTGAGGTCAGGAGACTGAGATGGCCACTCGAGAACCTTCATTTTATTCTGCTGTAGCCAATGACAGGTCGACTTGGCTTTGTATTTTGGATCATTGTCATATTGGAACATCCAAGTATGTCCCATGCTCAGCTTCCAGGCTGATGAGTGCAAATTTGCCTCCAGTATTTGCTGATAACATGTTGACTTCATCTTTCCTTCAACTTTGACCAAGTTCCCTGTGTCTTTATAGCTCACACATCCCCAAAACATCAGCGATTCACCTCCGTGCTTTACAGGAGGAATGGTGTTCCTTTCATCATAGGCCTTGTTGACCTTTCTCCAAATGTAACGTTTATGGTTGTGGCCAAAAAGTTCATGTTTGGTCTTATCACTTCAAATTACCTTGTTCCAGACCTTGTTGTCTCTGTACTGTTTTGCGTATTGTAGGTGAGATACTTTGTGGCATTTGCGCAGTAATGGCTTTTCTTCTGGTGACTTGACTGTGCAGCCCATTTTTCTTCAAGTGCCTCCTTATTGTGCATCTTGAAACAGCCACACCGCTAGTTTTCAAAGAGTCCTCTATTTCAGCTGATGTTATTTGTGGGTTTTTATTTCCATCCCGAACAATTTACCTGGTAGTTATGGACGGCATTTTTGTTGGTCTACCTTACCGTGGTTTTGTTTTTACAGAGCCCCTGATTTTCCATTTGTTGATCACAGTTTGAACGTTGCTGACTGGCATTAGCAATTCCTTGGATATCTTTTGTATCCCTTTCCTGTTTTATACCGTTCAACTACCTGTTCCCTTAGATATGTGGACAATTCTTTTGCTTTCCCCATGACTCACAATCCAGAAATGTCAGTGGCTGGATGAAAGATGCAAGAGTCTGTCTGGATCCCAGAAACACACTCAGCTTTTATGCACACACTGATTACAAGCAAACAGGTCACAAGTTAGGATGTTATTTTAAGTAGCCATTCAAACCCATTTGTGTCAACTTCTGTGCATGTTCTCAGGCCAAAATCACCAGGGTATGTGAACCTTTGATCAGGGTCATTTGGATATTTTGGGTTGTCACTATGATTTAAAAAGAGAAAACACAGTAGTTTGACAACAAATGGCTTCACCCAACCACTAACAATGAGTGGAGAAAAAGTTTTGGTGTTATCATTCATATTCTCTGGAAAAAAAAAGGTCAAGGAAGCAAAGATTCTGCTGGGGTATGTAAACTTTTGAGCACAACTGCAGATGGGGTAGTCTCCATGAGAAAAAACCTTTTAGCCATCGATTATTCATGACTTAAGTCATTGCAGTAGCCTCTACACTTCTTCCCTCTATCTACTACTTTGTTAATAAAGCTTGATATTCTACTGACGATATCCTCGGAATGATTGGTATTTGGAACATAATACTATTGGCGTCATTAGTTTAGGATTAAATTAAGTAAAGTCCGTGTCAGAAGCAGGATTTGAGGATTCAATGTGAAACTGTCTGTTTTCTTGAGATATTCGCTGTATCTGAACTAGTTTTATTTATTGCTAGATGGAGCTGTCAGCCGGTATGGTCTTCATAGTACAGTCATGCATATTCATAGTTAATAACATGTTATGTGACATACTGTCACAATCTGAGTCTGAGGGGTCTTTTCAAGAGGAATTCCTGGTAGGTGGGCACTTTCATGTGTAGATGGAAGGGTTTTGAAAATGGCTTTATTTTTAGCATGAATTTATGTACATACCAATACATGCCCCCCTATAGTTCTATTCCCTTTAATTGCAACAATTATATATCCCATTGTGTCAACCCCCACCACTCCACACCTCTTTGGATGTGATTCTGGGGATCAGACAAAATTCCTGTTGTTCTTGATGATACGACCCCATTTTTGTGCTGAAATGAATCATTTTCTTTTGCATGGGAAATTCTCGCTGGGTGAAAGATCACTGACATTTATGCAAATATGTTAAGTGGGGAACAAAAAAGAACATTCAAATTTATACTGTATATAAGATCTACTTGGCAAAGTTCACTCCCCAAAAGCTGAGCTGTGCATACTTTCATGGGTTCTTGTAATGACTGGTACTTAAGACTAGAGTTGAGCGAATATGTTCGGAATTGGTCGCCGAATCTGAATATGCCATATTTGTGCCATATTTTTACCCTATCCATGCTGAATTTATGATTGACGATCAATTCTGAACATATTCGGTCAGTTCTACTCCCATTGATTCCATTGACGTTCGGCGAATATTGAAAATACCACATTTGCCACTGATCATAATCGGAACCGACTTTAGAAAAATGTGCTCAACTCTACTTAAGACCAGTCACAATGCCGGACCCTAGGCGTAGTCCCAAAGTGATCCCTCAGGAATACAGTTTGTGACATAGAATGTGGACTTGGAGCTCGTGTAGATGTCCAGGGTCTCTGACCACTGGTGATCAGCCAGTGAAGCCACTTGTATGGATACCTTTCTTCTGTGTGATGTGAAGGGGTTCTGAGCAGTGGACTCCCATCTATGGCTTCCTGATTTATTTTTACTTCCATTGTCACTTAAGTTTCATAGTTCTTATGTCTTGTTTGCATTGCAGTTAGAAATGTTTGGGCACCATTCCGTTCCATCTCTGCTCTGTATTTATGTAGCACTGCCGGAATTTTTGACTTCAGAATGTTTACAGTTTAGCAAACTCGTCTTTGTTTCTTTATAAGATTCAGCTTTCAGTAACTAGAACTCAGAGTTCCTTACACGACAAAGAACTGCTAGCTGGCATATGTCCTGTGTCTTGGAGGAGTCATTTGCAGAATGCTAAGTCGAGAAGTAGAAGCAATAGGGAGCACATCAGGTTGGCAGTGCGCTCGGTCTAGCCCTAGATGTCTTATTTTTTGTAAACCTCTCTTTAGCTTGGTTGTAGCTCTCGCTGGGGCTCCCAGGGAAATTTCGTAGAGCGGCAGCTAAATTCCATAGGAATGCACAACTTTTCATGTGACTGTCTCGTGATATAATATGTTGTGAAAAAAGACATAGGAAGAAAAAAACAGTACTCAAGTCATTTAGACCTGCAAATGGATTAGCTGCTAATGTATTTCAACAGTCAGTGTGTAGTCTCCAGCCAAAATACTATAGTTGTTCCACTGGGATATGAGTCCTGTCAGTGTATACCAGGGATGGATCACTAACATAACCTCATCTTTTTATATTCACTATTTTCTGTAATACATGTTTAACCATAGAGCAGTACTCTAACATAGATAGTGTAGCAGAACAACTAGCATTACATGTGTGTTCTGGTGACAAGAAATTATCACCTGTCTATATAGAAGGACAAGGAACCCTGCTCTAGTGATCGGAGGGGGTCTGGGCACTCTGACCCCACTTCTCTATAGGATGGGTGAATACCCCTTTAAATTTGGACATTGATTTCATTACTGTAGATAGACTTTTTATCTACTATTAGATGCTCTTCTGCTTACAAGCTGTAGACAGGCAGTAATCAATACACAGAGTTGTTCCAGATAAAAGGAGATGATTGTCTTCATGCCCACGCATTTAAGCATAGGATAAGTGACATTGTGATGTAGACATAGTATTGACATTGTTGAACTGCTGAAAAGCGACAACCAAAAAGGTTGGTCATTTCACACAAAAATTGGATAAGGGATTACATTGGAACGGAAGGAAGGATTACAAAAAAGAGAAGGTATTGATGTATTCTGAATTACCGTGACCTATCATAGATGTGTTTTGGTTTATGTTACAAAAACCTGCTGACAGGTCTCCATTAGGCTACGTTCACATTAGCGTTGCGTCAGGCGCAGCCGCGGCGACGCATGCGTCATGTGCCCCTATATTTAACATGGGGGGCGCATGGACATGCGTTGCACTTGCGTTTTGTGACGCATGCGTCACTGTGGTGCAAGCGTCAGGGCGCAGAGGACGCTGCATGATGCAGTTTTTTCTGCGCCAAAAACCATGCAAAAGTGGACGCAGGCGTCACAAAACGCTGCGTTGTGCATGCGTTTACATTTGCGTTGTGTGTTGCGTCGCCGACGCTGCACCGCACAACGCAAATGTGAACGTAGCCTATGATTACATGTTAGAAAACAAGTCATCTGAACGCCACATGTTTGGGTTGAACTAGATGGACTTAAAGTCTTCCTTCAACCTGAATAACTATGTTACATTTATATTATGTATATAGGAACCTCCTGACAAACAGGAAAAGAAGGATTGGGCATGGTGAATTTCAACACCCAATACATTTCTCAAAGGGAATCTGTCACCAGGTTTTTCGCATCACCAGCATGATATAAAGACAGAGGCCCTGATTCTATTGACATGTCACTTACTTGGCTACTTCCTGTACTTTTGATAAAGTAACAGTTTTCTTAGCTGGAGATTAGCAGTAGAGGACTAGTAAACCTGCTGCCAGGTAGTCCTCCATATTCATGAGATCTGTATAACCCCGCCCACACCACTGATTGGCCACTTTTGTGCATAGACAGAAAGCTGCCAATCAGTGATGTGGGTGTGGTGATACACAGCACAGAATTCAGAGAACTGCTAGATCTACAGCAGATAAAACAGGGATCTTATCAAAACTGCAGCAAACAGCCCAGTGAGTGACACATCGCTGGAATCGGGGTCTTTGCCCCTACATTGTGCTGCTGTTAGAAGGAGCAAAGACCTGCTAACAGGTTCCCTTTATGACTCATTTCACTCAAGTGTATAAAAATACTTTGATTCTCTTTCAGAAAACCTCATGATTCCCCAACCATATGGCATCTTCTTTTATATATCAAAAGTTATGAACAGTTGTAAAAACATGTCAGTTAAACAAGTGCAATATATCCGTAAAAATCAATTGCCTTCTGATCTGTATGAGATCTGATGTTTTCACACAACCATAGACGTGACTAGGCCAATGCCATACATACCGTATTTTTCGGACTATAAGACACACCGGACTATAAGATGCACCCAGGTTTTAGAGGTGGAAGATAGGGAACAAAATATTTGAAGCAAAAAAGGTGGTAAAATATTTAATAACATAAACATACTATTATATGTGTTGTTATTATATATAATAGTATGCTATTATGTTGGAAGCTGCGGGACCAGTGGGGTGGCTGTAAAGTACTATATGAAGACGCTGGAGGGTGAGTATAAGAATGGGGGCACAGGGCTTATATTTAAAGCACCACTCCAGCACTGAAAAATAACACTGGAGTGCTGCTTTGAGATCCCATTTGGAGAACTATAACTCCCAGCATGTCCTGCAGATCCTATGGCATGCTGGGAGTTATAGTTCACCACTGAAGTGGCAGAGTGCTTTATTGTGTGTTGTAGTGACTAACCTTTTAATTGTGGCAGCCAGCCAGCTGTGGTGAGGTAAAATGCTGGAGCATCCCATCCCATGACACCACAGAGCACTCCCTCTTGTTGCCTCTCCACAGCACAGGAGTAAGCTTGCAGATTGTAGTGTGGTGTCTGCAGGACCTGTGATGAGGTCAAGAAGAGGCAGGGCTCTGTGCTGCCATGTGATGCTCCAGCCCGCCCTCTTCATAACATCACACAGGTCCTTGTGCTGGAGCACTCAGCATCCAGCACAGCCCCGGCAGGTATGCAACGATCTTGTGTCTCCCCTGGCCCTGCTGGTGCCTCCTCCTCCACCAGACACACAGATCTCCCACAGCTGCAGGAATCCAGCGCTGGGGAAACCATGTGTGTCCCTGTGAAGGAGTATTCATTTGCTGCTCCCTGCTCACTGCTCAGCTGACAGGTGGGCGGGGAAGCAGCTAATGAATATTCACTGCACTTTAATGATTGGGACCATGTGGTTTCCCCAGCGCTGAATCCTGAAGCTGGCAGGGACATTTTTCTGCCTCTTGCCTTCCAGTGCAATCTCACTCGCTGCCGCCCCTTCCCACGTTACATCCCTACCATAAGACGCACCCACACTTTCCTCCCAAATTTGGAGGAAAAAAAGTGCGTCTTATGGTCAGAAAAATACGGTAATACAGAAGAGAATAGTGCGTGCTGCATTGTTTTTTTTTCATGTGGACATTCAGTGAAAAAACATTCGTCTGAACAGCCCTATTGAATAACATTGGTCCGAGTGCGGTCAGTTGTTTTTTTTTTATCGGACTCAGATAAACTTATATTTTTAGTAAGTTGAAACAGTGGGGAAAAAATGCAATTCCACCATGTTATTTTTTTGTTTTGTCTTTCTGGTAACTTCATTCTGTAACTATCATAAATTCAGACTTCAGTCTTAGAAAGGTATTCACATTAGACACGTTAGGACCCATCAGTTTTGAGACCACCTTGATGTTGGTTTCTGGGCAGGCATGAATTGGCCAAATTATGTGCTAAGCGTCTCGTTTTTTCCTAGTATTCAGAAGCCGTATTGCTATTCATATATCATATATTTTGCACTGACATGCTTTAGCATTTCAGAGTGCAGCTTTTTTTGTTTAATTGTGTCTGTTCTAATTTATGGGACTGCTATATGTATAAGATGCTGCCAGGCATTCTTTCCATAGTGTATCGCCTAGGGAGAATCAACAAATGGGTGTTTAAATTAAAACTGTTGGACCGCTATCCTTCCAATATAATTCATCAGTGGCGAGTGGTGGGCCTACATACACAGTAGAAGGTTGGCCTGTCCCAATGAAGCCTAAAAAAAACCCAGATTTTAAGTCTCACTTGTAATATACAAATATGACATATGAAATATAAAAATATGGCATACAGTATGTCATATGCAAATATGACAAGTGTAGTCCGGCAGGGTGTTGACTCCCTAAAGTCCTACCCTTGATCCTGTAATCACACCCAAGGTGGGCATGATTTACACATTGACCTCATCATCGGGCAGCTGCGAATGCACATGCTCCCAACATTCTCTCTTGGAATAAGACAAAGGTTCTCAAAAAGCAGGATAAAAAAAGAAAGAAAAGACTGCCATGCCACGTTGTTACAGCCTCACAGACAGGATTTTTTTTCAATGACATAGATAACTACATTACTGCATAAGACAACCAACTGCAACAGAAATAAGTTTAACCCTGTCCTTAAACCTTTCTACAGCAAAATGTAATAGATAGCAAAAATATTGTTTCCTTTAGTCCTCTATTTCTAGGCTCAGGATTTATTTATACTGCACATTTATTGAAAATGAGCATCTCCAGCCATGCTCGGACCCAATAATCATGAAATGTAAGCAGGCTGCTGATCCATGATGATTGAGAAAAACACTTTTGTCGATTGAAATGATGGCTCAGTGGTTAGCACTGTTGCTTTGCAGTGCTGCGGTCCTGGGTCCATATTCCTAAGGACAACATCTGCAAGTGTTTGTATGTTCTCCATGTGTTTCTCCTCTGGGTTTTCCGGTTTCCTCCCACACTCCAAATACATACTGATAGGGAATTTAGATTGTGAGCCCAAATGAGAACAATGATGGTGATGTATAAAAAGTTCTGTGGAATAGAATGGCGCTATATAAGCAAAGTATAATAAATAATATGTAGAATAAATAATCTTTTAGCTTACTTATCCCTTAACGAACGCCAATACACATAAAAATGACGGCCGCTAAGGGGCCTTATTCCCGGGAATAAGTGTGTAACTGAGTCGGAAAATCTCTGGAGTTTTAGCTGCCAAGGATAGCTGAGACCCTGGAGAACATGATCAAGGCTGGTTTTTACTGTCAGCGATCATGTCGTTGCCGTTATTTAACGAATAATGGCGATCACGTAAAAAAAGAAAAAGTGAGATCCGGTGTAGAAATAATTTTTCTCTTGTGATGAAACGTGAAGGAGCCACACCTCACCACCCTGCCTGACGTCAATATTATGTCAGCGTCATCACGTGGTAATGTCTCCCCACTTGTACCAACGTGACGTTCCGCACCCCTAGGGACATGTAAGGTCAGCTTGGCACTGTTTTACACGCACAACCCCCATGTCCACATGGACTCAAGGAGGCACGGGGAGTGAGAGAAGGTGGCCCACGCAGTCACTGATGTGGAACCACACTCGCCTACAACCTATTAATCCGATACAACTGCCACCAGTTCCTCGTTCGATATACGCCTTGTGCGTTAACAGGGCTGTGTCGGGTCTGGAACCAGACCCCCGTAGCATGTGATATTAGGCCGAGAAACAGACTTTTGGATTCATGGATTGAGATAAAAGAGCAGACCAAGGGTAAGTTATATATTTAATCGCCTTAAGGGCACACTAGACAATATATGCACTATATACACAATGGTTATACATATATAATGGTCAGATATGCATATACAGTTAAGTCCATATATAATTGGACAGAGACAACATTTTTCTAATTTTGGTTATAGACATTACCACAATGAATTTTAAACAAAACAATTCAGATGCAGTTGAAGTTCAGACTTTCAGCTTTCATTTGAGGATATCCACATTAAAATTGGATGAAGGTTTTAGGAGTTTCAGCTCCTTCACATGTGCCACCCTGTTTTTAAAGGGACCAAAAGTAATTAAATAATTGACTTCAAGGCTATTTCATGGACAGGTGTGGGCACCCCTTCGTTATGTCATTCTCAATTAAACAGATAAAATGCCTGGAGTTGATTTGAGGTGTGGTGCTTGCATTTGGAAGGTTTTGCTGTTAAGTAAACATGCGGTCAAAGGAGCTCTCCATGCAGGTGAAACAAGCCATCCTTAAGCTGCGAAAACAGAAAAAAAACATCCGAGATATTGCTACAATATTAGGAGTGGCAAAATCTACAGTTTGGTACATCCTGAGAAAGAAAGTAAGCACTGGTGAACTCATCAATGCAAAAAGACCTGGGCGCCCACCGAAGACAACAGTGGTGGATGATCGCAGAATAATCTCCATGGTGAAGAGAAACCCTTTCACAACAGCCAACCAAGTGAACAGCACTCTCCAGGAGGTCGGCGTATCAATATCCAAATCTATCATAAAGAGAAGACTGCATGAAAGTAAATACAGAGGGTTCACTGCACGGTGCAAGCCACTCATAAGTGTCAAGAATAAAAAGGCTAGACTGGACTTTGCTAAAAAAAAACATCTAAAAAGCCAGCACAGTTCTGGAAGAACATTCTTTGGACAAGTGAAACAAGATCTACCTCTGATGGAAAGAGAAAAGTATGGCAAAGGCGTGGTCCAGCTCATGATCCAAAGCATACCACATCATCTGTAAAACACGGCGGAGGCAGTGTGATGGCTTGGGCATGCATGGCTGCCAGTGGCACTGGGTCACTAGTGTTTATTGATGATGTGACACAGGACAGAAGCAGCTGAATGAATTCTGAGGTATTCAGAGCCGCCATACTGTGTGCTCAGATCCAGCCAAATGCAGCCAAACTGATTGGTCGTCGTTTCATACTACAGATGGACAATGACCCAAAACATAAAGCCAAAGCAACCCAGGAGTTTATTAACCCCTTAGTGACGGAACCAAATTTTTGAAATCTGACCAGTGTCACTTTATGTGGTAATAACTCTGGAACGCTTCAACAAATCCCAGTGAATTTGATTTTTTTTTTTCGTGACACCTTATACTTTATGATAATGATAAATTTAGGTCGATATGTTTTGTGTGTAGTTATAAAAAATATCAGAAATTTGAGAAAAATGAAAAAAAATTAGCAATTTTCAAACTTTGAATGATTATCCCTTTAATCCAGATAGTCATACCACAGCAAAACATTAATAAATAACATTTCCCTCATGTCTGCTTTACATCAGCACCATTTATAAAATGTTCTTTTATTTTGTTAGCATTTTAGGAGATTTAAAAATGTAGCAGTAATTTTTCATTTTTTTCAAGGAAATGTACAATTTTTTTTTTTTTAGGGACTTAGCCATGTTTGAAGTGACTTTAGGGGTCCCATATATTTGGAAACCCCCAAAAGTGATACCATTTTAAAAACAGCACCCCCTGACATATTGAAAACTGTTGTCAGGTAATTTATTAACCCTTCAGGTGATTTTCAGGAATTAATGCAAAGTGACATGACAGAAATGAAAATGTGCATTTTTACCACCTAAATGCCTCTAACTTCTGAACAGGTTACAACAGCCGGCAGACTCTTAGGCCGCTATTTGGTCATGAATTGCCAATCGCGAACATCAGGACCACAAAATCATGATCTGAGGGCACCAATTGGGATTAGGAGGAAGCCCCCACAGTCTGTTAACCATTTATAATGATGTAGTCACTATTGAAAGCAGCATCTAAGGGGTTGAACAGATTTGGACGGTGCCAACACTGATCGTGGCTGATGCAGCAAGTTGTCAGCAATACAGCCGTTGTACAGCCGACAGCTGCTGGATTGTCACCTGTATGGGGAGGCTATTCTCTTATATCTCAGGTCAGTTAAAAGACGTATTGGCGGTCATTAAGGGGTTAAAGCAAAGAAGTGGAATATTCTTGAATGACTAAGTCAGTCACCTGATCTCAACCCAATTGAGCATGCATTTCACTTGTTAAAGACTAACCTTCAGACAGAAAGGCCTACAAACAAACAGCAACTGAAAACCACCGCAGTGAAGGCCTGGCAGAGCATCAAAAAGGAGGAAACACAGCGTCTGGTGATGTCCATAAGTTCAAGACTTCAGGCAGTCATTACCAACAAAGGGTTTTCAACCAAGTACTAGAAATTAACATTTTATTTAAAATTATTTAATCTGTCCAATTACTTTTGGTCCCTTTAAAAACAGGGTGGCAGATGTTAAGGAGCTGAAACTCCTAAACCGTTCATCCAATTTTAATGTGGATACCCTCAAATGAAAGCTGAAAGTCTGAACTTCAACTGCATCTGAACTGTTTTGTTTGTTTAAAATTAATTGTGGTAATGTTTATAACCAAAATTAGAAAAATGTTGCCTCTGTCCAAATATATATGGGCTTAACTGTACTTTATGTGTGACTTCTCACAGGATGCACAATTAATAGATAAACATATGCATAGCTTAATTTGGAGGTGCCAAGGTAGGTTCCAAAACGTTAATAGTATGCAAGAAACCTGACACTCAACTTATATGTAAGCGGTTTATTGTTCAAGTAACAAAACATTTCGGTCTCACAATACGACCTTCATCAGTTACGTTTTGTAGATGGTGATACAGAAAGTGTGCCGGAATCGGCAAGCAATGAGATGCTTCCTTAGTGTGGAGGAAGGGATATGGCGTCGATTATTAAAAGAAAGTTTTTATAAATTAATGAGAAATTGCTTCTAAATGTTTAACCCCTCTAACATCCTAACAAAATAAAATGATGTTTGAAAAATGATGTAGATGTAAAATAAACATGGGAAATGTTATTTGAAAAGATAGTTTGAAATTTGCGATTGTTTTTTTCCTTCGAAATTTTCACCAAAATTGTGATATTTTCATAAATAAATGCAAAAAATATCTGCCTAAATTTATCACTTAACTGAAGTGCAATGTATCGCAAAAAACAGTCTCAGAATCAGTGGGATCCGTTGAAACATTCCAGAGTTATTACCACTTAGGCCGGGGTCACACTTGCGAGTGCAATGCGAGAAACTCACGTGAGTCTCTCGCCTCAATACCTGACACTGCCACTGGCGGTTCGGACCAGAGTGTTCAGCTGCATAGAAATACATGCAGCCACACACTCCGTTCCCGCGTGCCGGCGGCAGTGCCGGTTATTGAGGCGAGAGACTCGCTCGAGTTTCTCGCATTGCACTCGCAAGTGTGACCCCGGCCTTAAAGTGACAGTGGTCAGATTTCTAAAATTTCCTCTCTACCCTTATTGAGTGTTTTTGTATGTAAGTTGTTTGTCTTATGTGTATATACACTAACATATTTCCCAGACCTCCTGGGGTAGGGAGAGGGGACAGCTTAGGACTTTATCAGGAGCATAGTAAGGTCGGAGACTCGGGTCTCTCTACCTTTAAGAGTACCCCCTGAACAGGGATAGTTAGGGTCCCAGTTCCAGGGACAGTGTGAGGCCCCCCTTCCTTACCGAAGACCGTTATAGCGTGACACCCGGTCATTAGGGCCAAAATTAGCTCAGTCACTAAAATTAGTTACTAATGAGTTAAAGAAATTATTGTTTTTAGTAGCACATTTCCCCTGTAAAGAAGATGAAGATCATATTTTCAAGTTTATAGTATTTTTGAAAACAAATAAATATAGTGTTTTATGCTTTTGGATATTGCTTGGTTTAAATGAAAAAAATAAAATTAAAAGGAACCTGTCAGAAGTTTTGGCCGATATAAGATACGGCCACTGCCTTTCAGGGCTTACAGTGGATACGGAAAGTATTCAGACCCATTTAAATTTTTCACTTTTTGTTTCATTGCAGCCATTTGTTAAATCCAAAAAAGTTCATTTTTTTTCTCATTGATGTACACTCTGCATCCCATTTTGACTGGAAAGAAACAGAAATGTAGACTTGTTTGCATACTTATTAAAAAAGAAAAATTGAAATATCACATGATCATAAGTATTCAGACCGTTTCCTCTGACACTCATATTTAAGTCACAAGAGGTCCATTTCCTTGTGATCCTCCTTTAGATGGTTCTACTCCTTCGTTGGAGTCCTGCTATGTTTAATTAAACTGCTAGGATTTGATTTGGAAAGGCACACACATGTCTATATAAGACCTCACAGCTCACAGTGCATGTCGGACCACATGAGAATCATGAGGTCAAAGGAGCTGGCCAAGGAGCTCAGAGACAGAATTGTGGCAAGGCACAAATCTGGCCAAGGTTACGAAAGAATTTCTGCAGTACTCAAGGTTCCTAAGAACACAGTGGCCTCCATAATCCTTAAAGGGAACCTGTCACCTGAATTTGGCGGGACCGGTTTTGGGTCATATGGGCGGCGTTTTCGGGTGTTTGATTCACCCTTTCCTTACCCGCTGGCTGCATGCTGGCCGCAATATTGGATTGAAGTTCATTCTCTGTCCTCCGGAGTACACGCCTGCGCAAGGCAAGGCAATAAAGAAGAACCCCAAGATCACTGTGGCTGAGCTCTAGAGATGCAGTAGGGAGATGGGAGAAAGTTCCACAAAGTCAACTATCACTACATCCCTCCACCAATCAGGCCTTTATGGCAGAGTGGCCTGATGGAAGCCTCTCCTCAGAGCAAGACATATGAAATCCCGCATAGAGTTTGCTAAAGAAACACATGAAGGACTCCCAGACTATGATAAATAGGATTATCTGGTCTGATGAGACGAAGATAGACCTTTTTGGTGATAATTCTAAGTGGTATGTGTGGAGAAAACCAGGCACTGTGTTATGACCCCAATGGCGAGGGTCTCAGAGATATCAGCAAGTCTGCGAAGTACAAAAATCCAGCTCATAGGGCAGTGGTAACTGGATTGACCATATATCTACTCCTAACGCCAACACTAGAAGTAGCCGGGGAACATGCCTACGTTGGTCGCTAGATGTCTCGCGCCAGCCGGAGGACTAACTACCCCTAGAAGAGGAAAACAAAGACCTCTCTTGCCTCCAGAGAATAGACCCCAAAAGTAGGATACAAGCCCCCCACAAATAATAACGGTGAGGTAAGAGGAAATGACAAACACAGAGATGAACTAGGTTTAGCAAAGAGAGGCCCACTTACTAATAGCAGAATGTAGTAAGATAACTTATATGGTCAACGAAAACCCTAACAAAAAATCCACACTGGAGATTCAAGAACCCCCGAACCGTCTAACGGCCCGGGGGGAGAACTCCAGCCTCCCTAGAGCTTCCAGCAAGGATAGGATACAGATTATGTACAAGCTGGACAAAAATGCAAACAAAAACAAATAGCAAAAAGCAAGAAAGCAGACTTAGCTTAATCAAGCAGGAACCAGGATCAGTAGACAAGAGCACTACAGATTAGCTCTGATATCAACGTTGCCAGGCATAGAACTAAAGGTCCAGGGAGCTTATATAGCAACACCCCTGACCTAACGACCCAGGTGAGCATACAAGGGATGATAGACATACCCAGAGTAAAATCACTAGTAGCCACTAGAGGGAGCCAAAAGGTAAATTCACAACAGCACTGCTCATCACCTGCTCAATACCATCCCAACAGTGAAACGTGGTGGCAGCATCATGCTATGATGGTGTTTTTCATAGTAAGGCCGAAAATAAACATTTGTCCATCCAGTTCGGCCATATTCTGTCCGCATAAATCCTCAGATCTATGTTTGTCACGGGAGTACTGGGTAGACTAAGGCTGGTTACCTGGGCCCCTGCGATATCCCTCAGGCTAGGGAAACCCTGTCTGTCCCTTTCCCAGAAGTTTCACTAAAGGTGTGCATGTCTGGGCCGCCAGGCCTGACCCTGTCTCCTGTTTCAGCCCTAAGCTGAAACCACCACCCGCCACCCAGTGAAGAGACCACACACCAATCCCCACAGAAAGCACAGACAGGGAAAACTGAAAAAACGCACCACGCCGCAGACACACAGGAATACACTATAATGTGCACAGGGCAAAACAAATACAAATATAGGAAGGAGGAATATGACAAAGGATAATACACAACCAGATATGATATTCCTACAACAAGACCTCCACTCCAGACCGGAATCACTAGGCACAAAGCACAAGCTATAATCGGCGACGCCCAAAGTCCAGTATGACTATTTAAAGGCCGTGGGCGTGACCCAGCCTCCAACCAAATTACCAGCTAGATTAACCCCGAGCAAGCTGGATAAAATCTAGCCGACGCCACTGAGCGTGTAGTGGACGTATGTGGAATTACCGCTGTCTGTCGGACGCCGTGTGAACAGCGTCCGACATGACAATGTCCTTCTAAGGAACCTAATAACTGTAAGATACAATATTGTTACACTCCAGAAAGACATCCAGGCCTCTCTTAAACCCCACGACTGAGCTCACCATCACCACCTCCTCAGGCAAGGAATTCCAAATTCTCACTGCCCTAACAGTAAATAATCCTCTTCTATGTCGGTGGAAAAACCTTCTCTTTCCCAGACGCAGAGAATGTGACAGTCACCTTCCTTGGTATAAACAGATCCTCGTAGACATATTTGTATTATCCCCTTATATACTTATACATGGGTATTAGATCGCCCCTCAGTTGCCTTTTTTCTAGACTAATCCTAATTTTGCTAATCTCTCTGAGTATTGTAGTTCCCCCATCCCCTTTATTAATTTCGTTGCCCTCCTTTATACTCGTTCTAGTTCTATTATATACTTCCTGAGCACCGGTGCCCAAAACTGTACACAGTATTCCATGTGCGGTCTAACTAGGAATTTGTACAGAGGCAGTATAATGCTCTTGTGTGTCTCCAGACCTCTTTTTTATTCAGTCGCCATGACAGCAAAACGAGAGAGGGGATCCGCCCTTCAGGGACAGGAAACCTCAGACATAAAAGAGCGGAACCTCACTCCCCCGCCAGTTGGTTTCCTGTCCCTGACAGGGGAACCTCTTCAGGCAGACCCTAAGAAGAGGGTTGAAGATTATAGAAGATATCCCACTTCTGACAGACCGACGCAGGTAGCGGGGGTCCCCTACCTCGGCCTGGTCAGATTGTGGAAGCACCACACGGCAGGGGTACTGTCTGTGTCGGTGACAGCAGTGAGAAGCGGCCTCTGGTGGCGTAGGCTGACTTCTATTGTGGACCGCGCATACCTGGTAAGTATACAGGGCTGTGCTTTGTGGGGTCTTGTCTGCTGGGGCCTCCGGGGGTCTGTGCCCTGCCTAGGCGGGCACGCTGATTGCTCCGGGCGGTGCTGGCGTCTCCCTGTGCGTGTCGGCCGGCATTGCCGTGGTCGCGACCGGAAGTGACGTTTCCGGATGTTGCGGCTGGCGACGCGGTCTGATGACGCAGCGGGGCATGCGCAGTAGCGCCGTCCCGGTCAATGGCGGCGCCCTGTTGTCCGGGTCGTGCTGGATCTCGGCAGGGGGTGGGGGCACGACCCTGGGGAGCGCGCCCTATCAGCGCCTGGTACTGATCGCACCACCTGGAGATCCTGCTGTCCCCCATCCGGGGGTGGTACCATGGGGGTATATTTAAGGAAGCTCATGTCGGCTGTGAGGTGCTCCTGATCCTTTCTCGTGATGGATTCGCCAGAAGGAGCTTCGCAGCTGCTCAGACAGCAGCAACAACAGCAGGAGTTGGAAGAGCCTCAAGTCAGCTCCCAGCGGCGATCTAGTGGCAGTAGTCGTGCTGGTGGAGCTAAAGCGGCTCAGAAATCAACCAAGTCCTCAGGCCGTAAGGAACCTCCGGCTAAGAAGGACCCCCCGATCGCGGTACCATTCGCTGCAGGGATGGGTAAGTGAGCTACGTGAAAGTACGCTTTCTGATTGCTGTCCCTCCTTGTATTCCCTCTCTCCTTATTAGGGGAGAAAATGTGCTTCCAAGTCCAAGCATAGGGAGTGTGCCATGTGTACGGAGCCACTTCCAGATGGGCATAAAAAGAAGCTGTGCAGATCCTGCATACAGCGTGTAATTGAGGAGGAGGCCCCTGACCTTACGTCTACTCTTAGGGACATGGTTAAACAGGAGGTCAGAGATTCCATGAGGTCCAGGTCTCACAAGACAGTTTCCAAAAAAAGAAAGGAAATTTCATCCCCAGCCTCAGATGTGGATTCAGAGTCAGGTGATGTGAGCTCGGATTCTCTTCCATCATCTTCATCTTCAGAGGACATAGAATCTAGCCGAGCCTGTCTGTCACTAGATAGGATTAATCACCTAGTGAAGGCCGTCAACAACACTATGGGGATTGAAGAGGCCCAGTCAGAATGTTCCATCCAGGACATAATGTTCAAGGGCATAGATCGTAAATCCCGAAGGGTTTTTCCTGTGGTAGATAAAATCAAGTCACTGATTACAAAAGAATGGAAGAAACCCGAAAGGAAGGGGTCACTTCCACCAGCATTCAAAAGGAGGTATCCTTTCGAGGAAGAGGCTTCATCCTCTTGGGACAAGGTCCCGAAATTGGATGCAGCAGTGGCCAAAGCGTGCAGGAAGACTTCTCTCCCATTTGAGGATTTAACCTAAAGGACCCGCTTGATAGGAAAGCTGATGTGTTCCTTAAAGGGGCTTGGGAGACATCTGCGGGATCCCTGAGGCCAGCAATTGCGGCCACTTGCACAGCCCGGTCATTGATGGTGTGGCTAGGCCACCTGGAAGACCAACTCAAGGAAAAAGTTCCTAGGAATGAAATCCTATCCTCTATGTCCATAATTCAAGATGCAGCAGCCTTCCTTTCAGATGCGTCAGCGGATTCTGTTAGGCTGGCGGCAAGGTCCTCGGCCTTATCCAACGCAGCCCGTAGAGCACTTTGGATAAAATGTTGGCCAGGAGACTTACAGGCCAGATCAAAGCTATGTGGCATCCCCTATAAAGGGGTTCATTTGTTTGGACCGGTGCTAGATGAGCTGCTTGAGAAGGCAGGTGACAGTAAAAAGCGGTTCCCTCTTTTGAGAAAACCCTTTTATAGGCGAGATTACAATAGAGGATGGTCTTATCGCCGAAGATCTGACAGAGATCCAAATTGAGAATCGACCAGATATAACAGCAACAGAAGAAGAGGTAGAGGATATATGTTTAACTCCCCTCGGGACTCTAAAAAACCTCAATAACTGGCGGTCCAGGTGGGCGGTAGGCTTTTAGCCTTCTACCCAGCCTGGTTGAAGACCACCAATAGTCCGTGTATTCTCAGTATCATTAAAGAGGGTTTAAAATTCCAGTTCCATCATATCCCTCAGGACAAATTTAAATTAACTCCCATCCGTTCTTCTCCTGCAGAACAATTGGCACTGGAGTCAGAGGTCCAGGATCTCCAACAAAAGAGGGTTCTGATTTGAGTACCCACGGAAGAACGAGGTAAGGGGTTTTATTCCCCTTTATTCCTGATAAAAAAGCCTGATGGGTCATATCGTACCATCATCAATCTAAAAGGCCTGAATGAATTCTTGCTGATCCCATCCTTTAAAATGGAATCTGTGAAAACGGCAATAAAGCTTCTTTTTCACAATTGCTTCATGGTTGTCTTAGATCTGAAAGATGCCTATTACCATGTCCCAATACATGTAAATCATCAGCGTTTTCTCAGGGTGGCGGTTTCTCTTGCCGGCACAGTAGAGCACTTTCAATATCAGGCACTCCCTTTTGGTGTTGCAGTTGCACCCCGGGTTTTCACTAAGATCATGGTAGAGGTTATGGCACACCTTCACGAACAAAACATACTAATAATTCCCTACCTAGATGATTTATTGATTGTGGGACGTTCAGAGTCACACTGTAAAGACCAGTTGGAAAAGGTGATAGCAGCATTACATAACTTAGGATGGGTTATTAATCTCAAGAAGTCGCGCCTTCAGCCCTTAACATCACAGGAGTTTTTAGGTCTTATTATAGATTCGGGTCAGCAGGAATGTCGCCTGCCGGACTCAAAAGTGGACAGTATTCATCGGCTGGTTACCAGAGCGATTAGTAATCCCGTAGTCTCCTTAGGAGGAGCGATGTCACTTTTGGGTTCCCTTACTTCTTGTTTTCCGGCGGTGCTCTGGGCACAGTTTCACTCCAGGTCTCTGCAGTGGGATGTTCTACATAATTTCCGTCGGCTGGGCGCTAATCTCGATAACAAATTTTCACTATCTGTTGAGACCACTAATTCACTAATTTGGTGGACGCACATTCCGAATCTTCGTAGAGGGGTACCCTGGACAAATCGGATAACGCAAGTAATAACAACTGATGCTAGCCCCATGGGTTGGGGGGCACACTTGGAGGATAATTGCATCCAGGGTCTGTGGTCCCAGTCTGAACGAAACACATCCTCCAATCTAAAGGAATTGTTGGCGGTAGAACGCGCTTTAAATGGGTTCCTTATACCCCTGCAGGGTAGACATGTCAGACTATTCTCCGACAACCAGGTGACCGTTGCCTATATTAACCATCAAGGAGGTACGCGGTCTAGGTCGTTATTGGACGTTGCGAATCGTATTTTTCAGATGGCCGAGAATCACCTACTTTCCCTTACGGCTCTTCATATAAAGGGAAAACTAAATACCATGGCCGATTATTTAAGCCGCAACGAACTCAAACAAGGGGACTGGTCTCTAAAACCGGCTGTCTTCAATCAGATCATGCATTTGTGGGGATGTCCAGAAATAGATATCTTTGCCAGTCGAGGAAACAGAAAACTACATCAATTCTGTTCCCTAAATCCAAGGGACAACCCGTATGCAGTCGACGCTCTCCTAATCTCCTGGAACTTCAGTCTCGCCTATGCCTTTCCCCCTCTAAACCTAATTCCTATAGTTCTGAGGAAAATACGGGAAGACAGGGCCCGAGTGATACTAATAGCCCCGTTCTGGCCCAGAAGATCGTGGTTCCCATGGCTGAGAAACATGTCCATTTCCCAGCCATGGATCCTCCCAGAAATACCAGACCTCCTCTCCCAGGGCCCAATCCTGCATCCACGAGTAGCCAACTTACACCTAACAGCGTGGAATTTGAGAGGTCACTACTATAGGGGAAAGGATTTTCTCAAAATCTTATAGATACACTTCTTAAGAGTAGAAAAACCTCTACGACAAACATTTATGTCAGGGTTTGGAGAAAGTTCCTATCGAGTTCAGGGGCACAGGTTGATCAAAAACCTTGTATCACTCAAGTTTTAGAATTTTTACGAAGAGGACTGGAGATGGGCTTAGCCACCAGCACCCTCAGAGTTCTGGTGTCAGCTCTGGGGGTGCTATATAATTCTAACTTAGCCAGTAATCACTGGATATCTAGGTTCTGCAAGGCGGTTACCAGATCCAGGCCGGTTATTAAACAGAAAATAGTTCCATGGGACCTAAATCTTGTGCTCTCAGCTCTAACACAAGCCCCGTTCGAGCCTATTGATACTGTCCCAATCAAAATCCTGTCGGTCAAAACGGCCCTCTTAGTTGCCCTCATGTCCGCAAGAAGGGTTAGTGATCTGCAAGCATTGTCTAGACAACCTCCATATATGCAGTTTAAGGAAGATAGAGTTGTTATGAAACCTGACCCCCTTTATCTTACAAAAGTTGCTTCAAAATTTCATAGATCCCAAGAGGTGGTCCTACCTTCGTTCTGTTCTAATCCCTCTAATGATAAGGAACATAGATTTCATTGTTTGGATGTACGAAGGTGTCTTCTCAAATACATTTCAGTAACAGACACCTGGAAAAAAGATAGCTCCTTATTTATATCCTACCAAGGAGTTAGGAAGGGGCTTAGGGTATCAAAAACTACACTAGCCAGATGGATTAGGGAGGCGATATCTCTCGCTTATACCGCAGGTGGCGTGGAAATTCCAGAAGATATAAAGGCTCACTCCACTCGTGCGGTAGCCACATCCTGGGCTCAGAGAGCAGAGGTGTCGATTGAAGACATTTGTAAGGCGGCCACATGGTCTTCTCCATCTACCTTTCTTAAGCACTATAGATTAGATCTAGGTGGCTCCTCCGACCTCATGTTTGGGAGAAGGGTGCTGGAGGCAGTGGTCCCTCCCTAGTCACTTTTCACTTCTCTGAAAGTCTCTCGTTGTGCTGTCATGGCGACTGAATAAATACGTACGCTACTTACCTGGTAGCAGTGTTTTTTCAGGAGCCATGACAGCACACTTATATTCCCTACCCTCTTTGCTTATTGGGATCGACACTTCCTTTAGTAAATTCCTAAGTTTATTCACTGGGTGAATTGTACCATGTTTTAAAATTGTTTATGTGCTACTAACCTAGAAGGTCCTTTCGTACTCTGTAAACCAACTGGCGGGGGAGTGAGGTGCCGCCCTTTTATGTCTGAGGTTTCCTGTCCCTGAAGGGCGGATCCCCTCATTGTGCTGTCATGGCTCCTGAAAAAACACTGCTACCAGGTAAGTAGCGTACGTATATTGCACTCCATAATCCTGCTTGCCTTGGCAGCTACTGCCTGTCACTGGCTGCTCCAGGTAAGTTTATCATTAACTAGTATCCCCAAGTCCTTCTCTATGTCAGATTTACATAGTGGTTTCCCGTTCAGTGTGTATTGGTGATATTGATTCCTTCCCATGTGTATAACCTTACATGTATCATTGTTAAACCACATCTGCCACCTCTCGGCCCACATTTCCAACTTAACCAGATCCATCTGTAGCAGACTACTATCTTCTCTTGTATTGTTTGCTTTACATAGTTTTGTATCATCTGCAAATATCGATATTTTACTGTGTAAACCTTCTACCAGATCGTTAATCAATATATTTAAAGAGAATAGGTTCCAACACTGACCCCTGTGGTACCCCACTGGTCACAGCGACCCAGTTAGTGAATATACCATTTATAACCACCCTCTGCTTTCTATCACTAAGCCAGTTAATTACCCATTTACACACATTTTCCCCCAGACCTAGCATTCTCATTTTGTGTACCAACCTCTTGTGTGGCTCGGTATCAAACGCTTTGGAAAAATCAAGATATACCACGTCCAATGACTCACCGTGGTCCAGCCTATAGCTTACCTCTTCATAAAAACTAATTAGATTGTTTTGACAGGAGCGATTCCTCATAAACCCATGCTGATATGGAGTTAAACCTTTGTTCTCTTTGAGATAATCCAGAATAACATCCCTCAGAAACCCTTCAAATATTTTACCAACAATATAGGTTAGACTTACTTTTCAGCTGCAGGTACAGGAGCATCTCTGGAGAGACCTGAAAATGGCTGTCCACCAATATTCACCATCCAACCTGACGGAACTGGAGAGGATCTGCAAGGAAGAATGGCAGAGGATCCCCAAATCCAGGTGTGAAAAACTTGTTTCATCATTCCCAAGAAGTCGCATGGCTGTACTAGCTCAAAAGGGTGTTTCTACTCAATACTGAGCAAAGGCTCTGTATACTTATGATCATGTGATATTTCAGTTTTTCTTTTTTAATAAATTTACAAAAATTACTACATTTCTGTTTTTTTCAGTCAAGATGGGGTGCAGAGTGTACATTAATGAGAAAAAAACATGAACTTTTTGAAATTTACCAAATGGCTGCAATGAAATAAAGAGTGAAAAATCTAAAGGGGTATGAATACTTTCTGTACGCACCATATATGAAGCATTCTATAATGCTGTAGATAAGCCCCCAGTCCGACCTGAAAGGTAAGAAAAATAAGTATTACTATACTCACCCGGGGGGGGGGGGCAGTCTGGTCCGATGGGTGTTGCAGGTCTGGGTCCGGCGCCTCTCATCTTCTTATGATCCGCCGTCCTCCTGCTTGCGTCATGGCTCCCCGGTATCGCGCTCCTGCGCAGCCGTACTTATCTGCCCTGTTGATGGAAGACCAAAGTACTGCAGTGTGCAGGCATCGGGAAAGGTCAGAGAGGCACTGCTCACTGCAGTACTTTACTCTGTCTTCAACAGCGCAGATAAATACATCTGCGCAGCCGCGCGATGCCGGTGAGCGATGAAGCAACAGGGAGGCGGCATAGCAAGAAGATGAGAGGTGCCGGATCCGGACAGGTGACACCCATCAGACTGGACCGCCCGTCTAGATGAGTATAATAAAACGTATTTTTGTTCTCTTGCAGGTCGGATTGGGGGCTTATCTACAGCATTATAGAATGCTGTAGATAAGGCCTGAAAGGTAGTGGCCATATCTTATATTGGCCAAACCTGGTGACAAGTTGTTAGGGTTGGTGGATTGTGCAAAATAAATTAAATAAAGAAGTGCAATCGTCCATGTAAAACTGCAGCTAATGTGATCAATGGCGGCACACACAGCGAGCGATTGCTAGCTCGCACTGAGTTACACGTCACTCAGTGAAAAGCACATGAAGCTATGTCACGCGGACACAGAAACAGAAAAGATGCTCTACTATAGAGCTGTGTCTCTCGCACACAGTAACGGAAAAGATGCTCTGCTATAGAGCTGTGTTAGTCGCACACAGTAATGGAATAGGAATGATGCTAGAAACGATCCCTGTTAACCTCACAGGAGATCGAAACCCGCACACGGGGTAGATAGAAAACAGTGGTCACATAGCCAGCAAAAACACTCAGCCAATTCCTCTCCGGAGGTGCCGGACCCGGAGCACATGCTGACATAGACCACACTGTCGCATACACACATGTAGAATGTTGATACTAGCGTAGCGGTGTGCGCCTCTCAGAGCATTTTATACGTAAAGCTCAAGCCCAGGTGAACAGGACCTTGCCCGTGGACCAATCTGGAGCTGCCATATCACCAGAGCAGCTGGCGACCGACCACCAATGAGATGTTGCCACATCACAAGCATGCTCAGGATGATTTCTGGACATGGTCTCGTCGCTGCCTACCACTGGCTACCATAGCCTTGGCTGAAGAGCCAGCAGTAACCAGACGAAATAGCACGAGCCTGAGCAAGACGCTGGGACTGACGTCTATGCTCAACAGCACCCGCAGGGACCAAGCCTGGATTGGAGACCGCAGATGCAGGCAAGGCTTGGGATCTACCCCTTGCAGCAGGAGAATCCCGGCACCTAACACAGGTTCCCTTTAACCTGTTCAAGACTGGAATATTCACACTATTCATGAACAGGCACAATTTATTTATTTTTTCTTATATATGGGTTTTAAGGGCTCTACATTTTTTTTAATAGGACATGCGCTTCCAAAAACAATGACAGCCTTTGTGCACAGAATTATTACTGTTCATTCCATGCACATAGAAGATGCGATCAACCTCTCCTAACAGGCAATAGTCAACCACAGATTGGCAAATATGTAGCAGATTGTTCAGCACAAACAGATTTTAGAGATCCCTGAGAACACTTTAGGAGTCAAATCCACATTGGACACTTTGTTTTCCATTTTAAAAGTATAGATTTATGATATTCATATTTGTCGAAGCATGAAAGTCTATGAAATAGAAGAAACAATGTGTTAGGGTTGGTGGATTACACAAAATAAAATATAAATTAAAGTGCAATCGCAACCCGGGGTCCACCGTTTAAGATGTAACCTGCTGCTAGTGTGAACAATGGCGGAACCAAGCAGCGAGCGATATCTAAGACACACTGAGTTAACGCCACACAGTTTGTTAGGAACACTGAGTACCAAGCCCAGTTACTTCACCGAGAGGTACTACATAGAACTCCAAGTGCTAAACCCTGTTAACGACACAGGGACGTAAGCACATGGATTGGACTTGCTCTGCAACTTAACTGTGTCAATCACACACATGAATGAAGCAGATGCTAAGCCAATAGATAGAACTCTTATGACGCCACGTCGCGGACATACTCAGTAAGGTGATCCCTGAACTCTCCGGAGCGCAAGGCAGCACCTGCATAACACTGGTTACTATAGACTTGGCTGGAGAGCCAGCAGTAACCAAGTGTACACCATGGGCCTGAGCAAGATGCTGGGACCAACGTCTGTGCTGAGCAGCACCGCAGCGGCTGGACGACCAGAATGGGAGACCGCAGAAGCAGGCAATGCTTGATATTTATCCCGCGCATTGGGAAAATCCCGACGCCTAACACAATAAGAGCTTAAAAAGGTTTGAATTCAGATATCTTTGCTTATGGTAAAGGATCGTACTTTCAACGTTATCTTTGACATGTGAAAACTGGTCCACTTATAATTCTGCAATGATGTTTTAGTGCATCATGCAGTTTCAGGAAGCTGGACGCCAGCGGTAACTGTGCTCCCAGAACAGAAGGCAGAGATGGTTTATTATCATTTCTTCCTTTTTGATCACTGTATATCTAGAGCTGAACAGCCCTTTCCTCCTTGACAACCAGGGGGAAAAGCAGGAGCTGCTCTCAGCAGACCCAGATCAGCTCTGCAGTGCACACAGGAGACTGAATTTCCTCTTTAACTACGACTAGTATGCCAGCCTCCGTTACAGGGGAAATTAGCGACATTTGAACTAAAATGGGAAGTAATAAATAATATAACCTTAAAATAAAGTTCCTGCTAGTCCTAATCACTAAGCTGCAACCTTTTATCATAAAATGTGTCCAGTACATAAAGATATTGCCATGGAAAGGGGAACACAATTTGAAATGGATTTTGGAGGTCCTCCGCGATCTTGAAAAATAAAATAAAATTTGATAACAAACCAAAACTAGATGGGTATTTCCTGAAGGAACTACAGATAGTGCTTTGGAATGGTGCCCGGGCTGCCCCTGCAAGACTTTCACACTTGGGTGCCCCTCAGGCGCTGGTTTGGTAGTTGTAGCCCCTCAGGGTTGAGGCCACTCTGGGTCCGATTTGGTGGGCCGGGTCACTCTGGGTCCGATTTGGTGGGCCGGGTCACTCTGGGTCCGATTTGGTGGCCCGGGTCACTCTGGGTCCGATTTGGTGGGCCGGGTCACTCTGGGTCCGATTTGGTGGGCCGGGTCACTCTGGGTCCGATTTGGTGGGCCGGGTCACTCTGGGTCCGATTTGGTGGGCCGGGTCACTCTGGGTCCGATTTGGTGGCCCGGGTCACTCTGGGTCCGATTTGGTGGGCCGGGTCACTCTGGGTCCGATTTGGTGGGCCGGGTCACTCTGGGTCCGATTTGGTGGGCCGGGTCACTCTGGGTCCGATTTGGTGGGCCGGGTCACTCTGGGTCCGATTTGGTGGGCCGGGTCACTCTGACTGACAGCAGGATAAGGGAATGGCTGATAACAGAGAATAGACTGACAGCAGGACAAGGGAATGGCTGATAACAGAGAGAATAGACTGACAGCAGGACAGGGGAATTGCTGATAACAGAGAGAAATAGACTGACAGCAGGACGGGGAATGGCTGATAACAGAGAGAATAGACTGACAGCAGGACAGGGGAATGGCTGATAACAGAGAGAAATAGACTGACAGCAGTACGCGGAATGGCTGATAACAGAGAGAAATAGACTGACAGCAGGACGGGGAATGGCTGATAACAGAGAATAGACTGACAGCAGGACAGGGGAATGGCTGATAACAGAGAGAATAGACTGACAGCAGGACGGGGAATGGCTGATAACAGAGAGAAATAGACTGACAGCAGGACGGGGAATGGCTGATAACAGAGAGAATAGACTGACAGCAGGACAGGGGAATGGCTGATAACAGAGAGAAATAGACTGACAGCAGTACGCGGAATGGCTGATAACAGAGAGAAATAGACTGACAGCAGGACGGGGAATGGCTGATAACAGAGAATAGACTGACAGCAGGACAGGGGAATGGCTGATAACAGAGAGAATAGACTGACAGCAGGACGGGGAATGGCTGATAACAGAGAGAATAGACTGACAGCAGGACAGGGGAATGGCTGATAACAGAGAGAAATAGACTGACAGCAGTACGGGGAATGGCTGATAACAGAGAGAAATAGACTGACAGCAGGACGCGGAATGGCTGATAACAGAGAGAATAGACTGACAGCAGGACAGGGGAATGGCTGATAACAGAGAGAATAGACTGACAGCAGGACGGGGAATGGCTGATAACAGAGAGAATAGACTGACAGCAGGACAGGGGAATGGCTGATAACAGAGAGAAATAGACTGACAGCAGTACGGGGAATGGCTGATAACAGAGAGAAAAAGATGGGTATTTCCTGAAGGAACTACAGATAGTGCTTTGGAATGGTGCCCGGGTTGCCCCAGCAAGACTTTCACACTTGGGTGCCCCTCAGGCGCTGGTTTGGTAGTTGTAGCCACTCTGGGTCCGATATGGTGGGCGCTGTATACTGCGCGGCTCTGCGCTGTATACTGCGCGGCTCTGCGCTGTATACTGCGGGGCTCTGCGCTGTATGCTGCGGGGCTCTGCGCTGTATGCTGCGGGGCTCTGCGCTGTATGCTGCGGGGCTCTGCGCTGTATGCTGCGCGGCTCTGCGCTGTATGCTGCGCGGCTCCGCGCTGTATGCTGCGCGGCTCCGCGCTGTATGCTGCGCGGCTCCGCGCTGTATGCTGCGCGGCTCCGCGCTGTATGCTGCGGGGCTCCGCGCTGTATGCTGCGCGGCTCCGCGCTGTATACTGCGCGGCTCCGCGCTGTATAATGCGGGGCTCTGCACTGTATGCTGCGGGGCTCTGCGCTATATGCTGCGCGGCTCTGCGCTGTATGCTGCGGGGCTCTGCGCTTTATACTGTAATAATAATAAGACTACAGATAGTCCTTTTGAATTGTGCTGTGCTGTCACTTTAAGAGCTGATATTATCTGACAAAACGGTGACCTGGTGGAGTTGGTTGGCGTTGGCATAGTAACTGTGTCTGACTGCGCATATCAATGAGCTAATCAGCCAGGTGGCATTTGGCAGTTAAGTTATTTTTAGAAATTGCCTCAGAAACCAGCCCTTTTTAAACGTATGGGAAAATTTCCCTATTGAAATGCATTGAAACAATGCTTTCCAATGAGGGGGAAACAATTTTCAAATGCAAATTGCGCCAAAACTACAAATCCGATCGACATGAAAATAACTTAGCACACCTCTCGTGGACGCTGGCTTCGAAATGACACCTCACTGGAGTCTGTGCGTTCAGCGGTTCAGGCCGCATTAACTGCGAAAAAAAGCCTAATAATAATAAGAAGAAGAAGAAGAAGAAGAAGAAGAAGTTTACCACGGTGGAATAACAGTATAGTGCTTTGTTCCAAAGCACTATAAAAAGGGCAAAAATTATTTGGAAACTCTGACAAGAAACAAATGTGCCTGTTCATGAATGGGGGAAATGGTCCAGCCTTGAACTGGTGAATCTTACTCATTTTTCTTTGGTTATGTCAAGCAGTGTCCCAAAACAGAAAACACCACTTAGACATGGAAAAGTAGAGTTCATGTTTACTATAAAGATTTAAAACTTATTGATTATTAATTCTGTCACATATGTTTAGGCCTCGAGGATCTGTGCTGTTAAGCAGCGATGCCGAGCAGCGGATTTACACTCCTATCTTCACATGCGGACATCATCTTCACAGCATGTTAGCGTGTCCTGGGGGCTTATTCTGCATTTAATGTTGTTTTAGGTGGGACTTTGCTAACAAAAACACGTCAACACAAATTAAGCCACTAATATGCACAAAGAATCAATTTGTGTTACATTAGTGGAGAAAGCCTTCTCTGTCAGATGCCCTACAATAATGTATTATTATTACTAGTTTCTCTCTTTTACACTGTTTATGCTGCTAAAAAAAATGGTTGATTTGTTGGATATACTGAAATCTTCAAAGCCCCCAAAGACAACACACAACACTGGACCCTGCTTTAATTCCGTACATAACTTCCATACTGCAGTTCGTAATCGTTATGCGTAATATTATTAGTTTTCAATATTTCATATATTTGAATACACATCAGGTGTTGAGTATTTTTAGGGAAATCTTTATATTCTATATATTTTCCTACCTAACAACAAGTGAAATTCACTTTTTCTTTAAGCGCATTTCATTACGATAACTTCTCCACTGCTAAGAAGACATGAATAGGCTGCAAAATGTAATAAGGCTTTGAAGTTATCTAATGAAAAACCCTGCCTAAGTGCCTCCATTGTAGAGGCTGCCCTTTGTCAACATTCTCATTGTCCCCAGTATTCATGGCTTGTTCTTTGGAAAGAAACCTTTTTAATGACTGCCTTTGTTTTATTCTACACAGAATATACATAGCGGTCTTTTGTGCTGGCCTTAATACATGATCACTATGTGTACTCTTGGTTTAATTTAAGTTGAAGTTTTGTTTTTATTTAGTGCTTTTTGACACTTTAACTTGTTGTTTGTCAGTTACTTTGATGTTTACATAGATCTGTACCATGATTACTGTTGTTCTAGTTAATTTTAGGCATACGCTAAGTTTTTTTCTGTCCATCCTTAGACGATTCATATTACACAGAAACTTAGAGGTTTCAATATTTTGCTATCAAGATAATTGATTTTTTTTGCCATTCTATGAAAGAAATTTCTTAAGGGTTTTCAATTTCGGGGGGATTCAAATTTCATTTCTTGTTCTACAGTTCGGAAATATCCCTATCAGTAATGGAAAAGTGAAATGTAGGGCAACTATAGAGGGTGCAGAAGTAATTGTCTCACATTGGCATTAGTGTCGAAGGCCAAAGGCCCAAAGATATGATTATGATCATCTGTAGAAAAGGTGGTGTATCCCAGTCAGAAGAGTTTTTTTAGGCAGCAAGACCAGAAATGGGAGTAGTAGAGTGTTGTGACCCGTGGTAAAGCTTCATGGAGTGTGTCATAATATTAATAATATTACCCCCTGACGAAGGAATTTAGTTCTGAAACGCGCGTCGGGCGTGTGTGTGTACGCTGGGCGGCACGGTACCTCAGGTAATATTGACTATATATTTGTTGTTTCCTGAGAATCCTTTATACTCAGCACTTAGCACTTTGTGTTCTCTAGCACTGTGCAGGGCTGGATTAAAAACCCTGCTATTTAATAACAACTTCTCTTTTTTTCATTGGCACTTTAGCAATTTTTGCACATATTGCACTATAATTTGGAGTTTTTTATTACATTTTTATTTGAATTGTATTCTGTTTCACTAATTTCTCAGGAAATAGGGGAGAATATATATCTGGCACATATATATATATATGTGATTTGTTCACTGTGCATGTGGGTACCCGTATATTTATTGTGATATGCCGTCCATGCTGCACACTTTTTTATAGGATATACTGCATGTTTCGTATTTTTTTCTGTATTTTAAGATTAAATATTTTTATATTTTGTATCACTGCTAGATATTAAACTAATAAAAGAATATAATTGATCCAATTGGTCTCATTGGTGCATCCGTTGCTTTGGTGATTGGTTTTGGTTCTTGGTTTAAGTGGTTTCCACTTCTTGCTTTCTTCAAAAGACACCCTGGTGAATAAATGTCATCATATTTATGATTATTTACATATAGCTTGTTTGAGATTGGGTTGTTCTTTTGTAAGTTTCATCTAACAGAAATGGGAGTAGTAGAGTGTTGTGACCCGTGGTAAAGCTTTATGGTGTGATTGTGTCATAATTGTTTGGCAATCAACACTTGGCTTCAGTACTCACGTGACATACGGTAGCTGACAGACATAGACGTCTGCATTCCAAAAAGTATTGGAAATAATAATTTTAGCTTTATGAAAGTTGAAGAAAATTGGTAAAATACCAAAACGATAATCATGAACATTTTGTGTATTTGTTACAGGAGTGTTGTATTTCTCTTCTTTGGGAAAAATTATTTTTGTTCCTAAATGAATAGATTTTTTTAGTCTCTTGCATAATTAATTACACTAATTATTTTTTTCATGCACCAAACAGGAGATGTTGTTATTTCTCAAGCTTTCTTTTTCTAGCACCCAAGCACAGCCAGGGAGCATCTTTCTAGTAAAATGAATTGCAGGACATATGACACTAGAGAGGAACTAATGCTTTAGCTGCAAACATTGGATTCCCCCCTGAGCTCTGAATCTGTGATGCCTGTCTGCAAAATAAGTCTCTTAGGCCCCATATTTTTGACCTGCTAAACAAAGCAAAGTGAAGCCAGAAGTGTAAGTGATGTTCATTGTGACTTTGCTGTGCCCCCATCACTGTACCATCATGGGGGGTGGGTTATCCATTGTAGGCAGTAGATGTGATTAGGGAAGCTAACAGCAGCTAATGCTTGCTTACAACCCTGTCCTGTCTGTTCCCTGCTTCATGCTGAGGGCTTGTTGTGTAAAGGTATAGGCAGAGCACCCAGTGCATCATTATCAACAATTAGCCCCACAAAGTACGAGCCCTGTTCACTATTGTCTAAACAGATAAGGACATTCATGTGCGTGTTTATGTAGATACAACTTTTTGTATTCATTGTTTGCTTCTTTAGTTGCTACCTATGGGGGTCTCAATTTTTTTCATTAACAGTTTTTTAACATGATGAGTAGTACACCATTTATTTTGGCTTTTCTAAATGTTGAAGTTTTGTGGACTTTTGAAGCGCAAGAGATACAATAATTCCACCACGATCAGACAAATCCCTCTATATCTTATAATAAATGGAAAATAAATTGGAAGAGCAATTTTAGTATTTTGATAGGGTAGGAAGGTGTGAGGAAGGTGTGTGACCGAAACGCGCATTGGGGTGGGCGCGCGGACCCGGGGGAAGGTAACACCTGCTTGCTACTAAGAGGTAAGATTCACTCCAAATGTCTCTTGGTTTATAGGGTATGTAGCCTGATTGCCATTATATGCAGGGCTTTGAGGTAATTATACCTATGCACTATGCTCTTTTTTCTCTGCTAAAGGCTGGCATCGCTACCCTTATGTGATTACATGTACTTGATATTTGGCTGTGGTAAACCGTTGCATTGTCATGGTATACTGTTTCCTTGCATATATACGGGTGTTTTCCTTCCCTGGCTCCGTGCGCCTGTGGCAGATCACGCATCGGTGAGGTGTCTGTGTACACCATGTGGTATTCCACTTCATTTGTTCTATTTTTGTCTATAAATCTTGTTCTTATGATTAATAAAGATTGATAAATATTTTGTTATATGGACTTTGAGGTCGTCTTTTTTGGGTCCTTGTGGCCCATTTCTTATTCTATGATCAGAGGTTGAGCAGAGTGTGGTATGAGTGTCATCCGATTTTCTTATACATGGAGAATTATTAAAAAAAAAATGTCTCCACCTTTTCCAGTCTGACAGTCTGGGAAAATCGGGCCATACTCGAAAGTAATCCGAGTACAGTGCAATTGTTTCACGGATTCATTGACTTGAATTTCCAATTTTGTTCTGAACCTCAGATCAAAATTGAACTTGTCTGCGATATTTTTTGTAGACTGCTTGGTCCGTCCGAGGCAAAAATCAGACATGTGAATGACCCCATAGACTATCATAGGTAGGAGTGCTATCTGTGAAAATTAAAGATATTCCTCTTGTACTCAAAAATCAGACGTTTGAATGAGGCCTAAGGGTATGTGCACATGTTGCGGATTTCTTGCAGAAATTTCCTGAAGAAAACCGGAAATTTTCTGCAAGAAATCCGCATATTTTTTTTTGCGTTTTTTTTCCGTTTTTTTCGCGGTTTTTTAGCATTCTGCAAGCGTAATTAGCTTGCAGAATGCTAAAGTTTTCCAAGCGATCTGTAGCATCGCTTGGAAAACTGACTGACAAGTTGGTCACACTTGTCAAACATAGCGTTTGACAAGTGTGACCAACTTTTTACTATAGATGCTGCTTATGCAGCATCTATAGTAAAAGATAGAATGTTTAAAAATAATAAAAAAAATAAAAAAAATGCTTATACTCACCCAGACATCTCCTCACCGGCGTCCGTTCCTCTTCCTATAGCTGGTCTGTGCGCACGGGACCTTCCGTGACGTCACGGTCACGTGAGCGGTCACATGACCGCTCACGACCAATCACAGGACAGTGACGTCATCGGCAGGTCTTTCACCGCACACCAGCTACAGGAACCGAAGCGACAGCGTGCAGTGGAGGCGGGAAGACATCGAGGGTGAGTATAGGACTGTTTTTTATTTTAATTCTTATTTTTTGACCACTTATATGGTGCCCAGTGCATGGAGGAGAGTCTCCTCTCCTCCACCCTGGGTACCAACCGCACATAATCTGCTTACTTCCCGCATCGTGGGCACAGCCCCGTGCGGGAAGTAAGCAGATCAATGGACCCCTAGGTGTGCGGAATCCCCTGCAATTCCGCATTTTAATGAACATGTTGCTTTTTTTTCCGCGA